>NC_060149.1:276559426-277159426 GCF_021461385.2 Schistocerca piceifrons
CAGGAACCGCGGTGTTGGCCGTCGAATGGTGCTAGCTGCGCAGCATTTGTGCACCGCCGCCGTCAGTGTCAGCCAGTTTGCCGTGGCATACGGAGCTCCATCGCAGTCTTTAACACTGGTAGCATGCCGCGACAGCGTGGACGTGAACCGTATGTGCAGTTGACGGACTTTGAGCGAGGGCGTACAGTGGGCATGCGGGAGGCCGGGTGGACGTACCGCCGAATTGCTCAACACGTGGGGCGTGAGGTCTCCACAGTACATCGATGTTGTCGCCAGTGGTCGGCGGAAGGTGCACGTGCCCGTCGACCTGGGACCGGACCGCAGCGACGCACGGATGCACGCCAAGACCGTAGGATCCTACGCAGTGCCGTAGGTGACCGCACCGCCACTTCCCAGCAAATTAGGGACACTGTTGCTCCTGGGGTATCGGCGAGGACCATTCGCAACCGTCTCCATGAAGCTGGGCTACGGTCCCGCACACCGTTAGGCCGTCTTCCGCTCACGCCCCAACATCGTGCAGCCTGCCTCCAGTGGTGTCGCGACAGGCGTGAATGGAGGGACGAATGGAGACGTGTCGTCTTCAGCGATGAGAGTCGCTTCTGCCTTGGTGCCAATGATGGTCGTTTGCGTGTTTGGCGCCGTGCAGGTGAGCGCCACAATCAGGACTGCATACGACCGCGGCACACAGGGCCAACACCCGGCATCATGGTGTGGGGAGCGATCTCCTACACTGGCCGTACACCACTGGTGATCGTCGAGGGGACACTGAATAGTGCACGGTACATCCAAACCGTCATCGAACCCATCGTTCTACCATTCCTAGACCGGCAAGGGAACTTGCTGTTCCAACAGGACAATGCACGTCCGCATGTATCCCGTGCCACCCAACGTGCTCTAGAAGGTGTAAGTCAACTACCCTGGCCAGCAAGATCTCCGGATCTGTCCCCCATTGAGCATGTTTGGGACTGGATGAAGCGTCGTCTCACGCGGTCTGCACGTCCAGCACGAACGCTGGTCCAACTGAGGCGCCAGGTGGAAATGGCATGGCAAGCCGTTCCACAGGACTACATCCAGCATCTCTACGATCGTCTCCATGGGAGAATAGCAGCCTGCATTGCTGCGAAAGGTGGATATACATTGTACTAGTGCCTACATTGTGCATGCTCTGTTGCCTGTGTCTATGTGCCTGTGGTTCTGGCAGTGTGATCATGTGATGTATCTGACCCCAGGAACGTGTCAATAAAGTTTCCCCTTCCTGGGACAATGAATTCACGGTGTTCTTATTTCAATTTCCAGGAGTGTATTTGTCGCCCATGTTTTACTTCCATAGATGGCTACACTCCATACAAATACTTTCAGAAACGACTTCCTGACACTTAAATCAATACTCGACTTTCCGTTAGAACGTTCAAAACAGGGTACTAGCACAAACAGGCAGCCTGGGTGGCTGACTAAAGGGATAAGAATATCTTGTAGAACAAAGTGGCAATTATATCAAAACGTTAGAAACAGTCAAAATCTAAATGCAGCAGCCCATTACAAACAGTATTGTAAGGTGCTTAAAAAAGTTATTAGGAAGGCAAAAAGTATGTGGTATGCAGATAGAATAGCTAAGTCTCAGGATAAAATTGAAACCATACGGTCAGTCGTAAAGGAAATGGCTGGTCTGCAGAGACAGGTCGAGGATATAGAATAAGTCGCATATATGTACAGTACTTAATAATCACTTTCTGAATATAGCAGGTGAACTAAATAGAAACCTAGACCCAACAGGGAATCATATAGCGCTCTTAGAAAAAAGTGTTCCGAGACTGTTACCTGAAATGCTCCTCCATGATACTGACAAGAGGGAGATTGAGTTAATAATTAAATCACCAAAGACCAAGAACTCTCATGGATATGACGGGGTATCTAGCAGAATACTGAAGTATTGTTCCACGTATGTTAGCTCAGTACTTAGCCATATCTGTAACTTTTCCTTTAGGAGTGGTCGGTTTCCTGACCGATTAAAGTACTCGGTAGTGAAGCCACTTTATAAAAAGGGAGACAGGGATAATGTTGACAATTATAGACCTATTTCTATGCCATCGGTGTTTGCTAAAGTTATCGAGAGGGTTGTATATACAAGGTTACTGCAGCATTTAAATTCACATAATTTGCTGTCAAATGTACAGTTTGGTTTTAGAAATGGCTTAACAACTGAAAATGCTATAGTCTCTTTCCTCTGTGAGGTTTTGGACGGATTAAATAAAAGGTTGCGAACGTTAGGTGTTTTCTTTGATTTAACGAAGGCTTTTGACTGTGTTGACCACAAAATATTACTGCAGAAGTTGGAACATTATGGAGTAAGGGGAGTAGCTTACAATTGGTTCGCCTCTTACTTTAAGAACAGAAAGCAGAAGGTAATCCTCCGCAATATTGAGAGTGGTAATGATGTTCAGTCCCAATGGGGCACTGTTAAATGGGGCGTTCCCCAAGGGTCGGTGCTGGGGCCACTGCTGTTTCTTATTTATATAAATGATATGCCTTCTAGTATTACAGGTGATTCCAAAATATTTCTGTTTGCTGATGACACCACCTTGGTAGTGAAGGATCTTGTGTGTAATATTGAAACATTATCAAATAATGTAGTTCATGATATAAGTTCGTGGCTTGTGGAAAATAATTTGATGCTAAATCACAGTAAGACTCAGTTTTTACAGTTTCTAACTCACAATTCAACAAGAACTGACATTTTAATCAGACAGAATGGGCATGTTATAAGCGAGACAGAACAGTTCAAGTTCCTAGGCGTACGGATAGATAGTAAGCTGTTGTGGAAAGCCCATGTTCAGGATCTTGTTCAGAAACTAAATGCCACTTTATTTACCATTAGAACAGTATCTGAAATAAGTGACATTTCAACACGAAAAGTAGTATACTTCGCGTATTTTCATACGCTTATGTCATATGGTATTATTTTTTGGGGCAATTCTTCTGATTCAAAAAGGGTATTTTTGGCTCAAAAACGGGCTGTTCGAGCTATGTATGGTGTAAGTTCGAAAACCTCTTGTCGACCCCTATTCAATAGTCTGGGAATTTTGACATTGCCCTCACAGTATGTATTTTCTTAAATGTCGTTTGTTGTTAGCAATATTAGCTTATTCCCAAGAGTTAGCAGCTTTCACTCAGTTAATACTAGGCAGAAATCAAATCTGCACGTGGAATGCACTTCCTTGACTCTTGTGCAGAAAGGAGTACAGTATTCTGCTGCATTCACTTTCAATAAGCTACCACAAGAACTCAAAAATCTTAGCAGTAGCCCAAACTCTTTTAAGTCTAAACTGAAGAGTTTCCTCATGGCTCACTCCTTCTATTCTGTCGAGGAGCTCCTGGAAGAGCTAAAAAATTAAGCAAATTCCAGTGTTACGTTCTTGATTTTCTTTATTTAAACTAACGACTTGTCGCCTGAATATGTTTCTTATATTTCATTTTATCTGTTTCTACAATCGTGTTATAATTTCATGTATTGACTCGTTCCATGACCATGGAGACTTCTCCTAAATGTGGTCCCACGGAACAATAAATAAATAAATAAAAATAAATAAAAAAATTTCTCTTCTTCAGAAACGCTTTCCTTGCCATTGCCAGTCTACATTTTATATCCTCTCTACTTCGACCATCATCAGTTATTTTGCTCCCCAAATAGCAAAACACCTTTACTACTTTAATTGTCTCATTTCCTAATCTAATTCCCTCAGCATCACCCGACTTAATTCGACTACATTCCATTATCCTCGTTTTGCTTTTGTTGATGTTCATCTTATACCCTCCTTTCAAGACACTGTCCATTCCATTCAACTGCTCTTCCAAGTCCTTTGCTGTCTCTGACAGAATTATAGTGTAATCGGTGAACCTCAAAGTTTTTATTTCTTCTCCATGGATTTTAACACCTACTCCGAACTTTTCGTTACGTGTCCCTAATCCACCCCAGTTATCTAACCGGAGAAACAGAACCTACAGTTATACGCGGAACCAGAACCTCGCGTCGTTGCTAATGATTCCTCACATCGTTGAGAAGTGAATGCTAGATCAAAGGCAGACTGAAAATTTCTGTGGATCGACCGGGACTCGATCCTGCGACCTTTCGGTTTCCAAGCACACGCTTTACCGCTGTATAACCAGGTCCGACACCAGCATAAGGGGCTCAGTAAACACGCGTCCACATCTACTCGGGAATGAAATGCAGGAATTCTCCTGATTGTATGCGAATACTTCTAGCATACCAGACTGACTGGGATTCTGAGCAGTGACTCAGCTATTGTGAACTTACATGGTGGCAGCCATGACGGGTGACGTGACTGCGGCGGGATCTGCCGCGGTATGCTCGATACAATCTCGCTGATGGAGGCGAGGAGTGCGGACGCACGCAAGAAGTGCGCCGTAGGAGGGGAAACGGGAACCTGGGTAGCGCCACGTGACGGAGAATCACCGACGGAAGTATTGCTCTCAGTGGGGGAGCTCTGCTGTGGTTTTGCGGCGGCGCTGACGCAGTATCTGAGCTTGCTGGTTCGCGGATGCCATTTATCTAGCTAAGAGGAGCTTGCAGAATGTACTGACAAAAACAGAAAGCTGGACCGATAAATGATGAATCATGCTACATGGAGACAAAATGCAGGCCATAGCGTTCACTAGGAGAGTAGCGAAAGGCCCCCCTCCCCCGACTGTGGCATCGAGCAGTCATCTTGCATCTCCAAGGACACAGCACAGCCTCCTCAGTCCTGAGCTTAGATTTCACGATTGAAAAGTTTATACTGGTGGTAAATTCATTGCTGTGGGACAAAATAATAATGAAATACTAAATTTTAAAATGTTGGTCTGATTCACCAAAAGTTTAGAACATATTCAAAGTGAATACTGTTTGCCACAGATGATAACTGAAATATGTGTTGTCCGCAGCTCGTGGTCGTGCGGTAGCGTTCTCGCTTCCCACGCCCGGGTTCCCGGGATTGATTCCCGGCGGGGTCAGGGATTTTCGCTGCCTCGTGATGACTGGGTGTTGTATGCTGTCCTTAGGTTAGTTAGGTTTAAGTAGTTCTAAGTTCTAGGGGACTGATGACCATAGATGTTAAATCCCATGGTGCTCAGAGCCATTTGAACCATTTTTTTGAAATATGTGCAATACTCAGAAAACTCAATGTTAAACCCCTAAAATTTACGAAAATAGTGCCTCTAGAACGTGAAAGTTTAGGCTGAATGAATGTCCAGTGTTCCATCGAAAAAGTAAAAAATGGTTCAAATGGCTCTGACCACTATGGGACTTAACATCTGAGGTCATCAGTCCCCTAGACTTAGAACAACTTAAACCTAACTAACCTAAGGACATCACGCACATCCATGCCCGAGGCAGGATTCGAACCTGCGACCGTAGTAATCGCGCGGTTCCGGACTGAAGCGCCTAGAACCGCTCGGCCACCGCGGCCGGCGAAAACGTAAAGGGCTACTATAAATGATTCATTCGTTTTCAAATCTCTGTAGTTTCCAAAGTATTACATGGACAAATGATTCATGCATATATAGAACCGTAAATACACCGAGATTGATTTTGCACTCTACAAATTTTCTATGAGTGCCCATCTGGTCACAAGCGTCTAACCGGTAATCAACTTCGTTCCACAACTTGCGTCCGAACGGCCCGTCAGTGGTCATCACAACAGCACTCATGCATTCTCTGAGCTGTTACCGACCTAGGTGGCGCTGTGGGTAGGACACTGAACTGGCACTTGGGAGAACGGCGGTTCAAACCCGCGTCCAGCCATCCAGATTTAGATTTTCCGTGATTTCCCTAAATCGCTCTGGGCAAATGCCGGTATGGTTCCTTTGTCAGGGCACGTCCGATTTTGCTTCTCATTCTTGACACAATCCGAGTTTGTGCTCCGTCTCTAATGACCTCGATGTCGACGGGACGTTAAACCCAATCTTCCTCTCCTTCCTTCTCTGAGCTGTTCCAGTATTCTTGAAAGTGGGGTACATAAACACGATCCTTAATGTACTTCCAGAAAGAAAAAGTCACAAGGCATTCCATCTTCACCTCTACGCTCTATCCAGCCATGAGAAAGTTCGTCGTTAAGGTAGTGACGTACATCGATGCTCCAGTAAAGGGTACCCCGTCGTGTTGGAAGATAAAATTCTAGGAACCATTGGTCAGTCGGAGGACAACCACAACGGCAACATATAAGGGTAAGAGATACCCGTCACAGTCTTCTCACAGACGAAAAACGACCTACGGAGCTTCGTCTATGACATTGCACAGAAAACATTAACCTTCGGCGAATATAGTTCATGCGCCACAATTTCATGAGGATTTTCAGGGTCTCACAGTCCCCCATTGTGACAATTAGCCTTTCCAGATAAATGGAAGCTTGCTCCGTCGCATATTCCAATTCACAACAACACTTTTCTTACTTTGGTTCAAATGGTTCAAATGGCTCTGAGCACTATGGGACTCAACTTATAAGGTCATCAGTCCCCTAGAACTTAGAACTAATTAAACCTAACTAACCTAAGGAGATCACGCACATCCATGCCCGAGGCAGGATTCGAACCTCCGACCGTAGCGGTCACGCAGTTCCAGACTTTAGCGCCTAGAACCGCTCGGCCACCCCAGCCGGCTAAATAGCTTCCTTCAGGCAGATTCAGCCACCTATTGGGAACATACAGAAACGAAAACAAGTGATATACACTGAAACCACATGTTCCCTGAGATAGAAAAAAGTACATCTGGATGAAGTATACACGCTACTTACGGACTGAAGAGGATGAGAGTGGCTTTGAATGACAATTGACCGTCGTCTTACACGGCGGAGGCACATTGAAGGTTTAAGGACGAAAGTGAGCCACAGATTATATGAACTACTATACTAAACCAAGTTAGCAGCTTCACCTCCACTCTCGGGCATACAGTTGGTGCAATGGATATTCTGTGTGTTCTTTTCTATGTGTCTGACAAGCCAACGTGATGTCGTTCCCTATGAGTGGAAAGCGTTCTTACTGAACTGGTTGCAAGTATGCGTGTTAATAGGAATTTTCCGAAGATGTGTGAACTAATGTTTATGTACTTCTTATCGCTGATATACAGGTTAGTACACAATGACAAAGTCTGCTTGTAATGGCTTTATTTTTGGTACATTGTACATCTGATGATGACAGAAAGATTATGTCTAAACCGGTCAGTGTGAAATAAAATAAACAATACCGAGCGATCTTGGTTGCAGACGATTTTCCTATTTACCGATGACAAATCGCTCCCTACGAACAAATGCAAGTTAGCAACCTCATAGCTAGTGCGAGAGTAAGACTGTATTGTACCTTAATCCGCCCCATACTAGAATATGTCTGCCCTATGTTTGGCTATGCCACTCAAACCCTCGTTAGAAGGTTGAAAACCACCAGAACAGGGCTTTGGTAGGGTCCTGTACCTACACCTCAGGTTCCCGGCCGTGAACATCGGCAAACTTTGCAAGACAACAGGCCGAAACCATCTTGTCAGAGACAGTTGCTGCGCCAGCGGACTTAGCAGCAGATTAGGCCACTAAAACTCAAAACTTGGACGGTTCAAAAGTCCACAATCTTCATTAATCAACCACTAATAGGAAAACAGAGCCACAGCTCATTGAGCGCTAGGTAATTAATTAGGTAGACAGGACTACAAAGCAAAAACTTGTGTCTAACAGGCCGAAGGAAACGTCTCCTGGACAAAACCTTTCACGATCAATAGTCTCCCACGTAGCAGAGACAACCAGCTATGAGTCAGCAGCAGTGGGGAGACGGATGCCCTAGCAGGCTTGGCTCACTGAGGCTCGCCTGCATCGATCACGGGCCTATTAGTCCCGCTCTCAGGCTTGGCTTCCTCTATCTGTAACTGACGATATGCTTCCCCCAAGGGAAGGTTACTCCTAAAGGGTCACCGAATTTTCTCAGTTTCGCACGATTGCAGAATATACTTAAACGTAACAAATTGTGCTGTAATAATATGCTCTTTTCAAGGTTTTTCGAGTAACTTAGCCTCAAATTTTACATGACCGTTGAATACAGTACGTGTGCCTCTTGCTTCTTCACTTTTCACTGCCACCTCGTTGTGGGTTTTTCTACATCCATTCTTTTTCCTGCCTGGTGAAGCATGGTCTGACGCGAGATTCTCTTTACACTCATTGTTTGTAGGCGATGTTTCCATAATGTTTTATTTTCTTCAATCTTTTCATTAATATTATAAATATCTGGTTGATACCTACTATCCTCATTTCTTATATGGTCTTCCCTGGTAACACCTCTAACTTTCCTCAGAAATGCAGCTTGTCGTTTACTTTCATAACATTTTTTAGCGATACATGACACACTTCCACACATAAAAACAGGTGCATCCATGGTTTCATAACATTTTAGTTTAGTTCCTTCCCTATTTTGTTTTGGAGTATTCTGTTGATTATTCCGTATGCTGACTGATATTCGTTGATCTTATTTTCTATATCCTTCTCGTATCATAGCTTATATCACATCCTAAAAAATTAAAGCTGGGCCCTTCCCAAGTGGGTATTATCTACTATTATTTTTGAGCGAGTGGGATACTTTCCATAATGAACCATGAGTTTAGTTTTCTTTATTGACACACGGAAGTTTGGTTTCTTTTTCCTAAATGACATAGTTTATACACTGCTTTTTCGAGCTCATCAGCTTTCCATCATAATTCGTTATTATCATAATGTACACTGGGTGTGCCTGTTTACAATGGAATCATACTGGGCTACTTGGCCTGTATTCGCGATACACGGATGAATGTATCAATAAATAAATGTTCATTTCATCGCATTTTCTTATCATGCCTCGCCGCGATTGTGTAAAAATGATGAATGTACTATTGTTGTTCTGTTATGATGATTCATTGAAGCCATAGAAGTGTTTGGTGGAATATAAGAAAAAAAGAAGATGACATGAGACGAGAATAGCATGGAAGACGTCTAGTCTGACGCCTTAATAGTTTGCGCTCACACCACTACTTGAATCCTTGTGCCCATAAAATTTTTAACCTCGAGAAACGCATCTTACTTGCCCCCCTGTTGCTCGCAAGGCCGGTGTCTCATCTCGCAAGTGATGACGAAGAAGGAGCAGAAATTGTATAAACCCCGTTAAAAAAACAGGGTTTATCTAGCTCCGGATAGTAGTATCCTGTCATAAGACCCCTTGCCAGGGTTGCGGTGAAGACCTCAACGGCATCTGCGGCGGAGAAGATGGAATTCGGTACGGCGGCGGTATCGGAAGAGGCAAACCTGTAGCGTACGTTCTCCAGAAGAGCGGCTACAAAAGGCATCTGACTCCATGTTAGGTTCAAATGGTTCAAATGGCTCTGAGCACTATGGGACTTAACTACTATGGTCATCAGTCCCCTAGAACTTAGAACTACTTAAACCTAACTAACCTAAGGACATCACACACATCCATGCCCGAGGCAGGATTCGAACCTGCGACCGTAGCGGTCACGCGGCTCCAGACTGTAGCGCCTAGAACCGTCCATGTTAGGGGCGGCCTAATTTAAATAGTGAATGGCAACGAGAAACCACCACTGTCATTTTCCCAAGACAACCTCATAATGGCTTTACGCAGTCTTAAATTGGGGAGGGAAGGACAGGGTTGAGAGGAGCCTCGGAATGAGCAAATCAGTCTAGACCATCCCTGTGAATCGTTAAAACGATAGTAACACGGAACGTGGGAGGTCTCTTACAGACAGGAAAGCTTGCTATCGTGGAGGGAGAAATGGATCTTCATAATCTAGAGGTACTTGGACTCAGCGAGACACATTGGAAAATATATAGTCACTTCGTGCCTTAAGCAAAAAATACAGTCTATTTTTCTGGATATGAGTAGAAGTAGCATCGCTATACTGATTCCCAAGAGCCCCAGTAATGCTGTTATGGGCTATGAGCCAATTTGTGATAGAATAATCTCCATTAAAAAGGAAGCTTCTCCTTGCAATATCAACTTTATTCAGGTTTATTCTCAAACTGTAGCTTCATCGAACATAGAAATTGTGAATTTCATAAGTTTCTAGAAAATACCACCATAAAGTTACCTATAAGGGGAATATTAGTCATTCATGGTGATTGTAAAGAGAAGATAGGTGAGACTGTAGACGAACAACACGTCAGACCTTTGGTCGGACTTCACGGCTTGGGAGTGAGGAATGAATTTACGGAACAGTTCCTGGAATTTTGTGTGAATAACAACTTGCCTGTCTATAATATCCTTTTCCAACATCATCCAAGACATCGCTTCACATAAGTTTCTCCTGGGGAAAGGAATAGAAGCCAACGGCCTTGCCGCAGTGGTAACAACGGTTCCCGTCAGATCACCGAAGTTAAGCACTGTCGGGTTGGGCTAGCACTTGGATGGATGACCATCCGTTCTGCGCAGCGCTGCTAGCAAGCGTGGTTCACTTAGACCTTACGAGGCGAACTGAGGAGCTACTTGATTGAGAAGTAGTGGCTCCGGTCTCGTAAACTTACATACGGCCGGGAGAGCGGTGTGCTGAACACATGACCCTCCAGATCCGCATCCAGTGACGCCTGTAGTTGAGCATGACACGGCGGCCGGTCGGTACCGTTGGGCCTTCCAAGGCCTGTTAGGAAGGAGTTCTAGAGTTTAAAGGGATAGAAATCAGACTGATTACATTTTGATGGTGCAACCCTGGCGTACTTCGGTCCAGAATTGCGAGACCTATCCCGGTGCAGACTCTTGCAGTGACCAGTACTACGCTGGCCATGAAAATGAGGATAAAACTGAAATTGATCAAGACGGCAAGAATGTTGGTGTTACAGACAAAAATAACCTCAAAGAGTGTAGACAAAGAACATGACCCAAACTCTAGCAATTAACAGAGGAAGGAGTAGCCCCCCAATATGGGACAAAATGAAGGAAATAATCAATTCGTCTCTTCCTGAACAGGTTACTAAGGTCCCTCATGCGAAGAATTCCTGGATTTTGAACTCTACTCTACTGCTGATCGAAGAGCTAAGCACAGTGAAGAAATATGAAGGAGCATTCAAAATTTTTTACCGAAGACTACAGCGCAGCTGCCTAACTGACAAGGCACACTATCTCACCAGTATCTGTGATGAAACAGACGACCATCAAAGGCTAAATGAAATGCATGGCCTCTTCAAGAAGATAGATAATATTACGGAGAGTTCAAACAGCGCTCGTGAATCACAGAAGATATAAATGGCAATATCAATAGTGACAAGAAATCATCAATAGTTGGGTGGCAACAATACTGTGAAATATTATAATACAAGGGAAAAAAGACATCGAGGAAGCTAACATTTGTATAAAATCAGACACGAAACATTATATTCTACTGAGTGAAATCGAAAATACCAACAAGCATTTGAAAAATAACAAATCTCCAGGTATAGACGGTATTTCCAGAGGAATGCTGACTTTGGTGGAAGAGGAAGACATGCGTTCCATACATTTAATATGTAATACAATGTGAAAAACTGGCAAATGGCCAAAATGCTGGACTACATCAACTATAGTTCCTATACAAAAAAGGATCAGTTAGGGACTGCTACATTTATAGAACTATGCCATTAATATCGCATGCTGGCAAAGTCCTCCTGAACATAATGAATTAACGCCTTACGAAATTACTACAGTCCTATATCTCTGCAGAACAGTCAGGTTTTCGGATAAATGAAGGCACTCGAGAGGTAATCTTGAATTTGTGGCAGATAACTGGAAAATAAGACCCGGATAAGTTGAAAGAACTAGAGGTTGTTGAGTGATTCAGGGGGGAGGGCATGGGGGGGGGGGGGCACTGGGCAACGACTTACTAGAACAGGGCAAAGGAATGCAATTGAAGACGAATGAGTGTCTTTAAGAGATGAAACAGTGAAGGCAGCAGAGGATCAAATAGGTAAGACGAAAAACAAGGCCTAGTAGAAATCCTTGGATAACACAGCAGATATTGAATTTAATTGATGAAAGGAGAAAACATAAAAATGCAGCAAATGTAGAACGGGAAAGGGAGCACAAACGTCTAAAAAATGAGATTGACAGGAAGTGTAAAATGGCTAAGCAGGAATGACTAAAGAACAAATGTTAGGGTTCAGAAACATATTTCACTAAGTGAAAGATAGATACTGCGTACAAGAAAATTAAAGAGGCATTTGGGTAAAAGAGAAGTAGTTGTATGAATATCAAGAGCGCAGATGTAAAACCAATTCTAAGCAAAGAAGGGAAAGGTGAAAAATGGAAGGAGTATATAGAGGGTGTGTAAAAGGGAGATGAACTTGCAGGCAATCTTATAAAAATGGAATCGGACGTAGATGAAAAGAAGATGGGAGACATGATACTGCGAGAAGAATTTGAAAGAGCACTGAAAAACTAAGTCTAAATAGGCTCCGAGAGTATACAAAATTCCGTCAGACCTACTGATAACCTTAAGAGAGCCAGCCATGACAGAACTCTTCCATCTGGTGTGAAAGATATATGATACAGGCAAAATACTCTTAGCCTTCAAGAAGAATGTACTAATTTCCATTCTAAAGCAAACAGTTGCTGACCAAACTATCAGTTTAATAAGTCATGGTTGCAAAATACTAACACGAATTCTTTACAGAAGAATGGAAAAAACTGGTAGAACCCGACCTCTGGGTAGATCAGTTTGGATTCCGAAGAAATGTAGGCACACGCGAGGCAATACTGACCCTATGACTTATCTTATAAGATTGGTTAAGGAAAGGAAAACTTACGTTTATAGCATTTGTAGACTTAGAAAAAGCTTTGACAATGTTTACTAGAATTCTCTCCTTGAAATTCTGAAGGTAATGGGGGTAAAACACAAGGAGCGAAAGGCTACTTACAACTTGTACAGAAATGAGCCGGCAGTTATACGAGTGTAGGGGCATGAAAAAGATGAAGTGATTGAGAAGGAAGTGAGGCAGCGTTGTTCCTTATCCCGGATGTTATTCAATCTGAACATAGAGCAATCAGTAAAAGAAAGCAGAGAAAAATTTGGAGACAGAATTAAAGTTCAAAGAGAATAAATAAAAACTTTGACGTTTACCGATGACATTGTAATTCTGTCAGAGACAGCAATGGACTTGCACGAGTAGTTTAACGGAATGGACAGTGCCTTGAACATCAACAAAAGCAAAACAAGGATAATGGAATGAGTCGAATTAAATCAGGCGATACTGAGGGAATTTGATTAGGGAAAGAGATATTTAAAGTAGTGTATGAGTTTCGCTGTTTAGGCAGCAAAATAACTGACGATGATCGAAGTAGAGAGGATATAAAGTGTAGGCTGCCAATGGCAAGAAAAGCGTTTCTGAAGAAAAGAAAATTATTAACATCGAATATAGATTTAAGTGTCAGGAACTCTTTTCTGAAAATATTTGTATGGAATGTAGCCATGTATGTAAGTGAAACATGGACGATAAACAATTTAGACAAGAAGACTATAGAAGCTTTTGAAATGTGCTGCTACAAAAAATGCTGAAGATTACCTGCGTAGATCACATAACTAAAGAGGAAGTACTGAATAGAATTGGGGTAAAAAGAAATTTGTGGCGCAACCTGACTAGCAGAAGGGATCGGTTGATAGCACACATTCTCAGACATCAAACGATTATTGGAGGGAAATGTGGGGGGTAAAACTCGTAGAGGGAGACCAAGAGATGAATACGGTAAGCAAATTCAGAATGATGTAAGTTGCAGAAGTTAGTCGGAGATGTAGAGGCATGCACAGGGTAGAGTAGCATGGAGAGATGCATCAAACTAGTCTTCGGATGGAAAACCACAACAACAACAACTGGAAAATGTTGTGAGTTCTGTGACTCTTCCTTTATTTGTTTCCCAGATTATAAAAAGGCCTTTGATTGTCATGTGGGACAAGTTGTGGTATGTGCTCAATGGTTTGGAGTTCGAAAACACCTAGTACGATTTCACGGTATCATTATTAAAAGGTTTTCATAACATTCTTACTGATCCATAAAGGTGGATGATGAATACTCGGAGTTTAGCGATGTGACAAATGGAGTCAGACAAGGTTTATACTGTCACGCCAATTCTATAACATCTATGCAAATTATGTCATCAGGCGAAAGGTATTGGTTGGCTGGGGAGGTGGAATTTTGTTTGGCATTACTTGATCCAAGAATACTTCCATTGCAGAGGCAGGCGACCTTTCAGATATGACACAAATTTCAGTTATGGAAAAGTCTCCATCACACGATTGTTTATTAAATGTTACGTGTTTTGAAGAACCATCGTCAGACATAAGCTGTGGGACAAAGTACAGAAATTATGAAAAATAAGTGGCATATACCAGTGTAATGCAAGATCGTGAAAAAAGATATATGCGCGATTATTTCAGTACTTACATGTAAATCTAGTTTTAGATACAACAAACTGAGCACATGACCTGTATATAGTAATATAATTGTCATTTCATAAAGACTGCTTATGGTAGCACTCTTGTCAAATTCAGTGAACGCAAGTGTCAAACTGGCCGTAGCGTATTAATATGTCAAAGAACTAAACAACACCGACAGATAGTGTAAGTATTAACTAAAGACAATTCGCATCGACGAGGAAATATACTAAGACTACTTTTTCTGCAAAACGACGTAAGTACTTCTGTGAAAGAATATATTTTAAATTCGTCGATGGGTAAGAGTTAAACGACAATAAAATTTGCATCGAAATGTAGCAATGACACAGATAAACACTGAATGACAGTAAAATGTTCATCGAAATATAACAGTAACACAGTAAAAACTATTTAACTACACGAGATTCGTATACATAGGATGTCAGTTATTTTGCATTTATTTACCATTGTTCAGATATATAAGGAATCAAATTGTGCATATCATTGGTAACGTTTTATACTTGCATTTTACATTTTTCCCAAGTGTTGAAAAGAAACACTGAAGCTGTTGCCAAACAGAGACCAATAGGTAATTCTCTCATGTCATGTTACATGTAACACATTTCAGCGCATACGTTTTGTAGCTCCCTGTATTATTTAGTAATTGGTATAGCGACACACGTTATAACTGACATCCTTTGTGTATGAATCTCACGTAGTTTAATAGTTTTTACCAACTGTGTTACTGTTATATTTCGATGTACATGTTATTGTCATTCAACTTTTATCTGTGTCATTGTTATATTTCGATGCACGTTACTGTCATTTAACTGTTACGCAACGACGGCATTCAAAATATCTTCTTTTATAAACGTTCTTACGTCGTTTTGCAGAGCAAGTAGCCTTAGTATATTTCCTCGTCGATGCGAATTGTCTTTGGTTAATACTTATGTCATCTGTCGGTATGGTATGCTTCTATAACATTTTAATACGCAGCGGCCAGTTTGACACTTGCATTCATTGAATTGACAGCTGAACTACCATATGCAGTCTTTATGAAATAAGAATTGTAATACTACATACAGTCCATTTGCTCAGTTTGTCAATCCTAAAACTAGATCTACATGTAAGTACTGAAATAATTGCGCATACAGTGTTTGTCACGATCATGTACTATACTGGCACATGATTCTTATTTTTCATAGTTTTTGTACATTACCCAACAGTGTATGCCTGACAATGATTTTTCGAAACGCATAACATTTAATGCAGAGTTGTGCGTTCAAAACTTTTCCATAATTGGAATTTAAGTTACTTCATTTGGCGGCACGAGAATCAACAATCTGCACTCTGCAGTTGATACTACCCTCATTACAGGAAGCGAGCAACAACTTAGTGACATGGTCTCCAGAGTGAAATCTATTAGTTTAAGTTTCGGTCTACAGATAAACATGGAAAAAAAACGAACTAATAGTTATTAATCGCCAAGGCTTCGAGCGAATTCAGCTTACAGGACGCTCAAAGGAATGATTGTGTATAGCTAGGATAGCTTCAGTGACACAGGAAAGTGTGATAACGAAATAAAACGAAGAACCGTCCTCGGGCGATCCGCAATGGTTCAATGGCTCTAAGCACCATGGGACTTAACATCTGAGATCATCATTCCCCTAAACTTAGAACTACTTAAACCTAACTAACCTAAGGATAGCACACACGTCCATGCCCGCGGCAGGATTCGAACCTGCGACCGTAACAGCAGCGCGGTTCCGGACTGAAGCGCTTAGAACCGCTTGGCCACAGTGGCCGGCGCTCCGCAATGGTTAAACGCACTGAGATCTGGGATATTCAAAACAGTGGAGATGTACTTGGTGAAATCGTTGGTGTTTACTGTGTTCTTCTACGGCTGCGAGATCTAGACCGTAAAAGCTAGTGGCAAGTACCGAATTGATACCTTCGAGATGTGGTATTGGCGGAAGATGTTGCGTGTACCATGGTCGAAAAGAACAAATGCTTCGTTTATAGACCAACTTGGAAGAAATCTGCCTTCTCGTGTCAGCCAAAGATATTTCCAGTTCCTTGCCCACATTTTGAGAAGAGGGGGGACAATACAGAAAAGACCGTCTTGCAAGGCGAAAGATAAGGTAGAAGATCAAGAGCAGGAGCAGCAAGTAGATGACTGGATCGAGTGAAGAAGGTTCCCAGCCTACCTCTTCGCATTATATTAAGAAGATCTAGTCGAAGATTCCATTACTTAAGAAACGGATGATGAAATAAAGCAACGGCACTCAGCAGTTAACCGTCTACTGATGAAACGTTCGTAACAGCTACATATGCACTACAGGCTTGTGAAAGGGGAGCAAAATCGGTGCCCCCTTCGTGTGTATACTTCTGTTGCCACTCTCGCTTTGCTTCAGCACCGCGGCGCAGTTTACACCTGAACAAGCATTCGCCGTGTCGCCCCGTTAAGTGGCTTCTTTCCCTTTGTCTGACATCAGCGCACTGATTCACCTCACACCCGGCCCAGCTCCCGACGTGCTGCTCTCCTCCGAGCCCATGTTACGTGCCGAAAGATGGCTCTAGGCACTATGGGACTTAACATCTGAGGTCATCAGTCCCCTAGACTTAGAACTACTTAAACCTAAGGACATCACACACACCCATGCCCGAGGCAGGATTCGAACCTACGACCGTAGCAGCAGCGCGGTTCCACACTGAAGCGCCTAGAACCGCTCGGCCACACCGGCCGGCCCGAAAGATCTGCTCTAAGTTTACCTGATGGCTTGCACAAAGGCCATCAAGCAGACTCCGTTGACTGACAGGCTGCTTGTCTGCAGGGGACTTAACACGCTTTCAAGCGGTAGCTCCGGTCCTTTTTCCCTAAATAGAATCTCTAAATTCTACCTGCACTGGCCAATCAGGAGTCTTGTCAGTGTCTGACGTCACAACCTACAAAACGGGACATCCCGTCACTACCGCGGCAATGTTAGAGAGCAGTTCAGTTATCACTTAACCTCAGTGTTTGCATTTTAACTACCGCCCACTGCTCCACAGTGAAGTAAAGAAAGCATTATTTCTGTAATTAACGCATGTAGGGGAGAGTTGTTCTTATAGTCTGAGAAAACTCTCTCTTATTAAAACAAATAACTGCACTTTAAACAGACCATTTTCCACCAAACATCTTGCGTCACGCTGTGTGACAACTTGGGCAGGCGGGTTAGCCGTCCCTGTTCCTGCTGCGGAGCGTCGTCAAGCATAGTAGCATACTTCCACGGAAACTTAGCTCCATGTGACTAGCATTTGGCTCGAACTGGCCCTTAACCCTGAAACGGCGTTGCGGAGTCTCTGAGAGACTGGGACTCCAGGGATATGTGAAGTTGTAGCAACTTTCGTATTTGTTGATGTGGGAGCATGCACTGTTCAAATGGTTCAAATGGTCTGAGCACTATGGGACTTAACATCTGAAGTCATCAGTGTCCTAGACTTGGAACTACTTAAACTTAACTAACCTAAGGACATCACACACATCCATGCCCGAGGCAGGATGCGAACCTGTGGCCGTAGCAGCCTCGTGGTTCCGGACTGAATCGCCTAGAACCGCTCGACCACAGCGGCCGGCTCATGCGCTGTTCAGTACCTTCATATGGTGAGGATACACGTCACTTGCGTAGGCGACTGCAGTCCGTTATCAAGACAAACGTTGTAAACAACGAACTTAAAGAGTCGCGGGATTGCGCGATGCGATTAGTGTAATGTTTTCGTTCTTGTGTGGCCATATTGTCCGTAGTTGCTTTACAGATCCTGAGGGTATTTTTGTTCCGTCGTCACAACTACAAGAAAATGCGTGTTTTTCTCTTCAGACGCGTTTCACTTTATTGAGGTAAAGCATCATCAGTGGCCTGCAATAAAATAAATTTATAGTTTGATTTGTTTTCAAGATCGAAAAACAGATTGTTAACAATTTGTATCATCTCAATAGTGCTTGGTCTGTGGTATTCCTGTTTTAGATGGTCTGCAAATGTTGACTGGTTTGTACCGTATCCCCACGCTCTCATGTGTTCTTTATACCTCCAGCCAAATGTCCAGCTTCCCAATGTACACTGATGAGCCAAACTATATGACCACTTGCTCAATAGCTCGTTTGTCCGTCTCAGGAAGGATATACATAATTTATTCTGCGTATCAGGGGTCGGACAGTTTGTTAGGAGGTTGGGGAAGTATGTGGCAGTAGGTGTCTACACAAGATTGACACTCCCAGCATATGATCTTACAAATCTCACTTTTTGTGTGGCTGGTTGTTTGTCTTTTGGATTGAACAAGAAACTACCTTTTACCAGTCATCACAAAAAGTGGAGTTTATAGGATTATACTCTGAGGGTATCAATCTTGCTACATTGTACAGACTGGAAGGCCAATCTGCACCACGCTTAAAGAACATCATGGAAGCTGGAGATTGAAGAAGCCTTTAGGAACATTGCCTAAACAGACCGCAAATACATAATAAATGTAGAAGTCTTACACACATAGGAAAAGTGGGCATAACTCAGCCAGTTAGAAACTGTAGAAATAAAAAAATAAACATGTGTATATCCCCACACCTATTATAAATGAGCAAACCCAATTCAATTGTTCACATCTTTTAGGTGATATCAAAACTCCTAGATAGATGTAAAACTTTGGGCCGCAATCCACGAGTAGATATAAAAGTTCTAGGCTGATGCATAAGTGTATTCCTAGGTATGTTTAGTCATGTTAGTGTAATTGCTAAATTGTGTAATTCCATGCGTAATTTGTCAAAAAATGATCACAGAAGTAATTTCACATTTGTATGTTTAGTTAATTTACAATGTTTCACAAAGAAACCAAAGTTGAGTCAATTAAAATGATACGAATATACATTTAAAACGAACAAACCTGTACTTAAAACCAACACAAAACAAAAATGGAAAAATGGGAATCTAATAATGTGTTAGTCGCTTCTAATATTACAGTCACACTAAATCACTTCTGAATCGATGTTAGTTGTGTCTGGTACAGTAAATTGCTCAGTATATTTCCAAATCTTTCAGAAATGCTTACCTTTATCTGTCAAAATAGTCCTCAGATTTGGAAAAGTCCCCTCTGCGTCACATTATGTCAGGAAGTTACAACTTCATTGTTGCAATATCAATTGCAAAATTACTATCGAAAAGTACGTCCAGAATCATAACGTCTGATGAAATGTTTTCTTTAACTCGTAAACTGAAAAGCAAGCAGCATATACTGATTTTGTAACGAATCTAAAAAATTGCTTACTATACTTTATATAGATTGATGGAACCACAGATTACTACAGGTATTGCACCGGCAGTAAAGATTGAGCGTTTCATTGCAATTTTTATTTTTTAAGAAGCAAAAAGTGGATGGCTCAGAGCTGAGTTTCCTGATTATGTCATAAGTTGACCTGTATTTACAACGAAGAGAAGCAGACGGTGAGAGCTGTCGCAGAAATAAACTCAGTTTATATGCATTCTTAAATTTAATTTTTGTGATCCATCATCATTGTCGACCACGCATTGGTAAAAGTTCACAATGGTTTCTAACAAAGCTCAGCTGACCAGGTAGTAATAAGCTATACATGCGCTGCTACAACCATGCAAAATTAGGAATATAGTTTAATACTTTCTGTCTAACGATAAATAAAACGTGGAAAAACCTAATAAACTGTATAAACAAACTTTTAAAAACTGCTCACCTGTATCTTCACTTTTCTTGCTTTTTGAGTAACGAAGACATCTGCCAACGTCTATATGTCGAGCGAATGCGCAATCTCTTTCCACTGCTATTATGACAATACCTCTTAGCCACTCGTTGCTTGTTGAAGAACTCAGATAGTTTTTAATGGTATTTATCTTGGAACAGCTACTTTCTTCAGAGGCTACAGGCACTGGCATGCACAAAAATATTCTTAACACAACGGTTACGTATAGGAAAAGTCTTGAAAGTTCTTTTTGAAGATGTACTGAAGCATTTCTAAGCACGTGTTGGCAGTTTGTGGAAGCATGGTGGACAAAGGTTTCAATTCATTTACAAAATCCTGCGAATTTATGTCTCCTGATAGCATTTTAGGGTCTCTCAAAGCATCCGCAATATTTCTGCATCCTCTGTCGAGATAGTATTTCCTTGTTACCAAGTTCTTAATGTCACAAAGAACACTGAAAACGTTACAGTAGTTACTGAGCTGCTGAAAACTTTGCTTCAAAGACATAATAGCGGCGTCCACTACAACACAGAATAAGCTTACAATTCTACATCCACATCTACATACATACACCGCAACCCACCCTGTAGCATTACCAGTCATTTCATTTCCTATTCCACGCACAAACAAGAGCTAGGGAAAAACGACTGTCTCTATGCCTCTGTAGGAGCCCTAATATTTCCAATCTTATCTTCATGGCCCTTACGCGAAATGTGCGTTAGTGGCAGTAGAACCGTTTTGCAGTCAGCCTCAAATGCCAGTTTTCTGAATTTTCTCAATAGTGCTTCTTGAAAAGAACGCCGCTCTCCGTCTAGAGATTCCCATTTGAGCTCCCGAAGCATCTCCGTAATACTTGAGTGTTGTTCGAGCCTACCGGTAACAAATCTAACAGTTCTCCTCTGAATTGCCTCGATGTATTCCTTTAATCCAACTTGGCGCTGATCCTAAACGCTTAAACAGTACTCAACAATGAGTTGCACTAGTGTCCTATATTATGCATTCTCCTTTACAGATGAACCACACTTTCCTAAAATTCTCCCAAAAAAAAGAAGTCGACCATTCGCCTTCCCTATTACAGTTCTTACTTGCTCATTCCATGTCATATTGCTTTGCAACGTTACGCTTAGGTATTTAATCGACGTGACTGCGTCAAGCAGATCACTACTAATGCTGTACTCGAACATTATGGGTTTGTTTTCCCTACTCACCCGCATTAATTTTCATTTTTATGCTTTTAGGTCTAGCTGCAGTTCATCACACCAACTAGAAATTTTGTCTAAGTCATCCTGTATCATCCTACAATCACTCATCTTCTACACCTTCGCGTACACCACAGTATCATCAGCAAACAATTGCACGGCCCCTCCCGCCGGAGGTTCGAGTCGTCCCTCGGACATGTGTGTGTGTGTGTGTGTGTGTGTTGTTCTTACCGAAAGTTAGTTTAAGTAGTGTGTAAGTCTAGGACCGATGACCTCAGCAGTTTGGTCCCATAGGAATTCACACTCATTTGAAACAATTGCAGATTGCTGCTCACCCTGTCCGCCAGGTCACTTGTGTATATAGAAAGTAACAGTGGGCCTGTCACACTTTTCTCGGGCACTCCTGACGATACCCTTTCTCTGATGAAACATTCGTCGTCGAGGACAGCATACTGGATTCTGTTACTTAAGAAGTCTTCGACCCACAGTCGGCAGTGCGGAACCGTGTCAAATGTTTTACGAAAATCTAGGAATATGGAGTCCGCCTGTTGCCTATCATCCATGGTTTGCTACAGGATCTCATGTGAGAAAAGGGCAAGCCGAGTTTCACACGAGTGATGCTTTGTAAAACCGTTCCGTTTTATGGACAAAAGCTTTTACCTCGCAAAGAAAATTATTATATTCGAACTGGGAATACGTTAAAAGATTCTGCAGCACACCGATGTTAAAGGTATTGGTCTGTAACTCTGCGTGCCCATTCTTTACCGCCGGCCGGAGTGGCCGAGCGGTTAAAGGCGCTACAGTCTGGAACCGCACGACCGCTACGGTCGCAGGTTCGAATCCTGCCTCGGGCATGGATGTGTGTGATGTCCTTAGGTTAGTTAGGTTTAAGTAGTTCTAAGTTCTAGGGGACTTATGACCACAGCATTTGAGTCCCATAGTGCTCAGAGCCATTTGAACCATTTTGAACCATTCTTTACCCTTCTTATATACAGGAGTCAACTGTGCTTTATGCCAGTCGCTTAGGACAACGCGCTGAGTTACAGACTCGCGATAAATGCAGGCTAAGTAAGCGGACAGTGTTGTAGAGTACTCTTTGTAAAAGCGAATTTGGATTCCATCAAGACCTGGTGACTTATTTGTTTTTAACTCATTCAGTTGTTTCTCGACACCAGGGATACTTATTACTATGTTCGCCACACGGGAGTCTGTGCGATGATCAAACGACGGTATGTTTGTACAGTTCTCTTGCCTGAGCGATTTCTTAAATGCAAAATTCAAAACTTCGGCTTTACTTTTACTCTTCAGTGGCTCTCTTCCCATGGAATTGGTTAAACAGTTACAGATTTGGATTCTGTTAGCAAATCAACATTTCCTAAAGCGACAACCACTTCCTGTGCTTCTTTCTTAGCTCCTTATTCTTCAATAACACTGAGTGTTACTTTTATTAATTTTACTGTATGGTGCGGGTTTTCAAGTAATGAAGAAATGATGTGGTGGCCCTCAACTACGTACCCTCTGACTCAGAGTTGAAACATTAAAAAGTTTGGCTGGTTTCGTTGTCTAGGGCTGGAATACGTAGTTGCCGCAATACGGGCCAAATACTGCTGAGTCTACAGTACACGATAAGAATACACACATGAATCGAATGGTCGAAGGTTTCTATCACTCGGCAATTGCGAATTATGAATGTAACATATAAATTTATAAATGAAAGGTTGCAATTAAATAAAATCTGCAGATACTATCTTAACGACTTTTAATGATGAGTACGATAGTAGAAGTACTTTTGAGAATGCGGTATATTTCTGCAAAACACTCATTGGTGACGATGGTACAGCAATTAAATAAAATATAAGTTGAATAACAGGGAAACCATAGATTCCTACTTCACGTAATTAGTTATGAACAACATAACTCTCGAGATATTCACTTCTGAATGCATACTACGTCTTCACTGCTGAAGCCACGAAAATCACACAAGAGCACAGGTCGGTACTCCGAAATATTTCTATCCTCTGCGACCACGCGCAATCTGCTCCAAGTCTTTCCGTCGAGCGTGCGTCCGTCGCGCCCAACACTTCCCGTCTCCTGTGCTGCACAGAACAACAAGGAAAGAGAAGCGCAACTCCCGTGTTAAAAGAGGGAAACACAGGCCGATAGCAGCGCCTCTAGTGGTATGGAGATGAACTAAAAAAAAGGATAAACATTGCGGGTTGCATCCCTCCTAGCTTATGTACGCTATTTTTTTTTTTTTTAAATTTTCTTATCTCAGTTTTCTGAGTGTGCTGCGTAATTATTTTGGCTAGCATCATAATCAAATAATTGAAACACGACTATAGCACAATGCAGTACAACAGTGACAAACCTATTATTCAGGAATATTTGTAGTCCAATTTAGCTGCACCAATTTTATTTAGCTTCAGCTATTTAAGCTACTAGCTTGTTTCGACTTGCTGTCAGTTTCAAGTGTTACATCTAGTTTTTATGATGCACAAAACATCCTGAAGCTTTTATATGTTGATGGAAATCAGTAAAGTGCGTCAGTTTACAATTCTATTTTTGACGTTTGCGTCTGACTGTCGCTGCTCCAATGATGTTTTCTTGAGCACCAGCTGTCAGGCGCTAACCTCAAGAATAGACTTCCAGACTGACACATATTGATTTCTATCAACATATAAAAGCTCCAGGACATTTTGTGCGTCACAAAAACTAGACACAACCCTTGAAACTGACAGTAAGTCGAAACGGGCTTCTAGTCTAAATAACTGTCAGAAGCTAAATAAAAACTGTTGCAGCTAATTCCTGAATAATTTCATACTTTGACATCTTATAAACTACGGGGTCGATGGAGAAAAAAACTATAATTAAGAGAATAAATGGCAGTTAAAGAGGTTCAATTAAGAAATCTTTATCACAGTATTAATTAATGAAGAATTCTAAAATTGTTACAACTATATTTCACGACTGTAATTTCTGAGTAATTGCCCAGGAAACTTGCACTACTGACCATTAATTTCTTAAAAAGTGTTCCTACATCTTACGGTTGTGAATGCTTCAACACAAAAAAGAAGACATAAATGTTAAGTACCAAAAATAGGCAAGGTGGATAAAAACAGTGAAATGAAACAAAACTTACTTTTTATTCCTCAAGCAGACAATAAAAATTTCACTATGAACAACAGTTTCACCTGATTCACTAGTGATACTAGAAATTTCACATGGAACACCTGCCACATGTTTCGGGAACACATCCCTCTTTAGCCTATGCCTAGTTTTATTCATAGAATCTTCCTCGAAGAAAACAAACAAAATAAGTAGCACAATTCACATCAGGCGCCGGTCCACACTTTACCATTTCAGAGGTTGTTTTGGAAACCTGCAGAAATGCTTGTTGCTAACTTTCTCCGTTGAACCGACGTAATATCCAGATGAAGAGCCGGGGAATTTACAGGAGTATTTCAACGTCAATTTTTTATGTTGAATATTCTGAAAAAACATAAAATTCTTCATTAAATAAAACTACTACTGACATACTAAAGTTGTTTAAGTAAGCAAACAAATCACACAGCTTCATTCATGATAGAAGAGAATACATTTCATTTATAGACTACAAGATTATTTACTGAAAATTAAATGTCTTACCTTAGGATAAATTGCGGACCTTTTTTTCAGCAGGAAATCTCTTCAATTCTACGGTGAACTTTATGAAATTTAAAGAAAAAAAACACGTTTATAATGAAGATCAGTACCTTGTAAATATGAAACATATGCAAAGACGACTGTAACCGTTGACTTCAGTACAGAGCAAGACGATGTAACATCAACAACCGCCGTTGGATAGCTCTCATTGGTCAATTCCAGCTTCGTTTGACCTCTAGCGCCTCTAGTGATCTGAAAGGAACTACCTGGCTTGTTGCCTCTTCTCTCATATAACTTCCACCCCCGTGCTGTGCCGTACTATCCCTCGCGCCGCATTGTCCCAAACTCTTCTCCCGCTCCCATCCAGTCTCCCCATTCACGAGCGCTGTGATTGGCTAGAGCGCTCGCGCCATGTCTTCAAGCCAACGCACAAACACAAACACAATGAAACACATTCGAAATACTGGATTTACATTTAAATAACTTGAAATCAAACAAAAATTCCTACAGCTGGACCATAAACACTCTCTAGCATACATTATTAAATACATAAACAAATCAAATAAACATATATCAAAGGAATAGCAAGCAAAGGTAGGCAAGTAGCCTAATGCCTCTGTGCATTCTAAAACACAGTAAATATTTGACCAATTTCTTCATGAATAGTATATACTGGATATAAACAAAGACATAGACGAATAAATACATTTATAAGCATGCTGCTACCGTTTTTTCGTGTAACTGTGGAGTACTTATGGCCTGACGTGATCGTTAGTAATCAGCCACTTTGATCTCCAATAACTCATGTACTATTAAAGTTACATGCCTGTAATTTATACCAATTTAGGTTTACACTAATAGCTTTCTAAAGACACATCGATCATCGATGAACCGTTAGATTTTTGGAATTTCGTTGCTGGGTGTTACTTGTATAATTTACAGTCAGATACTAAACTTTAAACTAATAAAGATATTGAAAATCTGATGACACCATCAGAATCGCCGTGCAAATAATGGTAATGTACATGTTTCTTTGTGTGGTATCATGATACATCTGGCTACTATTAATTTCTATACGAACTGTGAAATGTCTGCCATTAATATTAAGTCCGCCATCTTGGCACTCCCAGCATGTCTCCTTCATCGACACAGCATCGCCATGCAGTTCCCAGCCACGCGGCCGATGGACTCCAGCTAACGTTCGGCACCGCGTGGCCGCCGACGAGCCGCGGCCCGCCGAGAGGCCCCCAACGCCAACTCCGAACATAGAATATTTCCAGGGCGCCACAACTCGCCCGTTACCTCACAATGGTCTAATTGCATACCTTCTTGCTGAATTGCCTTATTGACATATCACAACAGACAAAGATAATTTAAATTTTTGTTTTGTGTAAAGAGTCTAATTACTTCAGTGAAGCACAATAGATCACTTTCGCAAGTGTTCAAGTCTTACGTTACTAAGATCAGATATCAAAACCCGAACACTTTCAATCCATGCCTACCGTCTTGTATCACACAGCGGCTTCAGAGGCAGGTTTACGTGATTCTTGAGTGCTTGTCAGCGCTTCACAAAGGCAGAAAAAATGTGAACACTCTTTGAACGACACCAAAAAATGTAGCACAATTACAAATGATTTAACAGCATCACTAGCAACTAAGTTTAAGCTATGAGTGCAGCAACGGATGCAATTAAGTCTTGGATTTTCTTCGATGCTACGAGCTTGAATATCTCTCTTCTTGCCCTTCATGCTGCTTCCATTAATGTAAACTTTTACCTGACGATATGTAAGCGGTATGCCACAGCTATGTAGTATATGGGGCAAAAATTCTGTGACACCTTCTTCAGTAGTATCACTCGCTTGAAAAGAACCAAAAACATATTCAGTTGCAACTTGCTTGGAAAACACATCTATCAATCTTGAAACCAAGCTTATTTGTTCCTTGTGACTTAAATGTGATGTGCAGTCTGATATTACTAAATAATGTTTATTTTTGATTGTGGGATTCCTCGTGATAGGTATGATTTCGTCAGAAATTATGGAAATAATTTCATTTTGTATGACCTTAATTAAGTAACCAATTATCCAGATGTAGTCAAGTGATTAATATGATCATTAATATAGGATCGAACTTGGCCATTAATTCTACTTGCCTTAAACAGTTTCCATTACCTGTTTTCCTGACATTTCATGTTATATTTCTTTAGACAAGGAAACGTGCTATTGACAATAACCTTAACAAAACCGATTTCCACATATTTTCTTACTGACCAATTTGATCTTGAGTTGCCTGATCAATTAAATTAATGCTCTGAGAGAGCTCTTTCCATTTGCACAGTTCAATAACATGGCTACAGGACAGCTCGTGGTTAGAGAGTATTTTTGACAAGCTTTGCCAGTCTCTTAAACAGCAATACACAGCATCTTTTGTTCGAGAATACGTAAGCCATGTCCGTTTAAGTTTTCGTCGTTTGAAAGATGATGAAAGCAATTAAAAACAATAAAACATCTTCTCGTCCCGCTATCCACAGAAAATTTTACATTTTTTCACTAATGTCGTACGGACCTTTCGTTAATTGCTCTTATTGTTAAATTGACATTTATAATACCCGTGCCGGTTCCCGAATCGTTAAGATCATTGACAACTTGAAGACTGTTACCTTCCCTAGACGATTTTCTTCTTTCTTGGTGATGTTGGGTTGCTCAGGTTTCTTCTGCTGCAACTCTATCGCAAACTATTAGCGCTAGTGGAACAGTTACATCAGCCACTAGTTCTTGCTTACATGAAGCATATGGTTCTTCACATTCTTCCACATCGCACTGTACATTCACAGAAGCACTATCACTTTTGTTTAAAAATTTATGTAATGAACCTTTTTGCAGAAACTGCTCTTTTAAGATGGCAAACCTATATTATCTTTTTTTGGCACCCGAGAAGTTCTTGTGGTCTGTTCTACATTCTTGCATAAAACAAATCACAGACTCTGACAGTACCAGACATAGACGCACAGACAGCATCCGTACTTCATGCCTCACTGAACCAAGATGCCCCAAAAACATTAGGGCATTTTACTCGAATGCACCTGGCCAACGGATTAACAGTGGAAATTCCAAAGCACTCAGCCTACACGCCACACTTTGTCTAGCATTGTAGGAAAAAAGGCGTACCGCACCGGTCGGCGACACGAAAGTTTTCTGGTATTTCCGTTACAAGGTGGGAGAGAAGTGGCTCACGGCTAGGTCACCGTTGCTCTTGTGGACCAAAAGTCGACAAAGTAAAAGGGCTAGATAATTTCAGTTCACGTGATGTCATCGCTTATCGGACATTTCAGATTTGTGAAATTTACAACAGAGATAACGGTTCATCGTATTACATGTCGACTATGCCTTTGGTTCTCAGGACCAGGAATCATCGTGAAATAAATCAATCGAATTCTGTCTCAGTGTGGGTGAAAGTTGTTGACAACTGTAAAAAGATCGCACTCGTTGGTTTTCTGACTCATTATTATAGAAATTAAATAAAGTTCCCTTCCTTATCCTTAATCCTTATCTATTAAAAAAAACTCCACATTGATCTTGCCAAAAGCCGGGAAGCGATTCCTCTTGGTGTTGTAGCTCTCTGGGGCACCCTGGGATGCTCTCTGGGACACCCTGTGATGCTAAATGTCCATTAATATTTGTTCATATGGGCGAAAATCTCGTCTCGAAAGTGTTGTAGCTGGTTGCCTATCTGCCGCGCCAGGCCGTCTCTAGCTTTAACAAGACGACCGCTGCACTAAAGTCAAGACTTCCGGTCAACGCCAACCGCTTCCGCTGCCACTGCGCCACAGGCCGGAAGTTGTGGTTTGTAACTGGCATCTATATAAGTAATGAATCTGGAAAGACAGCGTCAGTCGTCGAGCAGCCGCACGTGCAGCAGTATCGAGATAGATTAGTTATGCCGTGTTATTTTAGGAGGAGTAGGCGTTCGCGTCTTACAGTTGGTTCTCAGGGCCAGGAATCATCGTAAAATAAATTAATCGGAATCTGTTTCAGTGTGGGTGAAAGGTGTTGGCAACTGTAAAAAGAATGCACTCGTTGGTGATCTGCCTCATTATTCATCAAAGCTGTTCATTTTAGGAAGTAGCATGAACAGTGAAGGTGCCCCCGACAGCAGGGCGAGTGTGAATGCAGCCTATTAACATTTTAATTTGAATATATTATTTTCCTCTTAGCAGGAAACAAGACCATTCGTTAAGTAAGGACAAACTTTGACAAGAATCATGATAGGGGCCAGTCAAACTGTGCCCCCATCCTCCTCCCCCCTTCCCCCCGCGACAGCGTTTCTTGCGGTAATCTTAAACCAGCCCTGCATCTCACGGAACGTGCACCTCACCGTGATTCGCGATCTTAACACTCTCCAGTGCCAGTTCCCTGCTGCATCCTGTAAGATAACCGATATTCTGGCGAGATTTCAACCACGTTAAAGTTTAAAATTTTGAACATAAGATTTAGCCTGGCCGAGCTTGACCGGTGCGGACAGCGTTGGAAAGGGGGCCTTCAAGTACGGCCTCGCGCTCGCTGACAAAGGGACGGCCAGCCACTACCGTTTTTCTCTGGGGGTTGACGGTCAAGTTAAGTTTCTGGCCAGCAACGTGGAAGAGACAATGTAGAAAACGTGTCTAATGGTGGTGTTATCCACTTATTGTAATATAACGACATTAGAACCTCTTAATTCTGTACCAATTCTATGCTCTGTTACAGCATAAATACAAACATACCAGCATAATCCCCCCCATGAAACATGGACCTTGCCGTTGGTGGGGAGGCTTGCGTGCCTCAGCCATACAGATAGCCGTACCGTAGGTGCAACCACAACGGAGGGGTATCTGTTGAGGGACCAGACAAACGCGTGGTTCCTGAAGAGGGGCAGCAGCCTTTTCAGTAGTTGCACGGTCAACAGTCTGGATGATTGTCTGATCTGGCCTTGTAACATTAACCAAAACGGTCTTGCTGTGCTGGTACTGCGAACGGCTGAAAGCAAGGGGAAACTACAGCAGTAATTTTTTCCCGAGGGCATGCAGCTTTATTGTATGGTTAAATGATGATGACGTCCTCTTGGGCAAAATATTCCGGAAGTAAAATAGTCCTCCATTCGGATCTCCAGGCTGGGACTACTCAGGAGGACGTGGTTATCAGGAGAAAGAAAACTGGCTTTCTACAGATCGGAGCGTGGAATGTCAGATCCCTTAATCGGGCAGGTAGGTTAGAAAATTTGAAAAGGGAAATGGATAGGTTAAAGTTAGATATAGTGGGAATTTGTGAAGTTGGGTGGCAGGAGGAACAAGACTTCTGATCAGGTGAATACAGGGTTATAAATACAAAATCAAATAGGGGGTTATAAATACAAAATCAAATAGGGGTAATGCAGGAGTATCTTTAATAATGAATAAAAATATAGGAGTGCGGATAAGCTGCTACGAACAGCATAGTGAACGCATTAATGTAGCCAAGATATACACGAAGCCCACGCCTACCACAGTAGTACAAGTTTATATGCCAACTAGCTCCGCAGATGACGAAGAGATTAATGAAATGTATGATGAGATAAAGGACATTATTCCGATAGTGTCGGGAAACGAAAAGTTAATAGTCATGGGGGACTGGAATTCGATAGTAGGAAGAGGAAGAGAAGGAAAAGTAGTAGGTGAATATGGAATGGGGATAAGGAATGAAAGAGGAAGCCGACTGGTAGAATTTTGCATAGAGCATAACTTAATGGAAATGGAAATGCCGTGTGGCTAGGGCCTCCCAGCGGGTGCAAGTCTTTCGAGTTGACGCCACTTCGGCGACTTGATGATAAGGACAACACAAAACCCAGTCCCTGAGCGGAGAAAATCTCCGACCCAGCCAGGAATCGAACCCAGGCTGTCAGGCATGACAATCCGTCGCGCTGACCACTCAGCTACCAGGGGCACAACTTAATCACACCTGACACTTGGTTCAAGGATAATGAAAGAAGACTGTATACATGGAAGAGGCCTGGAGACAGTGGAAGGTTTCAGACAGATTATATAATGGTAAGACAGAGATTTAGGAACCAGGTTTTAAATTGTAAGACATTTCCAAGGGCAGATCTATTGGTTATGAACTATAGATTAAAACTGAAGACACTGCAAAAAGGTGGAAATTTAAGGAGGTGGGTCGTGGATAAATTTAAAGAACCAGAGGTTGTAGAGAGTTTCAGAGAGAGCATAAGGGAACGATCGACAAGAACAGGGGAAAGAAATACAGTAGAAGAAGGATGCGTAGCTTTGAAAGATGAAATAGCGAAGGCAGCAGAGGATCAAGTAGGTAAGAAGAGGAGGGCTAGTAGAAATCCTTGGGTAACAGAAGAAATATCGGATTTAATTGATGAAAGGAGAAAATATAAAAATGCAGTAAATCAAGCAGGCAGAAAGGAATACAAACTTCTCAAAAATGAGATCGACAAGAAGTGCAAAATGGCTAAGCAGGGATGGCTAGAGGACAAATGTAAGGATGTAGAGGCATATGTCACTAGGGGTAAGATAGATACTGCCAACAGGAAAATTAAAAGAGACCTTTGGAGAAAAAAGAACCACTTGTATGAATACCAAGAGCTCAGATAGAAACCCAGTTCTAAGCAAAGAAGGGAAAGCAGAAAGGTGGAAGGAGTATATAGAGGGTCTATACAAGGGCGATGTACTTGCGGAAAATAGTATGGAAATGGAAGAGGACGTAGATGAAGATGAAATGGGAAATATGATACTGCGTGAAGAGTTTGACAGAGCACTGAAAGACCTAAGTCGAATCAAGGCCCCGGGAGTAGATAACATCCCATTAGAACTACTGATAGCCTTGGTGAGCAAGATATATGAGACAGGAGAAATATCCTCAGACTTTAAGAAGAATATAATAATTCCAATCCCAAAGAAAGCAGGTGTTGAGAGGTGCGAAAATTACCGAACTATCAATTTAATAAGTCACGGCTGCAAAATTCTAACACGAATTATTTACAGACGAATGAAAAACTGGTAGAAGCAGACCTTGAGAAAGGTCAGTTTGGATTCTGTAGAAATAGTGGAACATGTGAGGCAATACTGACCCTACGACTTATCTTAGAAGGTAGATTAAGGAAAGGCAAATCTACGTTTCTAGCATTTGTAGACTTAGAGAAAGTTTTTGACAATGTTGACTGGAATACTCTCTTTGAAATTCTGAAGATGGCAGGGGTCAGATACAGGGAGCGACAGGCTATTTACAATTAGTACAGAAAGCAGATGGCAATTAACAAAAAATTAACAAAAAATGGCTCTGAGCACTATGGGACTTACCTTCTGAAGTCATCAGTCCCCTAGAACTTAGAACTACTTAAACCTAACTAACCTAAGGGCATCAGACACATCCATGCCCGAGGCAGGATTCGAACCTGCGACCGTAGCGGTCACGCGGTTCCAGACTGTAGCGACTAGAACCGCTCGGCCACCCTGGCCGGCGGCAATTAACAGAGTCGAGTGGCACGAAAGGGAAGCAGTGGTTGAGAAGGGAGAGAGACAGGGTCGTAGCCTATCTCCCATGTTATTCAATCTGTATATTGAGCAAGCAGTAAAGGAAACAAAAGAAAAATTTGCAGTAGGAATTAAAATCCATGGAGAAGAAATAAAAACTTTGAGGTTTGCCGACGACATTGTAATTCTGTCAGAGACAGTAAAGGACCTGGAAGAGCAGTTGAACGGATTGGACAGTGCCTTGAAAGGAGGATATAAGGTGAACATCAACAAAAGCAAAACGATGATAATGGAATGTAGTCAAATTAAATCGGGTGACGCTGAGGGAATTAGATTAGGAAATGAGACACTTAAAATAGTAGATGAGTTTTGTTATCTGGGGAGAAAAATAACTGATGATGGCCAAAATAGAGAGGATATAAAATGCAGATTGGTAATGGCAAGTAAAGCGTTTCTGAAGAAGAGAGATTTGTTAATATCGAGTATGTAATGTTTTAAATACCCAGGAACGTGGATAACAAGTAGTTTCTGAAAGTATTTGTATGGAGTGTAGCCATGAATGGAAGTGAAACATGGACGATAAATAGGTTAGACAAAAAGAGAATAAAAGATTTTGAAATGTGATGCTACAGAAGAGTGCTGAAGATTAGATGGATAGATCACATTATGAATGGCCCTTCCTCTGCTTTATTGCCGGTCATCAATGCGCTGTCCACAGCAGCGGCGACTGCTTGGCGCTAGTCAGCCTACTTGGACGCGGCCGCCGACCGACCGGTGCTATCCAACGCATCTGCACAATGAGACCGAGGAGCTGGGCAGTCTGCAATGTTTTCACCAAGGTTCTGCAGAAAAAAACGCTCCCTTCGGCCCTCAGTCGCCGTACGCTTTTACTGCAGTCGTTTAAATTGGCACCCTCTTCCTTTGAATGCAGGTAAAGCCTACCACTATTTCTTCACTAGAGCACACAAGCAAGAGTGTTAACTACTGCCAACCATATCACCATATGAATGAAGTCAGATCGTATCCAGTTATAGCAACCAAGTAACAAAAATCAACTTCCCTAAGAACACTGCGCAGCATAACACCGTATCAGAAGTTAGAGCGCCCTGCAATCTCTCAACCCCTCCAAATCTTAAAAATCATAACAACACAATATCTAAAGCAAACTGTTTTAAATACCCAGGAGCGTGGATAACAAGTAACACAAAAGAAAATAGAGCCATAGAAAACGGACTACATAAAATGGAAAGGGCATTCCAAATAACAAGAAATATATACAACAAAAAAACTTTGTCCTGGAACACAAAACTAAGACACTATCAAACTGTGATGAGGCCTGAAACACTGTATGCAGCAGAAACGCTTAAACTAACAAGATTTGGGAATAATCAAAAACTGGAAAAGAGTGAAGGAAGAATTCTAAGGAAAATACTGGGACCTAGAAGTAATAGTAATATTAAATACAAATTAAGATCAAACAGAGAGCTCTGTTTCAAACTGGGAAAGCTAACTCATGTAATGAGGAAAAGAAGACTACATTTTCATGGATACAAGTACCAAATGGATAATAACAGACTGCCCAAACAGATCTTCAATTTACAAAACAGCTACAAAGTCAAACCCACATCGTTCATCGAAATGGATAAAAACATGAAAAACACAGGAATTAGAATGGACATAATAGATAACATAATACTGTTTAGAGGAGCAACACAAAAGGCAGGATGTCAGGAAAGAAAGAGGTCTGCAAAAAGAAGAAAGTGGACCCAGGAAGAAAAGGGAGGACATTGTCAAAGGGTGAAGGAATTCTGGGAGCAAGAAAATTAAACACAAAGAGGCAAAACAAAAGTTGACTTATCACACCCCCTGAAAGGGTTGTAGTTCTCCAATATGGAATTTCTTGGAAGTTATGCTAAATCGATATTCTCCTAATGTAAACAAATTATTATAATATGAAAATAATATTATTATTATTATCGTGGCACCTGTGACATGTTAAAAGTGGTGGCGGCAGCAAGCTAGATTTTGGAGCTGAACGGAGAGACTGTAATGAACCGTTACACCTTCCCCTGCTCAGAACTGAAGACCAAACCCTGGGTCCACACCAGCCAAGCATTTCTGCAGTGTCCACTTGCGCACTTCACACACCTCTTAGGCATGGGACAATGCTTACCCACATGCTTGGGCTATTGGCAGTGGAAACACTGTAGCAAGTAACGTTTAACGTGAAGCTTTTTGGTGTCATCTCTACAGCCATGACTAAGGTGATGTGGAACAGTTTTCCTCAGTAACGACTAGGTACAGTGGCGTTCTCTCCAGCGCCTTAGGCGATCTCAGTTGCAAAACAAAATGCATGCTGAAGTTCATCCTTGACGTTTGTTCTTTAGCACTTTTGAACCCGAATTTGAAAGTCAATCCTCTAAAAATCATCTTCAAGTGCCTCTCCTCTTGGATGTCGAACATATAGAACGGCGTCTCCTTTTGCCGAAAGTTGGGCAGTTGCTACCTGTAGTCCCGGGGACAGTGTAACACGACATTGTAGGGGTACCTACTGGCAGCTCTGAGAGTGAAATTTCCAGAAGAGGGAGTGTGGTCTCGATGGGAGCCTGCTTCCCAGTATTGGCTGTAGGCAAAGCCAGATTCAATGTTTGTATCGTATGTCAAATACCCTATATGTTATCTGATTCTACAGCAAACTGATGTCATTGAGGTAGATTTTCGGTTGTGCTCACCCGTTCTGTGACTTCTATTTAAGAATGGAACGAATTGTGCCATCACGTTGGATGCTGCTCTATTCAAGCAACCTACCTCACAATCCAAAAAATTTTGAGTCTAGATTAATAAAATAAGTTGGTTTTAATGCTTGATGTGTTCTTCTCCTCCACGTGTTCTACAGGACGTTCATATAACCATGTAGAACTGTCAGAAAAGTCCTTCTTGGGATGTTGTTCAACTCACACGTCATATTCGCTTCGTCAGCGGTCTTGACGTCACCATCAGAGACCCATTCTGCAGTTTGTCATTTTGTGGTAGGTTCATATTGATAACATGAAATCTTGTTATCCGTGATGATTTTTTCCAGAGAAGAATTGTCCGCATTTTTTTGTTCAGTCAAGTCGCACCAGGTGTCCACGCATCCTTGTTTTTTGTTTGGGAATTAAAGCGTGTGGGGAAAATTTTGCACACATTTTTCTCTTTTTCAAAACATCCTGGAGAAGGTCTTGAACATTTGATTTAGAGATGTTCAGTTCGTTACTCCATTGCAATTTGTGACACAACTACATTAACACACTATGCTCCTACATCCTGTACATGCCTACTCACAAATGACTGGTCGAATATGCATCTATTGTCGACAGTTATTAGTTCAACCTGCCACCGTAGTCATGATACTGACGTCGTTTATACGCCAGGAATAAAATCTGTTACGAAATTTTTGGGCGGACTGTGTGCAACAGAATAATACTAGATGAGTGGGCAGTTCGTCTACATATTCAGTGTAGAGCCTAATGTATACTTTATCACATCTGATGCTGATTCTTCTCAGGCAATTACTGTGTGTGAACCTGCTGCGGAAATATCAGGTGAAGTTGCTGGTGTGTGCAATGCCAGTGGTGGTGGTAGCGGAATTAGAACTATGGTGCGCGTTGGAATTATACTGGCGTGATTGTACAACAAATGCCTGATGAGTCATACGGTTGTGAAAATGTGGAATGAAGAAAAAGGAGGTGTGACCCCAGCAATGAGATATTTTGGAAAGTTTAGGAGAAGAGGCAGGGGAAATGGGGGGGGGGGAGTAATAATGATGATCATTGTGTTGATGGTGATGCAGATGCTGTTACTGATGATGATTATTATTATTTTTATTTTTCTTCCACTTTTGTACCTGCTATCTACATGTTTTAAAATGGTTTTTACTGTATATGTTGAATTTAAGAAATTACGTAATGTGAATTATTTCATTAAACAAAAAGAATCATGGTAATACAAATATGAACTAGGATTTGGTTTCTACGCTATGAAAATACAGAAGAAAGAAGGATAACCTTATCTTAGGATTCCTGCCACCAGCTGGTCGCCGATTTTAGCGTTCTGGAAAAAGCTTCAGATCTGCCCAAACACCACCAGGGGCCTACTTCTGATTTTAGTAGCAGAGACTGTATATGTAGTTGATAGGAACTATAACTACTACCGCTGGCCGCATTGGCCGAGCGGTTCTAGGCGCTTCAGTCCGGAACCGAGCGACTGCTACGGTCGCAGGTTCGAATCCTGCCTCGGGCATGGATGTGTGTGATGTCCTTAGGTTAGTTAGGTTTAAGTAGTTCTAAGTTCTAGGGGACTGATGACCTCAGATGTTAAGTCCCATAGTGCTCAGAGCCATTTGAACCATTTGCGAAGCATTGAGATGTGACAATGGCTCAACGTTGGTCTGTATGGCAACGTGAATGCAAGGCAAACTCGCCGTCAAGGTTCCGGTCGACCACATCCTACCACCACAAGGGAGGATTGCCATTTTGTGCACCAAGCACATTGTAACCCCTACAGGTCTCGGTCTGCCATCCAGGAAAAAGTAAAGGACTGCCTGCAACATTCTGGGTCATCTCCCACCACTGATCCGAGACTAGTAGCAACCAGACTACAGAATTACCATCTCATGCATTGGCTGCTGTTAACACCACAATACTAACAGCTGTGACTGAAAAGTTGTTGTGGCCAAAAGCATCAAACCTTTCAAGAGGCACCGCAGTTTTCCTCCTCGCGTCGTGGTGATGGAAGCCATCAAGTCACAGCTAGTGGTGATTGAGAGAACTCTGACTTCACAACAGTGTGTCACAGATGTCCTGTGCCATCAGTTACCTCTCCTGCTACAGTGGTAGGAGGGCAGACTGCGTTCTGGGACACTTTTGGTATCAAATTCATGTATAAACTAATTAAACTGAGAAAGCTGATTGATTATGACCTTAACCTAATGTTATGATAGTTGGTTTGGCATGCAACCCTCCCCCCTCCCCTAAAGCTAATGTCCTGTTAACTGATTTATGATCCCCTGTGGATTAATTTATAGCCCCCTGGGAATAAACTGTCCATCTAAGAAACCTACACCCCTCCCCCTCCTCTTCCCCCATCCATCTCCCCTCCCTCTCGCCAATACAACCACACTTTTTATATCAAATTAATTTAATAAATAATTAAATCGATCTATTAATTAACCCTTTCCCTCTGGTAAACCCACCAGACCTCCCATTTCACACCCCACACGCCCTCCCCTTCCACACACGGAAATTGGCGGAAAAATGACTCAGTCTGTGCTGGAGAGGCAGGATCTCACGACATGAAATTGAAGTCAATGTCAATTATGTGGCAAAGAATATAATATTTATTTATAAAATTCAGTTTTCAGCGGTTGGATTTCTCATTTACTTGGTGGGAAAAGCTCACATCCAGAAACTACATGTCATAATTATTTGATTAAACTGCTTTAGACTGGAGGCATTGTCTTGTTGGAACATTTTCGTGTGTGGGTTCACCTTGACATGCAGGGATCGACTGAGCTAGTGCACAATGCCGCCACCACGGGACATCCCACTCCCCACCCCCCGCCTCCTCCCTCCCCACCCCACCCTGAAAAATTGGCGGGAAAAAAGACTCACTCTGTGTTGCAGAGGAAGGACCTCATGACATGAAATTCAAATCAATGTCAATAATATATTGATGTATGTTCTATATTTAATCAGTGCGCGGGAACAGGGCTCCCTCACTTGGGTAGTGCTCATATCTGCGCCCCCCACCCCCACTTCTCACCACCCCCGCTTCTCATGGCGTAATAACAGTCGGTATCGAGGAATGGAATGAAGTGGGGTACTTCAGCCGCCGTTTGAGGCCTCCCGCGCGTGTTTCTGTCGTCCGGGCGCCGTAGCGCCGTCATGGAGGTCAAGAACTACTCAATGCCCTAGGTTCAAGGTTCAAGGCTCTGAGCACTATGGGACTTAACATCTATGGTCATCAGTCCCCTAGAACTTAGAACTACTTGAACCTAACTAACCTAAGGACAGCACACAACACCTAGTCATCACGAGGCAGAGAAAATCCCTGACCCCGCCGGGAATCGAACCCGGGAACCCGGGCGTGGGAAGCGAGAACGCTACCGCACGACCACGAGATGCGGACCCCCAATGCCCTAACTGCAGATCATAATACGAAATACCACCGACCACGGACCAGATGTCGGCCTCCTTTGATCTCGTGATCCCAAACAAAGCATCAGGTGGCAGCAACTCTTTGATATTGATACCTGAGAAATTTCTGTGGAAACACGTGCTCTCTCTCTCTGAAGTGGCCACTTCCTGCCCGTCGTTTGCCACACTAACACCTCTTTTGTTCTCAACAAAGCAGTGGATACCAGATTAATCACCAGCTGTGGAGGCCTTGGAAATACTACCTCACTCTATCAGATTGATTAACTAATTAATTAAATCGATACCCTTTTTGTGAGACAGTTTTTCCTTGCATCCTTACTTGGCCTGGTATGTTTGGTGGAATTCGAACCCACAACTATCTGGTTTCCAAACCGTTCTGGATATGTTTCCCTTTCCCTCCTGTTGGCGGATACAGGCACAGTTCTTACATCGTTTGGTAGGATGTCCATTGCTTTGGAGGTAGCTGAAAATATCAAATTTCAGCTCAGTTGCATTTCCTTAAACAATCTGCGGAGGGGTTGGATTGAGTGTGTGCTCGCAGTACCTCTACTGTAAACAATAAATTGATCAATCAAGAAATTGAAGTCTCGATTGGAAGTGATGCTCTGTAAAATGATAGTTGGAATTTCAAATTTTGGGGTGAATTTATACAGTCAGGTTGTGAAATTTCCAACGACCACAGGTCGGCTAAGTGTATTTTATAAATTACTGTAGAATTCCTATGTTTGTTCTCTCAGCTACACCAGGATGAAGAAGAAGGAGGAAAGGGTCTACCACTACACGATAGAGTGCACTGCAATCAACTGAGATGCATTAAACCATGATCCTAGTAGTTGTCAAGGCTAGATGTCTGAGATCTCTGAAATCACTCATACATATAGCCCACGCATCTCCTAGATGTCCACCCACAGGGCGCCCATCCCTCATACACCGCCAGCACCGATGCTCAGAGGCCGGAGAAGACTGCCACCATGACCACAGCTGCAGTCGTGGACATACGTGTCTGCCAGAGGGCACCACACCAGCCATGGAGGACATCCAAGCATAATTGGAGTGGTAAGAATTTGGATATTATCAATACGTCCAGGGCCAACACCTGGCAGTGATCGATATTGAATCACTCAGTTTTCCACAGAGAACGCGTGCAACACAAGCTATCGTGGAGACAGCCCAATGCATACTGAGTACTAGTTCACTATTCAGCTATCCAGAGGGCTCTGTGAGGGCTGCCAACAAGACTTGTCCCGTGGCTGCAGGAAAGAGCAGACTAGTTGGCTAGCTGGAACTTTTCTTTGTAACCACTACTCGCAAATGTCAATTCATTCTGATCGCTGGTTACCTCTTCAAGGCACCCAGACAACAGGCAGAGTCGTCCTAGGAAACCAGCCGCGTAGTTATAACTGTAATTACAATTAAATATTACGTTTGCAGTCTTAATCTGGTGACATTTGTTAATGATCGAAGTATCGGAAATACCTCCTCCTGAGAGCTGTGTCTCTGGTACGAATCTCTCGTTGAAATATCAGTATCTGTATCCTCCTTATGACTGGACATAATTTTCCATGTAAAATCTTTCATCACCATTACGGTTATCGATGTGTTGAAATCGCAATTTTCCACGTCAAATCCCCTACTAAATGTATTACTTCGCCAATAACTGAATGCTGGTGCCACCAAACAATACTGAGTGAAAGTCTGCGATGGATGGACATGCTCCATTTGATTTTCCTGCGAGTGGTACTAGTGTGTCTTAGGAAGAGAGACATAATTGTCTCATAAGCGATCAGCTATTAAAACACGATCACAACGACTATGTAACTGTAGCCCTGCATAAAGAGTGGTCTTAGTTCTACAGGCACACACAAGTATCACTAATGATATCCTTGTTAAAAACTACACATGCTTTATAAATAGAAGTACGCTATTGCTTCCAAATGAAGTGGCCTTCCACAGAAATACCATCACATTGAATATAGTCGGTGATAACGGGGATGTGTATAAACAGACCGAAAGTGCAGTTGGACGTCGCCAGTGGTGTAAGTCTGCAATAAAATAACCCTTCTGACCAAATTTGGTAAGTGATTCGGCTAAGGAACGTGATATTAAGCCGATATTTGCAACTCCCTCATTTCGCTGCTAGATATTTCCACACTAACAAACAGTATTTGTAACGCAGTCTTGATACCATGTAGACAGTGCAACAGAGATTTTGCAATACATCTAAGGAGTTATAGGCGAGGGAGGATGTTGGTTGATTGAGAATGATCTCTTACAGCAGATGGCGTGCTATGTGAGAAATCACTTACAAATGCAATGCTATATTGAAATCGTAAGAAATGTACAACATCCTATTACTATTACACTGGCTTTTCCGATCTATAGTGTTACGTTTTCTGGCAGAAATTCTGCCTGCGATTTGGAATCAAGTCTCTCCATTCAACCACACACTTGTGTTGGATCCTACGCAGATGTCTTAGTTATCACAGCCACTGGTGGATCATATTCATGGCACTCTCATATCTCGGAACGAGCACCTTTTTCGAACCTGTCTGATAAGCACCACATATGGCAAGACTGTATGTGTGCTGACATCGAGCATATGTGGCGATCCTATTAAATATACAGGTATTGGTCCATTGGAGCAGATGGCCAGTGATCAGGGTCGCTTGCATAGACCAGTGTAAAGTTTTGCTATCCGTAGTGTAGGAGGACTATATCCCATAGACTATCAATCAGAAGAGACGGTTCATATGTAGTTCTTTCATAAGCAGTTTGATACATTGTTTTTCTGCTGTAACTCATCCAGGACAGTGTATGACTACAGCTTTGTACACCACCTTACATATTGTTTTTCCACACCAACGTCAAGGTCTGAGTATGGTGTTACACTGACATTAATACATTTGCTTCCATTGGCTCTCACAGAAAGCTGGACAGCACATGGTGTAAACTATGCTGCTCCCACAACACACAGGATGGTTGAAATAAAAGACAATGACGGTGTTTGTTATTGACAAAAATTTGGAGGACATCACAGTATGTGGAAACTGGAGGAGTTTGCAGCATTGAGGAGCATTTCCAAACAGCTGTCTGAAAGTGATGATCTCTATATTTAATCTCATCTTCCATAGTGATAGGGTAGCAGATATCTTGGTGTTTCGTTTTTTGAAGAGACCCTGAGTACTGATTCCTCATATTGGTGGTGCATATTACACCCAGGTGTATGATCACTGTTTCGGTGTCCTAGGTGGTAGTCGTCCTGACCTACAAATCTTTTGGCATTGCATCTTTCATTTTTATGACTTACAGTGCATAAGTACATCTGGGTCAAGAGGGTATTCTGCAGGACTTAAAACCACAGAACACAGATAGTATGAACCATCGGCTGTCAATTCCATTAGTGGAGGAATGGAATGATTTTAATACACCTAGGCGAGCATGTAATTACCCTCATCCCCCCACATATTTTGTCATATCTTCATCAGTTTTACGCATGTTCCATCAATTTTCGTAATTTTTCCAGGTTTTCCGTAATTTCAATTCATTTTACTCAATTACTCGAGATCCAAACTACCACTCTCGACGAGTTGTCACGTCAACAAAACGTCTTATCACGCCGATCTTGTGATGCTATCAGCCAATGACATTGCAGCATGGTTCTCAATATCTGTATCATTGGTAAACCACCCCAGCCATTACTTTGAGAGAGTCATATATACGCGGACATATCATAAAACCTGTTATGCAGCCTACATCACATGACACAAATACTGTTTCTTAGTGTAGGAAATAGCCATCAGCAGACAGGAAGTGCAAAAACTACATTCCTTAGCCGAAACGCTTTATAAATTCGGTAAGACTTTATTACGATTTGCCATCTTTTCCCATATGAATGGATTTACAAAGTATTCTGTTCATAGGATGAAATCAGAGATTCAAAGCTCTATCGCTCAGCTCTCTATTTCGAAACAAGCTACCCCTTTGTTGGCTAAGGACCTTGAGCTAAACTCTGTATGGCCTCCCTCTGAGCATCTCATAACTCTTCCTCTGTCTTCAACCAACCCTCTCTGCAACACTGTCTCCAATTTAATTTGGAACTGACCAGAAGTAGGAGGGTACTATACCCGCTATATTCAAGGTCTCGTGAAGGAACAGAATGAGCTGAGTTACTCGTAACTAATACACTTCAATATTTTGTTTTTGCCACGAGTATAACACCTCCTCCAAACTTGTACTGACCAGCGCTACTGATGTAGACCAGTTTTATCATTCCAATATTGTAGCTGCCATTCTGCAAAACACTGTTCTGCACCAATCTTACTCATGTCACCCGTCCAATTACACGTCTCTCTCTAGACGCTCACATGCTGAGGAATTTAGGACTCCTTATTGGAGTATAGTAGATATGAGCCTGTTACATTTGAGAGTGTTGTGGTAATATAACAGATGATTAGTAAAAAGATGAAGAAACTTTTGAGTTACCCATGATGAAGCTCCAGACAAAAGGAGTTTGAAACATTTTATTTCATTCACTTGTGCTATCAATAGTGTAGAACTGTTGTAGTGTACCAAGAAGGTGCTGGGGAACAGAGAGAGAAATGATCGTACAACATAAACACAAATCCTTAGCAGCATTGTTTGATAAGTGAAATTACACGCAATACTGTACTAACTTCATGAACAGAGCACACTCTCTTCCAGACACACAGCATTTGTCGAGCAAATGTATGCATAGGGATTGCATTACCTGACAAACCTCGGTCACTGACTTAGAATCACTGCAGTTACGAATCTGAAGACTCGATTTATGTCCAAGATGTGACAGAGAAATTGAGTACTTTGCATAGATCTTCGTTCATCTCGAGGAGGGTACTGAAATAGGTTTTCCATCAATGGACATGATTTATCACACATGCGTTTGAAGTCCTCTGCTGACTGTGGTATAGGGAGGTTTGCTGTTAACGATTGCAGATAGATAGCGCTCTAAGTCATACGCAGAACACGCAATTGTATGCATCTCAAATACAAGCTCTACCACACCACAACTGATGCACCTTGAGAGAACGACGGAAAAAATGGTTAAATGCGTAATAAACGACCTGCTGCAAAGTCTCCTCCCCTCTAGAACGCATCATCAGTCTATCATTAAATCATACCTCGTTACAACCCCTCTCAACCGATCACTACATTTACTTTCTATAATCCTTTAACGCAGAGCCAGGTCAGTTTAGAAGCAGAAGGTTCTCTTTTCCAGGAAAGCATCAAATACAGCAGTCAACTTGCATATATCTCTATTATGCCAATAGATATACAGCATAATGTTGTAAAAAACCATGCAGCAATTGTTCTGTAAAGTATTTGTTAGCTGACACTGTATCGTTATGATTGGTAGAGAGTACAGAGAGGTACATTGTAAATACTGATCGTTAGGTTTTAAAACATCTAATCATTCCTGCACAGGGTCAAACACGCGATCTGTTCTGTAGTTGTAGTCCCCCAACTGGTAATACAACACTCTTTAGCTAAGGACACTTCATAAACAGCAATAAGGTGGTTGCTGATAACTTCAGGCAGTTGCAGGTTCGAATCACACCAAGTATACCACGCCTAGTATCCACCAATAGGATACAAGGAAAAACTTTCCCACACAGAGGATATCGACTTAATTAATTAGTCAATCAATGTAATAGAGTGAGGGAATATTTCGAAGTCATGCGCATATCCAGGTCTAACATTCAACTGCTGCGTGAGTGGCTCTCTACGGTCGAGCGCCCCACAGCCAGTTTCAGCTGGAAAGGCCGTTTCTGTTGCAATCACGCGATCTGTTAGGCTGCTAGCCACGCTAAACAGTCACCGCTGCGTCGCCTGTTTCTTCGTTTATTGAAGGTAATACGATTTTTCAATGAAGCGCAAGCTATGCATTTGAATAACTCTTTTTTGTGCGATAAAATCCATATAGGCTATTTGATTAAAAATGCAGAATTGACAACTAGATGTCACGAGAGGCGGACCCTCTAGTATAAAAGGAGGCGGGGAGGAATGTGTTGTTATAGCAGAGAAGAAGTAACAGCAAATAGGTAGGTCAGGAGAGCCTAGTGACTTCGAACGTGGAAGGATTCAAAGTCACTGGGTGTCACCTGAGTAACAAATCCATCAGGGACGTATCAAACCTTATAAAGCTGCACAAGTCGACCGCTGGTGATGTGATAGTAAAGTGGAAATGTGAAGGAATAACTACAGCTAAATCAAGACCAGGAAAACCTCACGTACTGACGTAAAGGGACCGTCCAGCGTTGCGGAGATTGTTGTGAAAAATTAGAGAAAGGGGTCACTCGTGAGTTCCAAAATGCTGTCAGTAGTCCAGTTAGCACAACGACTGCGCACAGGGACTTAAACAGAATGGGATACAATGCACGAGCAGCTCCTGATATGACACACATTTTTACAGCCAATAGTAACCGACACTTGAGGTGGTGTAAAAAGCGACACCACTGGTCAGCGATCAAGGGCGCCCATACCCAGGTGGCCGGGGAGGGGGGACCTCCCATATCTCTCAAGTATAGGAAGAAAAAATAGCGCAGTCAGGTGATTTTCTTTCAAGAAAATTTTTGAAAAATTGGTATTGCGCAGGTATTTAACAGGATCAAGCTGGACCTTTTTAATAGCTAATGCTAGTTACCATTCGTTTTCCAAAATGTTAAAAATTCTCCATGCTCCAAGGTCTTGATGATGATGTTTCGTTTGTGGAGCGCTCAACTGCACGGTTATCAGCGCCCGTACAAATTCCCAACCTTCGTTCAGCCCAATCTCGCCACTTCCATGAATGGTGGTGAAATGATGAGGACAACACAAACACCCAGTCATCTCGAGGCAGGTGAAAATCCCTGACACCGCCGGGAATCGAACCCGGAACCCCGTGCTCGGGAAGCGAGAACGCGACGGCGAGACCACGAGCTGCGGACCCCAAGGTGTCCCCCCCCCCCCCCCCCACTACAAAATATCGCACGACTGCTCTTGAGTTAGTGGATAACTGGAAACGAGTGATCTGGAGTGATGATGGTTACCTGCCACCATGTGTGTTGTCAAGGGTGAAGTATGGAGGAATCTGATGTTGCAATATGGGGGTGTTCTTTGTGGTTAGGGTATGGATCCCTTATTGGGCTCAAAAAACGCAAAACACAGAAGGATATGAACAACTTTTACAGGACTGTGTACTGCATACAGCAGAGGAACTGTTCGGAGACGATGATGTTGGTATGAGCGTGACAGTGGACCCTGTCAGAAAGCAGCAGCTGTGTGGCAATAGTTTGTGGAAAATAACAGACCTGAAATGAATTGTCCTGTTCAGAGTCCCGTCCTAAACCCATCGGAGCACCTTTAGGATGAGTTAGAACATCGACTTCGATCCAATCCCCAGCACCCAACATGATTCTCTGGTTTCAGCTCTTGACGATGAATGGGCTGCCATTTCTCCACTTACATTCAGGCACCTCATTGAAAACGTCCCCAGTAGAGTTAAAGCCGTCATAAAGACAAAGGTTGGACATATTACATATTAATGTCCACTATTAGCTGTTCGAATACTTTTGATCAGATGGTGCATGCAGCAATACACAGTCCAAAGTCCCATTACTTCCAATGATGACGTGATTACGTTTTCATTGTTTCATTACCAGTCAATGTAAAGCCGTAATAAACAACACAACAGTCTCAAAACATAAACTTTACACTTTCGTTGAGTTGGCTCACTTGACGTAACGAAAGTAGTTCCATCTAAAAAATGAATAAAACATTACATTCACGATTCTGTCCAATTCTTGAGTTTTCACTCGTCCCGCGATCTAGTGACCGCTGATGACACTGTCTCGAAGACGGGTCTTGCCGTTGTATCTTTATTCTCACCACAGCAATTACAATTAGTTTACCATGGTGAGCTACGCTTGTTAGGCATTTAATTCTTAATTAATTTTCTTCCTTGTTTCAAATGGATGTTCTTATCTTGTTTTCAAAATGATTAAATTCTGATAACGTTTTCATCTGTTATTCACTCGTAGCTCAATGTTATAGTAACACGGATAGATGTCCCTCATGTGGGTTAGTTGGTACATCACTTCACCGTTTCATTTGCTGTGGCCATTCACGCAACTCGAGGTCATTTAGTCACAAACTTGCCCACCTGGCAAGGACCTGAGAAACAGGCAAGACAGGGAAGAGAGCGATGTAAGTCTATGGTACTGTAGAATAAGACATTTACATTTGAAAACAAATAATTTCTACTGCTTAAGAAATATTTCTTTTTTTGTTGTAGTCTTCTTATTTGCGTTATTTAAGGGAGGATGTAATGGATTTTGGTCCAAAAAACGATTTTTCAAAAATATTATTTTCTTGATCTACACAGTTTAATCTATGTGGTCTGTGAATTTTATGGTGATAGGAGCTTTAGAGATGCCTTTAAATCGTTAAACAGATTAACTCTGCACTGGCAACCACTCCCATCTTTTCCGACATTTGGGAAACTGCTTGCTTCAGCGGAATTTTTGTCAGTGTGAAGGCTATTTTCTTTCGATATCTTTGGCTGACTTCTATGTTTCTGGTTGACATCTATATCGTTGCCTGAAAACTTTCTTGTATGTCGTCTGTTTACGTTTTGACAATACTAACACATATTAGTAGGTGGAAGGTTGATTAGGAAACGGAGGTTTCATGGAAATCGGTTTCCCATCAAAAAAGAGGAAGCAGCTCGAAATGAAGAACATAAGCTCTCAGCTTCAGCATCGAAACATGGGACAGGAGAATTGTACAGGTGCGTGAATGATGTTGATATGGATTCCAATGGATTGAGACTTATTGATTTAGAGCTTCTCTGACAAGCTATACAGTTTTCATGTTCATATGTTAGCTGTAAAAATACGGAATGCATGATTGTTGTTGAAAAAAGAAGAGTGGGAATAGCTGACACTGGTACCTATGAAAGCAATTTTAGGTTAACATATGCTCTGAGATGCCTTGGACAGTGCAGGGAAGGAGGTAATTTATTGTGTGGTTTTCTAGACATGCCTCCACCTTGTGCAAGGTCTGAAAAAATAAATAAAGAAATGTCTGTTGCTGTATGCGATACTACCAAAGTTTCTATGAAGAAAGCAGTAGAGGAATTGGTGGAAATAAACCAAAAAGAAATAGATCCTGGGTTAGACATTCATGACAGTGAATCTCCTGCAAATGTTACTGACCTGTGTGTGTCTGTAGATGGGACCTGGATGAAAAGAGGTCACACATCTCAATATGGATTTCCATCTATTATTGGTATTGACTCAGGTAAAGTCTTAGATGTAGAAGTTATGTCTAAATACTGCCACCAGTGCGTAACAAGGAAAATGTCCAACAATGAAGACAGTGAGAAACTGTGGCAAGAAAAGCATGCAGTAGCATGTTCTAAAAATTACGGTGGCTCAAGTGGGGGCATGCAGTTGTGAGGACGTTCTCCAGATCTGAGGGCCAGTATGGTTTTAGATATACTGAATACCTTGGTGATGGGGACTTCTCCTCGTTCAAAGCTGGAACAGAGAAAAAGCCGTACAATACAACAATAGAAAAGATGGAATGTGTTGGCCACATCCAAAAGAGGCGTGGTGGTAGGCTTTGTCGCTTGCTAAAAGAGAATAAAGGTGAATTACTTGAGGATGGAAAACCACTAGGAGGAAAAGACAGACTTACTCTGAAAGAAATTGATTCTCTTCAGTTATCTAATGCGAGAACTGTCAAGAAAAACACACATAATTCAAAGGCAATTAGGCGTGCTGTATGGGCAATTTTTTTCCATAAACTATCCACTGACCAAACACCAATGCACACACTGTGTCCAAAAGACGATTGGTGTGAGTTCAACAACAGAAATGAGAAGTATTCACATAAACACTCATTACCAGTACCTGTTATGAACACAATTAAGCCCACATTCCAGTTTCTTGCAAACCCTGATTTATTGAGGAAGTGTCTTCACGGAAAGACACAAAATGCAAATGAAAGCCTCAATAATTTAATTTAGATTAGATGCTCAAAAAAGACATTCGGTGGACTTGAAGTACTCTAAATAGGTGTCTATGATGCAGTTTTACGTTAAAATAACGGAAATAATGGCAGAATTAAAGTGCTGAAGAGAGTTGGTATAGATCCTGGTGTGTTTACAACAAAAGCATTTTACACCATCGACCAGAGCAGGGAAAGAAAGCTTACTTGCAAATACAGGCCAGGCAGATTAGAAGAGGAGAGAAGATAAATCTGGAGGATGAGGAATATCAGTATCGATGATTTTAAATTTGAGGTAAGCTTATTACATGTAGAAATACGAGAAGAAAATTTTTTAACCTCATTGTCCCTGTTTTACATTTTTTACATTATTAGAAGCCTTTTCCCGAAAAGTATATGCGCTAATGCTACGAAATTTTCAGGAACTGTTGGCAACGTGTTGCTGTCTCCCTGAAACTAAAAAATACGACATCCTGCAATTACATTCTGATTTTTAGATGATTGTGTGTAGAAAAAGAAGTTAATTTGGATGTGCAAAATTAAAAACTCTGTTAATGATACAATTTGTACCATAAATTAATACCTATAGTTAAGTGGTCTTATAACCTTCTCAGGACATTACAATTAAATTTTCAGAATAATTGCATGATTAGAATTTGAGTTATGGCTTTTTATAAAAAAGAAAATAAAAATATTAAAAATTCAAATTTCTGGCAAAATATTAATCCTGCATATTTTATTATATTTTTCCGTTAAAACACAGCTCTTTTACTTCACACATCCAAAATTTTATATTTGTACGTTAATAAATATGGCTGTAATGAAATTTTATATAAATGTTTACATTTTCCGTTACATCCCCATTAAAACATGCATTTTATTTATTCATCATGTATATAATACGCATTTGTCAGTAAAATTATCTGGTTAAAAATAGAAAAAAGTGTTCAGCACATCTGACTCTCATGCGGAAGACTCGGATTCAGTTCCCAACACTGCCAGGAATTTTTCGTTTGTGGAAGGACGAGAACGGGGTGCATTCAGCCTCGTGATGCCAACTGAGCTACTTATATAATAAAAGCGGCTCAAAGGTCTGGAAAGTAACAACGGGCGGGAGAGCGGTGTGCTGACCCCATGCTCTTTTATATCGCATCAGCATGACGACACATAGCAGAGGATGACACACCGACTAGTGGATATCGTGTAGTCTTAAAAGGCCTGATCGCTGAGTTCAGTTGGTTTAATTGTAACATGGGAACAGGGATTGAAATCCTCATTTGCAGCCCAGTTGGTAAATCATTGGCCGGCCAGTGTGGCCGAGCGGTTCTAGGCGCTTCAATCTGGAACCGCGCGACCGCTACGGTTACAGGTTCGCATCGCGCCTCGGGCATGGATGTGTGTGATGTCCTTAGGTTAGTTAGGTTTAAGTAGTTCTAAGTTCTAGGGGACTGATGACCTCCGATGTTAAGTCCCATAGTGCTCAGAGCCATTTGAATCATTTGGTAAATCATTACAGTCTCTTGTAAAGAAATAAAAAGTTGTACTGAGTTTATTCAAGTAATATTTTTGGCGGACAATATTTTCGCATTTACCTGTTACTTTTAGTTAAAAATCAGCATAAATCCTTATGGGTTCATACATACCGATACTGTATGAGAACTGTTATTGCAAATTTGTTCAATGCAACAGGAGTTTTTTGCAGTGGTCAGATTCAGTGCTACTGCCTCCTGCATCTCACGAAATTGTTAAATTTTATGCTAGCTGGTAGCTTCTCGCGGATCCCTCGCACTCGGGCCGCGCGAGTCTGTCACGTGACTGTTCGAGCTTGCTCGATACTGTATCGAGCACTGCGGCATATCGGAAAATTGCAAGCCCGTTCGAACGTAACGTCAGGGCAGCACTAGTTGACAGTATTTGATATCAGAAAATAACCCCACAGACCCAGAGGAAACATTTTGTAATAATATCATGCATCAGTCATGGCTTCTCAGCACGGAAGTTTCAACAGAAGTTCAGAATTCCCTCCAGTTTGAAGTTATTAGGGATGGGAGAGTAACTTATGTTTGAAATGGGAGAACTTGGAAGCCGACCGTAGTCTTTTTCACGATAAGATCCCTACATTTACATCTAGTGAGGTACTGATACTTAGACAACTTTTTATACGTTTACTGAGTCCATAACAGATTCTTTGAACGATAAAATTTCATCAGTTGGGATCTTTTGTGACTTATGGAAGGCATTTTATTGTGTCAGTCATAATATTCTGTTGTAGAAGTTACGTTTTTATGGAAAATGTAGATCAGTATATGCCTGGTATAGTTCCTATTTAAGAAAGAGGATGCAGAAAGTTACTCTAGACTGTCTGAGTAATACAATGAACTACGTGACATAATCTGAATGTGGAAAATTGACAATAGGAGTCCCTTAGTGTTCGATCATTGGCCCACTACTGTTCTTGATTTGTGTTAATTGTATACCATATAGCTTAAATCAGCAGGGAGAAACAATTTTGCCTGCAGATAATACAAGCAATGTTGTGAAACTGAGCAAAGAACAATCAACAGAGAAAGTTGTAAATGAAGTTTTTGTGACAGTTACAGATTGCTTTTGCGCAAATGGGCTACCTTTATGATTTGAAAAAAAACCACAGCTCATCCAGTTTTGAATTATCAAAAATATCTCACCTTCTATTAACTATGTGCCAAAAAGGGATAATATACAGAGTAGAAAGTTCTAAGTTCTTAGATGAACATATCGATGAAAACTTAAACTGGAAAAGCTATAGTGTAGAGTTGCTGAAACGTTTAATTTGGCTATTATTGCCGTAAAAACAATTGCTAACTTTGGGGACGTAGAGGTCTCTAAAGTAACGGATTTTGCATGTTTTCAATCACTGATGTCTTGTGGGATAATAGTCTGGTGTAACTCTTCACTCACACAAAAAGTATTCATTCTACAAAAAAAGTAATTAGAACTATGTGTGAGGTTCACAGATCTATATCTTGCTTACATGTCTTTAAGCAGCTGGGTATGTTAATCACAACATCACAGTAGATTTACTAACTTATGAAATTTCTTATCAACAATCCATTTGAGTCTCAGAATAACAAATATATTCTGAAGGACAACTATAGGAGGAAAAATGATCTGCTTTACTATTTAATGAATCTAACTTTGACACAGAGAGCGTTGGAATATGCAACTTTATAGCTCTTTTAAAATCTTTGGGTTCAGACAATATACCCAAAGAAATAAAATGTCATACAGGCACAGAAATGTTTTTAAATTCAGGTTACAGATTTTTCTACTCAACAACTTGTTGTATGCCATAGAGGAATGCTTGAATAGTAATAATGAGTCACTTATAGAGAAAGACCTCTAAAGTGCTAGCATGTAGTCATATGAATATTTTTTTATCTCCTTTTTAAATATGTGTCCCATGTGTGTTCACTTGACTGTTCCATATGATAACGTTTATATCATGCATAAGACCTATAGAACACGCATGTTTACGATGACGACCGTGTTTACGAGTGTGGCTGTAGTGCACTGTTGTGGTTTGGTCTAGCTGTCGCAGTGTCCGCATGTAGCGCTTGCTGCTATTGTTATTCGTCATTCGTCTCCGTACGCAGACCAACTGTAGTACACCGTGTTACCAGACGTCTGTGATAGTGTAGTGTTGTAGGAGCTGTGACCGTGGTGTATTCGAACTCTGAAAAGGTGGAGATGATACTCATCTATGGCGAGTGTCGACGAAATGCAGCTGAAGCCTGAAGGGTGTATGCAGAACGGTACCCGGACAGAGAGCATCCAACGTGCCGCACATTGCAAAACATCTGCCGCCAACTGTATGCAACAGGTATGGTCGTAGCACGCAAACGGGTCCGTAATAGGCCCGTCACAGGAGAAGCGGGTGCAGTTGGTGTGTTAGCTGCTGTTGCCATGAACCCACACATGAGTACACGGGACATTGCGAGAGCCGGTGGACTGAGTCCAAGCAGTGTCATGCGCATACTGCATCGTCACCGCTTTCACCCGTTTCATGTGTCGCTACATCAGCAATTACATGGTGATGACTTTAATCATCGAGTGCAATTCTGTCAATGGGCATTAACAGAGAATGCGTTGCAGTTCTACACTCCTGGAAATGGAAAAAAGAACACATTGACACCGGTGTGTCAGACCCACCATACTTGCTCCGGACACTGCGAGAGGGCTATACAAGCAATGATCACACGCACGGCACAGCGGACACACCAGGAACCGCGGTGTTGGCCGTCGAATGGCGCTAGCGGCGCAGCATTTGTGCACTGCCGCCGTCAGTGTCAGCCAGTTTGCCGTGGCATACGGAGCTCCATCGCAGTCTTTAACACTGGCAGCATGCCTCGACAGCGTGGACGTGAACCGTATGTGCAGTTCACGGACTTTGAGCGAGGGCGTATAGTGGGCATGCGGGAGGCCGGGTGGACGTACCGCCGAATTGCTCAACACGTGGGGCGTGAGGTCTCCACAGTACATCGATGTTGTCGCCAGTGGTCGGCGGAAGGTGCACGTGCCCGTCGACCTGGGACCGGACCACAGCGACGCACGGATGCACGCCAAGACCGTAGGATCCTACGCAGTGCCGTAGGGGACCGCACCGCCACTTCCCAGCAAATTAGGGACACTGTTGCTCCTGGGGTATCGGCGAGGACCATTCGCAACCGTCTCCATGAAGCTGGGCTACGGTCCCGCACACCGTTAGGCCGTCTTCCGCTCACGCCCCAACATCGTGCAGCCCGCCTCCAGTGGTGTCGCGACAGGTGTGAATGGAGGGACGAATGGAGACGTGTCGTCTTCAGCGATGAGAGTCGCTTCTGCCTTGGTGCCAATGATGGTCGTATGCGTGTTTGGCGCCGTGCAGGTGAGCGCCACAATCAGGACTGCATACGACCGAGGCACACAGGGCCAACACCCGGCATCATGGTGTGGGGAGCGATCTCCTACACTGGTCGTACACCACTGGTGATCGTCGAGGGGACACTGAATAGTGCACGGTACATCCAAACCGTCATCGAACCCATCGTTCAACCATTCCTAGACCGGCAAGGGAACTTGCTGTTCCAACAGGACAATGCACGTCCGCATGTATCCCGTGCCACCCAACGTGCTCTAGAAGGTGTAAGTCAACTACCCTGGCCAGCAAGATCTCCGGATCTGTCCCCCATTGAGCATGTTTGGGACTGGATGAAGCATCGTCTCACGCGGTCTGCACGTCCAGCACGAACGCTGGTCCAACTGAGGCGCCAGGTGGAAATGGCATGGCAAGCCGTTCCACAGGACTACATCCAGCATCTCTACGATCGTCTCCATGGGAGAATAGCAGCCTGCATTGCTGCGAAAGGTGGATATACACTGTACTAGTGCCGACATTGTGCATGCTCTGTTGCCTGTGTCTATGTGCCTGTGGTTCTGTCAGTGTGATCATGTGATGTATCTGACCCCAGGAATGTGTCAATAAAGTTTCCCCTTCCTGGGACAATGAATTCACGGTGTTCTTATTTCAATTTCCAGGAGTGTACCTGTTTACCGATGAAACGGGTTTCACAAACCACGGGGCAGTGAATCTACGGAACATGCATTACTGGTCCGTGGACAATCCTCGCTGGCTCAGACAGGTAGAGCGACAGCGACCGTGGACTGTAAATGTATGGTGCGGAATCATTGGCGACCACCTCATTGGTCCTCACTTCATTGCAGGGGCCCAAACAGCTGCAACATACATCGCGTTTCTACAGAATGATCTGCCAACGTTGCTCGAAAATGTCCCACTGGAAACGCGTCGACGTATGTGGTATCAGCATGAGGGTGCACCTGCACATTCCGCAATTAACACTAGGCTGACCCTTGACAGGATGTTCGACGGGCGTTTCATAGGACGTGGAGGACGCATAAATTGGCCAGCCCGTTCTTCTGATCTTACACCTCTGGACTTCTTTCTGTGGGGTACGATAACGGAGAATGTGTACCGTGATGTGCCTACAACCCCAGAGGATATGAAACAACGTATTGTGGCAGCCTTCGGCGACATTACACCAGATGTACTGCGGCGTGTACGACATTCATTACGCCAGAGATTGCAATTGTGTGCAGCAAATGATGGCCACCACATTGAACATCTATTGGCCTGACATGTCGGGACACACTCTATTCCACTCCGTAATTGAAAACGGAAACCACGTGTGTACGTGTGCCTCACCCCTCATGGTAATGTACATGTGCGTCAGTGAAAAAGATCAATAAAAAGGTGTTAGCATGTGGACGTAATGTGCTGGTCCAGTCTCTTCTGTACCTAAGGTCCATCACCGTTCCCTTTGGATCCCTACGTAATTCGGCGCTCTCCGATACACACGATCGAACAGCGGAGGAGTGGTACTCAAGCGTCAACTTTAGGTTACAATATCTCCGGATGTAATTAACATTTTACAATGCAGCAAACACACTGATTACGTATTTGTTATATGTTCAGATGTGCTAACAAAACTAACGGGGTTCCATTTAAAAAAACGTAGGTATGTGTTAAAAAACATACTTCCGTGCATTTTTTGATGGTTTGTATTAACCAATTACAATAGCCTCTCTCCTCACGTTCGGTCTGTGGAATCGATTCGTCAGTATTTGATGTGGTTTACGAAATATATCCAGCGGTAATGTTAGGTGACTCACCCTGTATAAAGAAGCTTTAATATCTGTATAAACACGTGTTAAATGTTTTTGTAATGCCAATATAGCGTGATAATGAGGTACCAACTTAGTTGTCAACAAATTTTGTGTCCGGTAGCGTATCGGAAAATCTTTTCATACCTGTTTAAAACATCGACCGCAGTTGTAAAATGTAGCCTCCTCTGAGGATCTGAACAGACAAGAACGATTGCCGACACAACTACTTAGGTAAATTGTAAATTTACGTACAATTCTTTTCTACTTACTGTAAAACATTAGGTGATCATATTTTGTTTTACTTTGTTTCAGATCTCTAGATGGTCCAGAGTGACTGAAACATGTCATGTAATTAAAAATGTGCAACTGAGACTGAAGAACAAATGAGAATTTTTTTAGATATCAATAAAGTTGCTGATTCTACCATGACTAATTTGTCAGCTATAGTGAAAAGAACATGTAATTAAACTTTCTATAAAAAAGAGTTAAATTTCAAGAACCATTAAAATCATTTATCAGAATATGAAATTTCCTTCAGAACAGTGATTATAAAATCAGTAACAGGCCATAACAGTTTAAAGGCCTACAACACTTCTACTTGGGTAACAGGTTTGTGTTATTAGTTTCGTGTATTTATACTTACATTATTTTTTAATGCTGCAAGTATTGTTCAAAAGTAAAGTTACGAAAGAGGATAGTATAGGGTCCCTCGATGCCTTAGGTAGTGTGCCAGTAAAATAACAGTGAACGTTTGTCTGAAGGTAATTAACAACTATTTAAATATTTGAGCACTTGAAATTATGAATTGTAATAACCTATGTAAGTTATAACAGATTCAGGGCCCGACATACAGTCATGATCTGTGCAATGTTAAGGCTTACAACCAGTCAATGACCATAAGTAGCGTTTGTGTTAGTTAAAATAATAGTTTGTTGACTATCTTAAAATTACTGTTTATCAGTAGCGAAGTTTCAAGACCACTCCACGTCAGACAGATTAGTACTTTTCTCCTGTTAAGTGACATACAGCAATCAGCATTGTTTTATATGCTAAAACAAACGGTGTAGGTTTGTGCGACACAGTTTATTGCACTAAGATATATAGATGGCAAAATAGTTGCTGGCTGATTACTTTGCTAGTACATGCTAGTGAGTGCTGTTGTTATCGTGGCCGTTTACTGAACAGAATTCTGTCGACAGTAAAGTTTAACTCAGCAGTTACTTTACATTTTTAGCTTCATGTTCACTTTAAAATACTCTTGCCCAATTTAGGCTGACGGCCATAGTTATTTTCCATGACGACATGTTTTAATTTTTAGCATCATATCGTTGTTCGATTCGCACTTGAATAACTTGGCGTCCTTTAAATCCTGAACTATTTAGGAGACGAATTACAAACCGAGTACTTTCCATAGGCATACATGATCATGATAAACATAAAATCCTGGCAAAATTGGTTGCATTTTAGTGTGGATTTACTGTTGCAGTAATCCTCTGGAGTTTTAGAACGTCAATTGAATGAGCTGATCATGAAATCAGACAGCTTGTTATCCACTTTGCTGGAAATGTTTAATGCAGGTATTCACGAAACGATGTGAAAAGAGGGCTCCACTATGTAGGAACCACATGTGTGCATTACAATTAAGGTAAATATCTTCCATCATTGTGGGAGTGATTGTCTCTTAAAAACTCAGTGTGCGCTGGTGTAGAATGTAGATAAATGGAGAGGACACCAATAGAGGACTGTTGACCAGTAATTACAAATTCACTGCAGATCTGTGATGATGACCATTCACAGCTGTAGTGTGGAGGTCCTCAACGTCACAGTTGCGATTATTGAGCATTCCATTTGTGCAGTGACATGTTTTGTGCAAGGAAAGTACATAGGCCACAGGTGTGGATCCGAGGCTTGTAGGAGGGAGGTGTCTTGGTGGTCATGATCCTCACCCTGACAAACAATTTAGTAATAGTCTATATTTTTTACATACATCAATTTCCGAATATCTCAGCAAATGTTCAAAGACTAAAGTAGCTTGAAAACTATACTGTCCGAAAAAAAATGAAGACATGGTTCGATGTTGATTAGATTAGATTAGATTTACTTTCATTCCAATTGATCCGTAGTGAGGAGGTTCTCCAGGATGTAGAACAAGTCAGAAAAACAATAATACATGACAAATATTTACAACTAAAACAATTGAGCTTATGCACCTTCCACAAAATCAGTTGGTTCTACTGAGAAATTCATCAGTGGAGTAGAAGGAATTGGCCACCAATAAATCCTTTAGGCTTCTCTTAAATTGAATTTCATTGGTTGTTAAGCTTTTATGGCTGCTGGCAAGTTACTGCAAATGTATGTTCCTGAATAATGCGCACCCTTTTGTACAAGAGTGAGTGACTTTAAATCCTTGTGAAGATTATTCTTATTTTTAGTACTGATTAAATAAACTGAGCTGTTGATTTGAAAAAGTGATATATTTTTAATGACAAATTTCATTAAGGAATAAATATATTGTGAAGCTGTAGTTAGTATTCCTAGTTCCCTAAACAGGCCTCTGCAGGATGTTCTTGAGTTAACACCACATATAACTCTTATTGCATGTCTTTGTGCCCAGAAAACTTTAGCTTGGCTTGATGAATTACACCAAAAAATAATCCCATATGACGTTACGGAATGAAAGTAAGCATAGTATGTCAGGTTTTTCATTTTTATATCCCCTATGTCTGACAGAATTCGTCTTGCAAATAGAGATTTGTTTAGATGCTTCAGCAGTTCTATGGTGTGCTCCTCCCAGTTGAATTTACTATAAAGCTGTAATCCCAAGAATTTAACACTATCCATTTCTTCTATCTGCTTGTCATTGTATCTTAGGCATATACTCGTGGGACATCACTTACAAGCTCTAAACTGCATGTAGTGTATTTTTTCAAAGTTTAGCGACAAAGAATTGGCTAGAAACCAGTGATTAATGTCCACAAATATTTTATTAGCCGATCTTTCTAAGACTACACTTGATTTGCTATTTATTGCAATCATCAGCAAACAAAACAAACTTCTCATCTGGTAACGTTACTGATGAAAGGTCATTGATACAAACAAGGAAAAGTAAAGGCCCTAAAATGGAACCTTGTGGGACCCCACATGTAATTACTTCCCAGTTGGTTGATGCCTAATAGCTTAACACATGTCTATTTCCTAATAACACCCTTTGTTTCCCGCCAGAGAGATAATATTTGAACTATTTTGCAGCATTTCCTGTTACACCATAATACTCTACTTAAAAGGATATTGTGATTTACACAGTCAAATGCCTTTGACAGATCACAAAATATACCTGTTGCCTGCAGGTTTTTGGGTAATGAATTAAGTACATTTTCACTGTAAGAGTAGATAGGCTTCTCAATTTCAGAGCACTTTAGAAATCCGAACTGCGACCCTGACAGTATGTTATTTGTGATAAGATAGTTATAAAGCAGATTGTAAATTACCTTTTCTAAAATTTTTGAGAATGCTGGCAAAAGTGAAACTGGATGGAAATTTGATGTTATTTCTTTATCTCCCTTCTTAAACAGTGGCTTAACTTCAGCATATTTCAACCATTCAGGAAATATTCCACTGATATATGACTGGTTATACAGAGAGATTAATATGTTATTTAACTCAGAATCACATTCTTTAATTAACTTTGTTGATATTTCATCATACCCACTAGATGTTTCTGATTTCAGAGATTTTATGATGGACATTTGAGGTACCCCTTGGCAGCATCTACAGAACCTGACAACCGCACCTTTTCAGTAACAGTTATAAAATGTGTGTTAAAAAGTTCTGCAACACTGTACACATCTGTCACCAATGTATCATTTACTCTTAATGCTGTTTGCCCCTCTTCATATCTGGTTCTACCGGTCTCCTCCTTCATTATATCCTATATTGTCTTTGTTTGTTATCAGATAAGACTATCTTTTCCTTATTGCTTTGATGTCCATATTACAGTCTTTAATATTGTGCAGTATTTCTTGTAATGTGCTATAGCATCAACATCAGAACTGTTTTGGATTGACCGATACAGTTTTCTTTTTGTTTTACAAGATACCTCTATTCCTTGAGTAATCCACGGCTTCTTTGTGGACTTTGCTCCAACCTTGATTAGTTTTGGGGGAAAACAGTGTTCAAATAAGGTAAGCACTTTATTAGCAAAAGTGTTATATTTTTCATTCATGCCATCAGCACTGTAAACATCACTCCAGTGAATGTCTCTGAAGAGTGTCCTAAAATAATCAGTTTTTGGCTCATTGATTACCCTCTTGAGCTCAGATTTAACGGACTATATATCCTGTTCAGTATCAACATTTAACAGAAGGAACTGCATGTCATGGTCTGAGAGGTCATTGACTATTGGTTTTGTAATATAATTTTTTTCATTGGACTTTTCTATAAAGATATTATCAAAGGCTGTTTGTGAGCCCTAGTTGGGAGCCGTAGTTGGGAACTTTATACAGTGGGAATTAAGTTGAATGAGTCAAATAAGTTGAATGACTCAAATAAGTTCTTATTGGGAGAGTCTTTAAGGAAATCTACGTTGAAGTCATCAGCAACCACTATTTCTTTGTTTGTTGTTGTTGTTGTTGTTGTTAAATGGGCCAGTACAGCTTCAAGGTGTTTTATGAACAGATTAAAGTTACCTGCAGGTGCTCGATATACACTTAATATTATGAAGGAATTTTGTATGAAATTCTACTTCTGTTGCACATGTTTCCATATGCTGTTCTATGCAAAATTTATCAACATCTATGTTCTTAAATTTATGACAGTTCCTGTTGAATTTGGCAACTCCTCCTTTCTCCATTTCTGCTCAACAAAAGTGAGATGTTAACCAAAATCCTGTAAAACTTAAAAGTTCTATACCAGTGTTCACATGATGTTCAGAGAGGCAGATTAGGTCAGCTGGGTTTGAGGACTCTAACTCACCTATGCAGATAATTAATTCATTAATTTATATCTCAGTCCTCGAATATTTTGATGCATTAAAGATAACTGACATTTCACATTGACTGAGTTAAAATTGGGTAGAGTTGAAATTTCTGCTGATTGTTGAAAATTCTTAACCAGCAGCTGTTTATGTTGATGTAATAAGCTAGAATTATGTTTTTTGGTTTCTTTCACAAACTGAAGGTTTGTCTCAATCTTAACCTCTCTTAAAACTTGGTTTCTTTCTGTCCTCCCTATCCTATAAAAGGGTCTTTTCTGAACCCTTTAACCACTAGTGTTTTATCACTCATCACATTGCCTATCCCGTTAACTTTCCTGCTATTTTCCCAGCCTGTTTACTCATCCCTTTCCTGTTGCGGTGAAGGCCACACCATGATGCAACCTGATACAAGTACACACCATCCACAGGTATGTAAATACAACACATAAAACGGCCACCGGAGTACATTGATGTTGTTCATGTTGATTGTCATTAGCGGGTGTGGCAGGTTATATAATCAGCGCAAACGGTGTCAGATGTTGAGTGATCACTGTAAAGAACACAGACATGCCGTGTACTCATCTGAGACAGCGTTATCAATACATTACAAAAGTCCAAAGGGGCTTCATTGAGATCTCCAATTGATCAGATAGTCCACTTGTCCAGTATCCAGATTTGTGGGGCATTCAGATGTGATAGTGGTCTGATGTTAGACTGTAGGGGAACCTGAGGGCATTCGTACTCTCATTTAGGTTCTGGTTGACATGCCTGGCCACCTCAATGGATGTAGGTAATATTGAGAACCAAGCACATGGTAAGCCCTTCATACCTGTGCCTGCCATCTGAAAATAAATAACGGACTCCCTCCTACATTCTGTGTTATCCCACACCATTGGTTGGGGTTTAGCAGAAGCTGGACTAGGGAATTACCATCCCAGGCGTAGGCTGCCATTAACACCACAACACAAACAGTTGTATTTTGACTGGTGTTGTGACTGGCAGGCATGGACTGGTGATGAATGGCATCACATAGTGTTCAACGATGAATCGTGGTTCTGCACTACACAATCATCGGCAAGTATTGCGGCGACCTGGGCAGAGATGCCATTCTTTCAATGTTTTGGAGAGATACGGCGGTGTTACTCCTGGCGTCACAGTATGTGAAGCCATTTGTCGTGATTGAGGGAACTGTGGTGGCACACCACAGACATCATGCATCCTCATGTATTACCAAGTATGCAATAATATCATGCTGCCATTTTCCAATTGGGCAATGCCCGTCCACACATGGTACAAGTCTCTATGAATCGTCTGCGAGATGTTGAGGTATTCGTATGACGATAAAGATCCTCAGACCTGTCCCCAATGGATCAGGTATGGATCCAGCTCAGTCAACAGCTCCGTCTCAGTGCCAGTATCCAGGATATAAAGGACAAGTTACATTTGTGGGCCAGCCTGCCTCAGAAGAAGATGCAACGGTTTTACGATATCCACTGCAACCGACACAATGCATGCATCCCAGCCAGACAGGATGCGATGACATACTGATAAGTGGTCTTATACTGCCAAGTTCTTTGTAAATTTGACTCGATTTTGTAATCCCTGAAATAAAATCACATACTTCCTCAACCTGTGAAGTTTCATTTCGTTTCCTTTTCTCTTTCAAAGTGTTTTACTTTTTGTCAGGCAGTGTAGGTGCTGGGAATGACAAGGAATTCTAGAAAGTTATAAGCTTAATATTGGATGCTTCTCGGTTTCTTGCCCACAGGGATGGGCTAGAGGCCTGACCACCGTTGGAGAACATTATAGGCAGAAAAAGTGCACACCCACAGGCTCGCCATACCTACCATTGACAAAAAAATCCGACACGGTTCGAGAGATTACGGAACGAATTCGAATATTGCGAACATACATTGACGTCAGCGGTTTGCGACACATGAAAATTTGTGTCAGACCGGAACTCGAACCCGGATTTTCCACTAGTCACGAGTGGTCGCCATAACCACTTCGGCCACCTTAATACACTTGCATGGCCGATCCAGTCTTCCATATGTTGCGTAGTCACAACCCTTCTGGTCGCAAAGTTCGTGCTTCCCGCACAGGGAGACAAATATCACATCGTCACTTTAGCCTGTCGAGGCATGGAGTGGTCACTGGTAGTTGCAATGTCTGTTTTTATACAGCGTTTGTATTTTCAGAATACAATGTCCCGGATGGGGCCTGCGGGCCAACGATGCTATACGCTTATTTCTATTTTTTTATCTAGTGCCATGCGAACCAGGCACTTACACTGTGAGCTGTGTGACACGTTGCATTGTCCTATTCGTAGATGCCATTATGGCAAGAACAAACAAACTGCATGTAGCGATGTACATGATCCCCAAGGGTAGATGCATACATATATTGATCCATTGTGCCTTCCAGAATGACGAAATCACCCAGAGAATGCAAGAAAACATTCCCCAGACAATAACTCTTCCAACAATTGTTACAGGATGCTTGCTTTCAGACGTTTCACGTCGTACACGGCAACCTCATGTGTCCACCGCAGCATATAAAGTGATTCATCTCAAAAGACCACCTATTGCCACTCAGTGGACGTGCAGTTGCAATACTGGCGTGCAAATTCCAGCCTTTGTCTCCGATGAACAACAGCCAGCATGAGTGCGTGAACGAGGCACCTTGTGCGGAAGCCCATGTGCTGCAACGTTCACTGAACGATCGTTGAGGAGAGATTGCTGGTAGCCCCTTGGTTCATCTGGGCGGTCAGTTGCTCAACAGTTGCACGTCTACTCGCCCGTACACATCTCTGAAACCATTGTTAACCCCTGTGGTCTATGGCCTGTGGTGCACCACTGTTTCCTCTGCGACGGTTTTGGATAGCGCTACTTTGTCATGTATGTTATACTTTACACATAGCAGCACGCTAACAATTAACAAACTTAGACGTTCTGAAATGCTTCGACACTCGGCCTGAAAACCAATGATAGTGCCCTTTTGGGTATCAGATAAATCGCCCCATTTCCACAGTACGACAATGACTGCATTCACCCCAAAACGCTTTATGCAGCATGATCCGAAACTCTTGGTTCAATTGGAAACACGAGGTAGGGAACTTCAAAGGAAATATATTTCGATAAGCAACATATGGTGTGTCAAGTCATCTTGTAATGTTAGGGAACATTTTGTTTGTTGTGCCGACACGTGTTTTTATGTCGATGTGGCTGACTCCGAATGTGCAGTGACATTCAAAACGGCTGTGTATGGATGGTTGTCTTTGAGGTCTGCTTTGAAACAAAGGATGTACTTCCAGCAGTGTGTGACAACAGCCCATTTCAGCCGTGCTATTAGGAATCATCTGAGGGCCACCTTCTGGAATAGATACATCGGCCGAGGTGGTCCTGTGGGCTGGCCACTCCGGTCACCTCACCTGGCCTTCTTGGATTTCTTCCACTGGAGGCATATGAAGCAGTTGGTGTATGAAACCGTAGGGGAAACAGAAGTACACCTCTCCACTCGAATTGTTGTCACCATGCCAGGAATCTTCGAAAGGACACAACAGCCAATGGTCTGGCGGCGTACTGCATGCATACAGACCAATTTTCGAGCGTTCTAGCAGTTACTGTGAATGCCAGTGCTATAATTAGCATGCTAAACTAACTTCTGTGTAAATTGCCCTAGCATAAGAAATTGCCGTCAGGGACCAAATACACCATTACTGAATGTATTTGTAATACCTCCCCTATTAATTTGAGCGAATAGTTTTGGAACAGCCCGTATACCCTCCACTGCTGGTCTTGCCATCTGGCGTTGATGAATGGTTATTGCACGTTGCCGTCGAACACAGGCGGTGGTGACATTAATGTGACTGGACCGTATATATTTTATTGTTATTGTTAGTATAATCATAGACGTCTGTGACACTTGACAAGGGGGTACACAATACGTTAGATTTGGGAATAGGGGGAGGCTGTAACAAACTGTGACCCTTCTCCACACCTCCAAAAAAGAGACCTGGATCTACACCTGATATGGAGGAAAGTGGGGATCGGTCAAATAGTTCGGCAGCATTCATTGGCTCTACACGATGCAAGATCCGACGTCAACAAAGCTTACACTTTCTGTGAGGGGTTAGTTGTAGCTGCTGTTCAAATATTACTTTCCTCACAGTACTGGACACCGATTGCACGTGCACTTGATCGAATACTTGTAAGAGATTCCTCATTCACCAGAGGAAGCATTGCTTCTTAAAAGTCGGGAATCCGAACTGCTTATTACTCCCCTCGATTGTTGCATTCGATGCAACTTATCCATGATATTATTGCACTTTTCCGCACTTGGCCGTTCGGAAACACGGGGTGACGTTACAGTAAACAAGTGCAGTGGTGACTAAGGAAAACGCATCGAAATGTCAATACTTTCAGGTCAATCATGCGTATACACTGAGGAGAGAAAAGTCATGGGATAACATATACAGATGGCGGTAGTATCGTGTACACACGGTATAAAAGGGCGGTGCATTAGTGAAGGTGTCAATTGCATTCTAATGATTCGTGTGAAAAGGTTGCTGACATGATTATGGCGGTAACAGACTCTGAATGCGGAATGGTAGTTGGAGCGAGACGCATGGGATCTTTCATTCGGAAATCGTTAGGGAAATCAATATTCCGAGTTCCACAGAGTCAAGAGTGTGGCGAGAATACCAACTTATAGGAATTACTTCTCATCACGGACAACGCAGTGGCCGATGGCCTTCACTTAACGACCAAGAGCAGCAGCGTTTGCGTAGAGTTTTCAGTGCTAACAGACGATCAAACATTGCGTGAAGTAGACACAGAAATAAATGTGGGACGTATGGCAAACGTATCCGTTAGGACAGTGCAGCGAAATCTGGCGTTTGTGGGCCATGGCAGCAGATGACCGACGCGAGTGGCTTTGCTAACAGCTCGACAGCTCCTGCAGCGCCTTTCCTGGGCTCGTAACCGTATCGGTTGGACCCTTGGTAAGAGCTGATGACATGGTTCGAATGTGACATCAACCCGAAGAAGGCGTGGACCCAAGATGTCAACGAGGCACTCTGAAAGCTGGTGGTGGCTCCATTATCGTGTGGGCTGTGTTTAAATGGAATGGACTGGGTCCTCTGGTCCAACTGTACCGATCATTGACTGAAAGTGGCTATGTTCGGCTACTTGGAGACCACCTGCAGCCATTCATGCCCGTTATGTTCCCAAACAACGATTTCATGTCACTGGGCCACAATTGTTTGCAATCGGTTTGGAGAACATTCTGGACAAATGGAGCGAATGATTTGGCCACCCAGGTCGTAAGACTTGAATCCTGCAGAACATTTATGGGAAATAATGGAGAGATCAGTTCGTGTACAACATCCAACACCCGCAATGCTTTCGCAGTTATGGTTGGCTATAGAAGCAGCGTGTCTCAGTACTTCTGCAGGGGACTCCGAACGACTTGTCGAGTCCATGACGTCGAGTTGCTGTAAGTAGGAGGACAGAGCTGCCACGAGCGGAATTTGCATTGTTGCCAACTTTATTCCCCTACACCATCTGGTATAGGGTTGCAGTGGTAGATGCGGCAACATCGCAATGTAATATTGCAAATTAATTAATTTAATTATAAAAATTATCCCCTTCCCACACCCTCCTCCTCCTCCCACTCTCTCACTCCACCAGTTGCTCTATTGGCGGAAATTACGAATTTTAATGGGAATTTCGGATTTTGGCGGGAAATTCGAAAAATGGAGGGATTTTAAAAAATGGCAAGAATGTTATTGTCCCAAGGCTGCGCTGACGTCACAACCCCCCCCCCCCCCCAGTCATGAATTGGTGGGAAATTCAAAATGGTGGGCGTCCTTTCCGTGACTCGAATCCTGATCCTTCTGGATGGAAAGCGCAAGTGCATTCCCTACGCAGTGAAACGTTCAGTCTCTATCCAGCTGCAGAAGAGGAAGGTTAGATAATGTACTTTTTTATTTTGGGTGGGAAACTGAAGTAAAGATCGGTCATAATTATGTAATTAATCATAAAGATCGGTCCTAATTATGTAATTAATCATTAAGATCAATCCTAATTAGACATCATATCCATACACCTACATAACAAGAGTCTAAAATAGCAATACATCTCAAATAAATTGACAACATCATACAACTGGTTCTATTCAGCTGAAAAAAAAAAATGCACAACACCACTCGAAACTAGTAGCACATGTACTCAAAATAAATAGTAACTCTATATAGGATGATTCTTTTACCTACAAGTCGGAATTAATCTTCCTGCTCCACTTGTGATTTGGCAGGAGAAGGCCTGGAGTGGAAGGTTCTGTCTTTATTATGTGTTCAACTGACGAGATGTTACTGTTGGACAGAGGAGGTTAATAAGTGTATTACCTACAATCATACAGCCGACGACTATGTCTATAACCTCACACCCGAGGGATCGACGGAGGCGACAATAGACGAGCTGAGGGGAATACTATTCAGCAAATACTCATACAGACTACTACCTGTGCTGGGGCTGTTCGTGTTTCTGAAATGGCTGTTCAGTCCACAGTGCAGGGGACGACTTAAGTGTGCCCACCACCATCCCTTTTCACAGACTGTGTGTGTGTCTCACTGTTTGACGTTGGAGTTCGCTACAGACGCCTCCCGCTGCATTGCTGTATGCCCTACTCGACAAACACCCTGCAGCACTAGTGCCCGAAATTCAAACAAACAGTACTTTCTTTATTTCTCGACAACTTTGTCTTATCCCACTGCCTCCGAGAGGTCACCTTGGTATAGCTGCTGAGTGACTTGTACACTGATACATAGTAAGAAGGGATAGGGAAGCTAACCATCGCTGGAGTATAGGAAGGCCAATACATACTACCACTCCTTTCTTTCAGGACTGCTAGTAGAGCACTTGCCCGCGAAAGGCAAAGATCCCAATTCGAGTCTAGGTCCAGCACACAGTTTTAATCTGCCGGGAGGTTTCATATCAGCGCACACTCCGCTGCAGAGTGAAAATCTCATCCTGGAAACATCCCCCAAGCTGTGGCTAAGCTATGTCTTCGCAATATTCTTTCTTTCAGGAGTGCTAGTTCTGCAAGGTTCGCAGGAGAGCTTCTGTAAAGTTTGGAAGGTAGGAGACGAGGTACTGGCAGAAGTAAAGCTGTGAGGACGGGGCGTGAGCCGTGCTTGGGTAGCTCAGTTGGTAGAGCACTTGCCCACAAAAGGCAAAGGTCCCGAGTTCGAGTCTCGGTCCGGGACACAGTTTTAATCTGCCAGGAAGTTTCGTATCAGCGCACACTCCGCTGCAGAGTGAAAATTTCATTCTGGTGACATACTACCACAACTAATGGAAAATTCTTCACTGCTCTAATTACGCATCGAAATTGTCGGGGAAAAAAAACTGCAGTGATAAACAACGAGGTCATAATGCAACATAAGTACCGGGAATTGAGAAAAATCATTGCAATAACACAATACCACAAAAACCTACCCCAAAACATCGCAGCAGGAGAGAGGTGCACCAGCTGCACATGTCTTCACCTCGATCTGCGGTCATGGACTGACCAGCTCTGAATCAGCCTTTCCTCACCTCCTACCACCCTCATCCCTCCCTCTCCTCACCTTAGGTAGGGATACAGGCCTATTCTATCCTGTTGCTCATAGTACACAAAGAGTCCCATCTCGAGGCAGTGATATACTGTTTCTGGTCTGTGGAAATCAGTCACAGATGCACAAAAGACTCAAGAACAGGACGCTTCCTGTAAGCCACTAAACGTATTTATTGGAAAGACTGACCTCCCTGGAACACCAAAAAATTTCTGAAAACTCTTCAGAACGCTTTTTCTAACGTCCACTGATTGGGAGACGGCCGCTACCGACAACAGCCCACTGCTGTAGTTGTGAGCAGTCTTCGGTCAGCTGCGGTCGAGGCTGTGTCGCAGGCCGTGCACACGTGTCTGGAGGCCCGCACTACCAACGCAGTCAAATGCTACACACACACAATAGGCCAGGACTCAAGTGGATCACAGAAGAAAGCGAGATGACTGACGGCCATCCCGAACAAAGACGACCGCTTGTAGTTTGTCTAAAAGTACAGCTGCGGCCGCATGTGAAGGGACACCCTACGCCACCAGCAGTGGCGCCCACAAGTGCACATCATTCTGAAAGAGAAAATATCTCAGTGTAACAATTTTATTTAGCGTCAACAAACCTCGTATAAAAGAGCACTTATTAAAAAAATACAATTGCATAGATAATAAAACTGACATGTTTCCACAAAAATAAGCACAATCTATTATCTTTTAGTTTTATGAGTAAAATCTGCGTACTTTGAAAGCATTCATTGTGCACGAGGGCATGACAATCATCTCAGACAACTAAATTATCAATACAGAATGGCATCTGTCAAGTCATTTTTATGTCTGACTGCAGGATACAATAACATCTCTCTCTCTCTCTCACACGCTCTCCCTCTCTTCCTCTGTACCTCTCTCTCCCCACCTTCCAATATTTTGTTTTATCCAACGCTGTGAAAAAAAAAGAACAACAGCACTACTGCCTATTACAGATGAGCAAACTACAGAGGTCGGAGCTCCATACGGTACATCTGACAGATGTATTAACTTCTCTCACATCTCCCATACATGTACACTCTGTGTAAAATCGAAAAAACTTCCACTATTTTGTTGCTAAAACTACCGATCACTGCAGAATGTTGTTGTTATTTCGAAACTTTCACCAGAGTAAAGAAAAAGGAGAATTTAAACTCCGAAAGAAAAAAAAAACCAGACTCACGAAATATCTATGTCAACCAATTTCTTTCAGCTTGAAGGAGAAAATTACTTGATTTGATAAGGTTCCTGGCGCTCAAATCAGCGTCTGTAAATAAACTGTCATGCACGTGAGTATTACGAACATTTTAGGCATTTGAAATAACATTACAAAATACAGCCTACCACGCTGTCTGTTTACATGTCGGAACAAAAGTAATGCGTGTGACCGCTACGGTCGCAGGTTCGAATCCTGCCTGGGGCATGGATATGTGTGTGATGTCCTTAGGTTAGTTAGGTTTAAGTAGTTCTAAGTTCTAGGGGACTGATGACCTCCAATGTTAAGTCCCATAGTGCTCAGAGCCATCTGAACCGTTTTTGCATCGCAGCATATGGAAAGAGGACGAGTCTGAAGCATTGAGTAATGTCTCCAAACAGCGGTGTGAATTTTATGACATATATATTTAAGTATCAGTGGATCGTTGGAATGGAAAAGTCACTGTTGATATGGGACGATGTACTGTAATAAGCACAGCACTTAATAGCACGATCAGTTCAGCAATTTTACCAGTTTTTCCATAATTTCAATGCCAGCTAATGACACAGCAGAATGCTTCCCAATTTCTGTATTGTCGCTAAACCACTACTTTGTGAGTACCATATACTAGACTGTAAATGTAGATAGATGCTGGTGCAGTATGTCCATTCAGATATATGCACAAAAGTATACTAGACAGTATCCTATACCAATACAATTAAGTTATCTACATAATTCTAGCACACAGATCATCGTGCGAAATTTACGATTACGACTGGTCATCTTTCCTTATTTGGATGGGAGTTGCAGAGTATTCTCCCATTCACAGGATAAAGTGGGTGATCTCCATGCATTATCCTTGACCAACCCTTCCCGCAACACTGTCGCCGACTTAATTTGACCAGAAGTAGGAGGGAGGGTATTATTCCTCGTAGTAGGGTGTTATTCCTCGTGAAGGACCAGAACGGGCTGAGTCCTTAACTGCACTGCAGCAACGACTGTTCCGCACCAATCTTACTCAGGGCAGCTATCCAAGTGCACAAGATCTCTCTAGATGTGTGCATGTAGAGGAGTTTAGCACTCCTTATCTGTGTATAGTAGACATGTGAGTGTTGTGGTGATATAACAGACGGCTAAGAATATATGTGTGGTTTATACATGATGGAGCTCCAGACGGATGGAGTTTGAAACATTTCACGTAAATCAACTGTGCTATCAATTCTGGGGTATTATTCCAGTGTCTGTTAAGATGATAATACTACTTCCTTCTACGCTATTCAGATGTCCTACGAAGTTATCAAGCTGTACCTCACTACGAAGCTATCGTCAGTGTATATTTGCCGCTGAAACAGCTTATAAACCAACTAGAACGAAGCTTATGCGTCTTCTTTAAGTTGGTAACTATATACCCTCAATCACATTTCCCGTGTCAGTCGTGCTTATTTGTAGTAGTACACTTCTGGCCATTAAAATTGCTACACCACGAAGATGACGTGCTACAGGCGCGAAATTTAACCGACAGGAAGAAGATGCTGTGATATGCAAATGATTAGCTTTTCAGAGCACTCACACAAGTTTGGCGCCGGTGGCGACACCTACAACGTGCTGACATGACGAAAGTTTCCAACCGATTTCTCATACACAAAACAGCTGTTGACCGGCGTTGCCTGGTGAAACGTTGTTGTGATGCCTCGTGGAAGGAGGAGAAATGCGTACCATCACGTTTCCGACTTTGATAAAGGTCGGATTGTAACCTATCGCGATTGCGGTTTACCGTATCGCGACATTGCTGCTCGCGTTGGTCGAGATCCAATGACTGTTAGCAGAATATGGAATCGGTGGGTTCAGGAGGGTAATATGGAACGCCGTACTGGATCCCAACGGCCTCGTATCACTAGCAGTCGAGATGACAGGCATCTTATCCGCGTGACTGTAACGGATCGTGCAGCCACGTCTCGATCCCTGAGTCAACAGATGGGGACGTTTGTAAGACAACAACCATCTGCACGAACAGTAAGACGACGTTTGCAGCAGCATGGACTATCAGCTCGGAGATCATGGTTGCGGTTACCCTTGACGCTGTATCACAGACAGGAGCGCCTGCGATTGTGTACTCAACGACGAACCTGGGTGCACGAATGGCAAAACGATATTTTTTCGGAGGAATCCAGGTTCTATTTACAGCATCATGATGGTCGCATCGGTGTTTGGCGACATCGCGGTGAACGCACATTGGAAGCGTGTATTCGTCATCGCCATACTGGCGTATCACCCGGCGTGATGGTATGGGGTGCCATTGGTTACACGTCTCGGTCACCTCTTGTTCTCATTAAAGGCACTTTGAACAGTGGACGTTACATTTCAGATGTGTTACGACCCGTGGCTCTACACTTCATTCGATCCCTGCAAAACCCTACATTTCAGCAGGATAATGCACGACCGCATGTTGCAGGTCCTGTACGGGCCTTTCTGGATACAGAAAATGTTCGACTGCTGCCCTGGCCAGCACATTCTCCAGATCTCTCACCAATTGAAAACGTCTGGTCAATGGTGGCCGAGCAACTGGCTCGTCACAATACGCCAGCCACTACTCTTGATGAACTGTGATATCGTGTGGAAGGTGCATGGGCAGCTGTACCTGTACACCCACCCAAGCTCTGTTTGACTCAATGCCCAGGCGTATCAAGGCCGTTATTATGGCGAGAAGTGATTGTTCTGGGTACTGATTTCTCAGGATCTATGCACCCAGATTGCGTGAAAATGTAATGACATATCAGTTCTAGTATAATATATTTGTCCAATGAATACCCGTTTATCATCTGCATTTCTTCTTGGTGTAGCAATTTTAATGGCCAGTATTGTAGCATTTCTGATGGATGCGGCCATAGCTCACTAGGAAATAGAGCCAAGAAAAACGACGTGAATATTTTCGTTAGTTAGTACTTTGTGTTACGACCCACGCCCATCTGCATGCAAATGCACACGAAGAAATAGTGACTTCTTATGAAGGAGTAAACACCATTATCAATATCCAAAGGAGATGTAACAGTCTTATTGTAGCCATCCTCTTACACACAGAAGTCATGGTCTGATGTTAGGCAGTTGTGCTCATGTGTACGCTAATATAGCAATTACGTCCTAACACCACTTCGCTTGAGTACTCCCTCCTCAAACTATTAAGACAGATATATGTGGCATCAATCCACCATCCTACAGAAATGGCTTAACTCTGTTAAACACATTGATTCAACTCCTTAGTATATATCGAATAATATTGCTTATGAGAACCAGCCCTAATTTGGTAATATCTATATTCGACTACATATGTGGAAACACTGTCCTGGATTGGGATTCATATGTTTCGCCTGCTGTAATATATTCGTTCTGTGCAATACTTATTTCGCCTTTGTTGAAGTATGTGTTATGAACATACACGTAGTTTACAGTTGGGGGATTTCAACTGAATGCAGACATAGCATAATTTTTAAGCTTTTCTGTCTTGAATATCAGGGTACTCCCAACCCACCTCAGTTCCCCGCGTTTCCTGGTACTTTTCCTCTGATTTTATGTATTCTCACTGAGTTTACGTAATTTTGCTAGGTTTTCGCGATTTTACATATTTCGTTGTATTTCCCTCAATTTTACGTATTTCCCATCGATTTGTTGTAACTATACCTGGTTTTACTCGAATTTTATCGACTTTATGCGATTATCATATTTTTTCGATAGTTTTCCCTAGGTATATGGTCATACTGCTGACACTCATGCGTTGTTTGATTTTGTATGAGGATATTGAGTGTCTTATACATCAAACCTACCAAAAAATCTTAAGAATTCCCCTTTTCCTGATGAGCTACATGCATGCATTTTTTGGATAGGACGAGCATAAAAAACGTAGTCAAACTCGCTTCATACCTAGGTGAGGCTCGACATGCGGAACAGATGATTTATGCTTTGGAAACTCGAAGTCTGGGAACAATCCCGTGTACTGCTACGACACACCAGAGAGCTTGTCTGCAGACCTGTGTAGTGATGCACTTGATGGAAACTTAAAGTCTGGAAACAGTTCTACATGTTGATTTGACTTCCACTCCATCGTGTAGAAATCTGCAACAGGGAGTGGACATGTGTCCAAAGTCGATTTCTGTTGCGACTCAGATATGTTTCCCACAAGTATATGCTCTTAATGCGTACCAGATGAGCTTCGCTACTTCTGTTTATGCCTTTCATCTCTGATACGTACCCACAAACGCGTCAGTATATCTAAAAATTGTATATTTTGGGTATTTTTGTACCCAAGTAATAAGTCATTCGTTAGTTGACACTGTGTCAGCTGCACTTAGCATCCTGGAATGTGAGCGTTTCCCTTCTCCCTACCTACAGTGTGCATCTCCTTGGCAGTGTCATTTATAGACGAATAGATAGCAACTTATACGTTTGACCCACAACCTTCCCCCTCTGACAGCTCTAAATATAGAGACCATGCATGTATATTACCAATTGCGAAGTCTCGATTTCAACCACTTGTACGTTATTTTCGACAATACCACAGTCCTACAAATAGTGAAAAACTCTTCGCAAAATGATTCTTTAGGGAATGCGAGCACATTTAAATTCGTCCTGCTAAAGAGCATAACATCTTCGATGCAAGGTATGTTACCTATACTTATAACATGATTGTCTAGATTCTCCACTAATAACAACAAACCAAGGCATCCCGTTGCGTCTATCACATTTCCTCTTATACTCTTAAAAATCTATGATGACGGCACTTGAACATCCCAGTTTGGCTATTTTCTGCGCTAGATGTCTGTTGGATGGAGGAGACATCCCTTAATGAGTATTATTTTTATGTACAAGACAGAACAACACTTTAGTTGGACAGTATTTCACTGTACTAGATGGATCCATACTGCCATATATTGTACAGATGCAGTGCATTTGCTCTATTTTCTATTTGTCTGTGTCTGTGCATGTGTCACGGATGGCTTCCGTCGTGTTCAGTATTCGAATGTAGCTCCACCCTGCACTAAATCCAAAATGATGCCTAGAGGTGGATCTGCAATGCGTTACATATGAGACAGAGTTCGGAGATGGATCCACCATGTATTTTATCTAGAACAGTGTCTAGAGGTGGATTGAGAATGCTTTACATCTGGGACAGGGTACAAAGGTAGACACATCACTCATTATACCTGGAACAGTGTCTAGAAGAGGATCCACAATGCGCTACGCCTCGGATAGGCCCGAAATGGCTCTGAGCACTATGGGACTTAACTGCTGAGGTCATCAGTCCCCTAGAACTTAGAACTACTTAAACCTAACTAACCTAAGGACATCACACACATCCATGCCCGAGGGAGGATTCGAACCTGCGACCGTAGCGGTCGCGCGGTTCCTGGCTGAAGTGCCTAGAACCGCGCGGCCACACCGGCCGGCCCTCGGATAGGGTTCGAAGGTGCATCCATCAGTGAGAGGACTGGGTCAGGTTTATGGGAGTCATCCATGACAAAAGCATAAATACAGACTTAACAGAAAATGGAACAAATGCATTGCATCTGTAGAATATGTGGTTGTAAGTGACTGGATGAATCGAGTACAGTGAGTACAATGGTATACTATACTAACTGACTAATGTGTTGTTCTATATTGTACCCAAGAATAATACAAAGTACTGTCTCCCTCCATCCAGTGGACATCTAGCACAGAAAATAGCCGAATAGGGATGATCATGTGCCATCATCGTGGATCCTTAAGAGTATAAAAGGAGGTGTGATGGGTGCAGCAGGACGTCTTGGTTTGTTGTTATTAGTGGAGAATCTAGACAATCATGTTACAAATATTGGTAACATATCATGTATCGAAGATGTTATGCTCTTTAGTAGGACGAATTTAAATGTGCTCACATCCCCTAAAGAATCATTTTGCGAAGAGTTTTTCACTATTTGTAGGACTGTGGCACTGTCGAAAATAACGTACAAGTGGTTGAAATCGAGACTTCGCAACTGGTAATATACATGCATGGTCTCTATATGCATGTGTGTAGAGCTGCCAGAGGGGGAAGGTTGTGGGTCAAACGCATAACTTACTAACTGTTCGCCTATAAATGACACTGCCAAGGAGACACACTCACTGGGCAGGGAGAAGAGAAACGCTCACATTTCAGGATGCTAAGTGCAGCTGACAAAGTGTCAACTAACGAATGACTTATTACTAGGGTACAAAAATACCCAAAATATACAATATGTAGATATCCTGACATAGTTGTGGGCACGTATCTGAGATGGAAGGTATAAACAGAAGTAGCGAAGCTCATCTGGTAAGCAATAAGAGCATACACTTACGGGAAAAATATCTGAGAAGCAACAGAAATCAACTCTGGACACATGTCTACTCCCTGTAGCAGATCTCTACACGATGGAGTGGAAGTCAAATCAACATGTAAAGCTATTTCCAGACTTTAAGTTTCCATCAAGTGCATCACTACATAGGTCTGCAGACAAGCTCTCTGATGTGTCGTAGTGTGTACATGGGATTGTTCCCAGACTCAGAGTTTCCAAAACATAAATCATCTGTTCCACTTGTCGAGCCTCATCTAGGTATGAAGCGAGTGTTACTATATATTTCATGATAGTCCTATCCAAAAAATGTATGCATGTAGCTCATCAGGAAAAGGGGAATTCTTAAGAGGTTTTGCAGGCTGGTGCATGAGACACTCAAATATCCTCACAGAAAATCAAACAACGCATGAGTGTCAGCAGTATGACCATATACCTATGGAAAGTGGTGTGACCATATACCTATGGAAAATGGTGTCTGCATTGAGTTTAAATCCCCCCAACTGCCCCAACTGTAAACTACGTGGGTGTACATAACACACATATGTATCCCAACCCAGGACAGTGTTCTCACACATGCAGTCGAGTATATATATTACCACATTATGGTTGGATCTCACAAATAAAGTTATTCGGTAAGTATTAAGGAGTAGAATCAATGTGTTTTACAGACTTAAGCCATTCTCTAGCGTGTTCTGTAGGATAGTGTTCAAATGCTCAAACGTGTGTGAACTCGTACGGGACCAAACTGCTGAGATCATAGGTCCCTAGACTTACACACTACTTAAACTAACTTAAACTACCTTATGCTAAGAACAACACACACACACACTCATGCCCGAGGGAGGACTCAAACCTCCGGCGGGAGCGACCTCGCAATCCGTGACATAGCGCCTCAAACCGCGTGGCATAGGATAGTGGACTGATGCCACATACATCTGTCTTAACAGTGTGAGGAGGGGGTACTCTAGAGAAGTGCTGTTAGGACGAAATTGCTATATTAGCCTACACATGAAAAAAACTACTTAAAATCAGAACATGACTTCTGTGTGCAAGAGGATACTACTGTAGAACAGCAATAAGACTGTTACACCTCCTTTGGCTATTGATCATGGTGTTTACTCCCTCATTCGTGTGCAATTTCATGCAGAAGGGCGTGGGTGGTAACTCAATGTACTAACTAACGAAAATATTCATGTCGTTTTTCTTCGCTCTATTTCCTAGGGAACTATGGCCGCATCCGTCAAAACTGCTACTACTACCAATAAGCACGACTGACACTTGAAATGTGATTGAGGGTATATAGTTACCGACTTAAAGAAGGCACATAAGATCTGTCAATTTCCTAAGAAGAGACTTCGTTCTAGTTGGTTTATAAACTGTTTGAGCAGCGGATATACACTGACGATAGCTTTGTAATGAGGTACAGCTTGGTCACTTTGTAATATTTCTGGCTTATTGAGCCATCATATTAGGCTCCAGGAAGCTATTCCCAAGGCAGTGGAGATGCAAGAAGCATAGAGATGACGCAATGTGGGATGAGGTACCGGTGACAGATGTTAGATTCGGTAACATTCCCGTGAGAAAGACCGCCTGCATGATGCTGCTGCTCTGTGATTGGCTGCTGTGTTCGGCGGTAGGCCGCCGAAAGGTTAAACTTTAGTTGCTATTATTAATTAAACCTGTCATCCAAATTACTTCATTTTTTTAAATAAACATCTCTCGACAGCCAGCTATCAATCAGTCATTTCAAAATTATTAAAATCAAAGTATTACTAAAACAAAAGACTGACGATATTACTGCCGATGCACTTCGGTGGCGTTCGGGTCACGCCTTGCTGGCTTGGCGCGCGAAGTGTCTCGGGCAGTCCGGCTCTCCAGTTCTGACCGTTCCAGTAGACAGACATGTTGTCTGTTATCGCAGTATTTGTTTCATGCAATTTTATTTACTACAGTTCCGACCGTCGCTAGGTACAGACATGTTGTCTGTAATAGTAGTATTTGGTTCATGTAATTTCATTCTCCAGTTCTGACCGTTCCAGTAGACAGACATGTTGTCTGTGGCAGGATGTATTTCATGTTATTTTAGCCAGATATAATGACTGTGGAGAGATATGTTCAATACGTTATGATCAAGAATAGTTTCTCGTGTCTATATCAATAAAAACGCGAGTGGCATCCCAAATGAGTTGTAGTTTATTCGTAGCAGCAGTTCCTTGCGAAGTTAATTTCAGCCTCAAGAAAAAGGATCCACAACCTGCGTGCTGTTTTCTGCGCTGGGGACATGATCATCATGAAGACAGCAGGTTAGTGAAGTGTACAAGAACTTATGTATTCCACACAGGGCAGTGGAAACAACTAGGCACCTCACGTGTACTGCATCCACAGTACAAATGTGCTCAGTGACACGCCATCTGCAGTAATGCAGAGGAGGTAAAGAAGGATGAAAGTATTAACACTATTTCACTTTTATTCCTTTTTTCTTGCCGTAACTTTCTAGAGCACTTGAATAGCGTAGAAGGAAGTAGTTTTATCATATTGATGTTTGTCACTGTACTGATTGGGATAGAGTACTTGCACGGAGGTTGTATGTTTGATGTTGCACATATATATATCCTGCATTAGAATATTACGAGCGTTGCATTCTGCATGAGTAATAATTCGGAAACCATGTGGCTTAACATTATAGTGTTTTTAAATGCAGATCCATGTAGCCTTAGGAGTGCATGTGTTATGTTCTACGATCATTTCTCTCTTGTCAGTACCTTCTTGGTACTGACTTTAGACACTGGAATAATACTCCAGAATTGACAGCACAGCTGCTTTACCTAAAATGTTTCAAGCTCCACCCGTCTGGAGCTCCATCATGCATAAACCATACAAATCATATTTTTCCTTGAGAGGTTTTCGGGTGTCCAGCCGGATATGATCGTCGAATACCCAAGATATTTCAGCGAATAACCGTTCCGCCATCATCAGCTGGTGCTGATGCAATGGTCTTCGCACTCTCTACCGCTAGTATTTACCCTCGTGGGTCCAGGTGCGATTCCATGCGCCGACGGCGCGGCGTATCTGATAGTGGGAGAAGCGGAGGCTGTGGTAGGTGGTGAGTTGGGGGGGGGGGGGGAGGAGGGGGGGGGGGCGCAGTTTTTCTTCGGCGGCCGTGGCAGAATGATCTCGTGTCCGCTTGCACCGTTTCTCCTTGATACAGCTTAGTATTTGCTTCTAAGCCTTACTGAGTTGGTAACCAATATCCCTGTTGGTGAGGTTGTCTGTTACGCGAATTTCTAAGGCCTCTTTGAAGATGCAGTCCCAGTAGTTGTTTATGGAGGCAAGTGCTTTTGTCTCATCATAATTCGCTGTGTGTCCAGTGTTTACGCAATATTCTGCTTGGGTAGATTGGTTTGGTTGCACTACGCGGGTTTAGCCTTGGTGTTCGTTGCATCGATCTTCCACCGTACGAACTGTTTTGGTCGGTATAAGGTTGTCACACCCGCACGGAATTTTGTATATGCTTGCTTTCTTGATGCCGACATCATCTTTCACCACTACTATACGGCACGCACCTTAGCTGGTCGTCAGAAGACTGTGTTGATCTTGTGTTGCCTCGATAGTCTCCCTATTTTGGATGACACGTTGCCTGCAAAAGGTAGAAATGCCAGGCCTTTATTCTCTTCTTCCATTTGTTCATCTTGGCCCCTAACTGCGCTTCTGTTGTCGGAAGGCCCTTTGGATTTGTCGATTGCCGTATCAGTTCTTGCGGAACACAGTATGGTGGAAGATCGAAGCAAACAACACCGACGCTACACCCGCCTAGGCCAGCCATGCCAATTTACAGACACTGATTTGAATGTCATTAACCGTTTCAAATCAAGTAATTTTGTCCATCAAACTGAAAGAAATCGGTTAACATAGATATTTCGTGAGACCGTATTTTTTTCTTCAGAGATTAAATTATCCTTTTTTCTTTACTCTGGTGAAAGTTTGGAAATAACGACGACATTCTGCAGTGATCGGTAGTTTTCGCAGCAAAATAGTCGAGGTTTCTTCGGTTTTACATATCGTGGACATGTATAGGAGATGGAAGATAAGTTAATACATCTGTCAGATGTATCGCTATGGAGTTTCTCGTCTGTAATCGGTGGCAGTGCTGTAGGTTTTTCTCCACATCGTTAGATGTCACGAAATAATGAGAGGTGGGAAGAGAGAGAGAGAAAGAGATAGATAGACAGATAGATAGGTTGAGAGAGAGAGAGAGAGAGAGAGAGAGAGAAAGAGATAGGTAGACAGATAGATAGGTTGAGAGAGAGAGAGAGAGAGAGGAAGAGATAGAGAGACAGATAGATAGGTAGGTAGAGAGAGAGAGAGAGAGAGAGAGAGAGAGAGAGAGAGAGAGAGAGAAATAAGAATTGTATCCAGCACTAGAACATAAAAATAACTAGGTAGATGCCGTTCTATACTGATAATTCAATTGTCTGAAGTGAGTGTAATGCCCTCCAGCACGATGAATGATCTCAAACTATACGGATTTTACTCATAAAACCAAAAGAAAATGGATTGTGCATATTTTTGTGGAAACAGGTCAGTTTTATTATCTTTTCGATGGTTTTTTTTAATAGATGCTCGCTTATACGAGGTATGTTGACGTTAAATTAAACTGTTACACTGAAATATTTTCCCTTTCAGAAAGGTGTGCACTTCTGGGGACCACTGGTGGCAGCGTGGGGTGTGTCTCACAGGCGGCCGTAGCTACACTTTTAGACAAACAACACGAGGTCGCCTTTGTTCAGGATAGCTGCCAATTATATCGCTTATTCTGTAGTCACGGCTTATTATGTATGTGTAGCTTTTGCTTGCATCGATAGCGCGGTCCTCGTGAGGCGAGTGAGTGCCCAGCCAGGGACTCAGCCTCCGACCGCGGCTGGCCAAAGACTGCTCGCAGTTACGGCAGTGCACGGCGGCGTGCTCATGGCGGCAGCGGCCATTTGTCACCCAGAGAACATTACAAAAAGCGTTCTGAAGAGTTCTTCAGAAATTCGTTGTTGTTACAGGGGGGAGGGGGGTAGCCTTTCCAAGAAATACGTTTAATGGCTTGCAGGAATCGTCTTGTTCTTGATTTTTCTGTCCATTAACTGATTTCCACTGACCAGAAATAGTATATCAGTGCCGCCAGATGGGACTCTATCAGCAGCGTACCCCCGTCAGCGCAACCAACCCATGGGACTTGAGTCTGACCGAGGAGCACGTGGCAGGAATGTGCCGACCATGATCTTCCGGCCAGCACCCTCCGGCCAGCCCAAGCCGGCTACGGCCGAACATTATGCATGGAAAATTCTATTTAATAAAATTTTGTCGGCAATGATCCCTCTTGGGGGGGGTCTCCTCTCTGCACAGCAGTTTTTTTTTTTCCACGGCAATTCCGATGTGTAATTAGAACAGTAAAGCATTTTCCTTTAGTTGAGGTAGTATGTATTGGCCTTCCTATACTTCAGCGATGGTTAGCTTCCCTATCCCTTCTTAATATGTATCAGTGTACAAGTCACTCAGAGCTTTACCAAGGTGACCTCTCGGGGGCAGTGGAATAAGACAAAGTTGTCGAGAAATAAAGAGAGCACTGTTTATTTGAATTTCGAGCATCAGAGCTGTAGCGTGTTTGTCGAGTAGGGCATACAGCAATGAACCGGGAGGCGTCTGTAGTGAACCGCGACGTCAAACAGTGAGACACACACACAGTCGATAAAAAGGGATGGCGGTGGATGCACGAAGTCATCTCTTGCATTGCGGTTTGACTAGCCATTTCAGAAATACGAACAGCCACAATACAGGCAATAGTCTCTATGCCTTGTGAAATGCATCTTCAGTCCATCCCTCTGCGTGACCATTATCTGCTGAAAAGTATTCCCTAAGCTCGTCCATTATCACCTCCTTCGATTCCCCATGTAAGAGGCTATAGACATAGTACTCAACTTTGTATGTACATGTAATAAACTTATTAAACTCCTCTCTGTCCAACACCAACATCTCGTCCGTTGAACATATTTCCTACAAAAAATAAAGACGGTACCTCCCACTCCAGCCTTTTTCCAGCAATTCACAAATGGATCAGAGAGATTAATTCCGACTTGTACGTAAAGGGGTCATCCTATGTAGAGTTACTATTTATTTTGAGTACACCTGCTACTAGTTTCGAGTGCTATTGTGATTTTTTTCCAGCAGGATAACACCGGTTGTATGATATCGTCAATTTTTGAGCTGTATTGCTATTTTAGATGCTCTTTGTGTAGCGGTATGCATATAAATGTGTGATTAGACTCTATCTTTATGATTAATTATATAATTAGGACCAATCCTTACATCAGTTTCCTACCAAAAATAAAAATGTACTCTAAATAAACCTTTCTCTCTTGCAGCTGAATATAGACAGACCGTTTCCGTGTGTAAGGAGGGGGGTACACTTGGGCTTTCCACCTAGAAGGACCGGGGTTTGAGGCACAGAAAGGGCACCCACCAGTTCGAACCTCTCGCTAATTCCCGGGTGGTGGGTGGGGTTGTGACGTCAGCACAGCCTTGGGCTGCCAGCTTTGAAATTCACACAACATTTTGAATTTTCTGCCAAAATTCGAAATTTCTGTCAATAGGGCTGGTGGTGGAGGGGTGGGGAAGGGCTAATTTGAATAACGTATTTAATTAATTTGCGTAATTAAATTGCAACATTGCCACATCTACCATACAACCCTGTACCAGGGTGGGGAAGGTGGAGGAAATTTGGCAGCAGTGCAAACTACACTCATGGCGGTTCTCCCCTCTTACTGTTGCACTGCACCAGGCAAAAGGGGGTGCGACATAATATTAGGAAGTGTCCCATGAATTTTGTCATCTCAGTGTAAAATCAAGTGGATCAGGATGTCCTTGTAAAATACTATAAGTAGTGCAGTGTTATCCATAATTATGAGTACCCTTGAACAGAGGAAGATGTCCTGAAAGTGGACATATTCAGGTGAGAAAGAGCTTATATTCTAAGTTAAACAATTTTGCATGAAGAAAAATGCAGATAAGGGTACTGATACCTCTACTAATTTTGGAAATTTGTGGTAAGTTCCTATGGGACCAAACTGCTGAGGTCATCGGTCCCTATGCTTACACACTACTTACGCTAACTTTAACTAACTTACGCTAAGGACAGCACACACACCCATGCCCGAGGGAAGACTCGAACTTCCGACCGGAGGAGCCCCGCGAACCGTTTCAAGGCGCCTCAAACCGCGCGGCTACCCAGCACAGTGATATCTCTAAAGAAAGCTACCTTACGGGTGACAAAAATGGTAGGGAAGTCATTAAGAACAGTAAAATACAGTTTGAAATATATAAAAAATTGGAAAAAACTGGAGAAAAAGTTAAACTACTAGAAAACAAAAGCATTCTAGAGAATTATTTTTTCTAGGTGACTTCGATATAACACTTATGCGGAGAACATTTTTGCAGTATAATTAGCCAAAGAGTTCGAGAAGCCAGAACCCAAACTCGATTCGATTCCAAACCACCAACACACGAGGGGATCATGAAGATAATAAAACCATCGAAAGATGACAGAGCACCTGAAGGAGACGGACTGATGGCGGAAATTAGACCACAAACATATCACACCCAATATACACAAAATCATCAACAACATCTGGGAAACAGGAAAGGTATGAGAAGAATGGATTTTTACGCTAATCACCCCATCCACAAGAAAAGAGACAAAAGAGATCTTAATAACTACAAAGGAATTTCGCTGCTGCCTGTGCGATACAAAATTCTATCAAAAGCCCTGTCAAATCGGCTAGAACCTCAAATAGATCCGCAGACAGGAGAACACTGAAGAGGGTTCAGAAAGGGGAGATCATGCAGTGGACAGGTCTGGTGCCTGAGAACAATATTAACAACAAGAAAGTCCCGGAAGATTACAATAACATTTGTCGACTTCTAATAGGCCTACGACTTCATAGATAGAGAAACAGTCTTCAACACACTGGACGAAATGAAGGTGGACAACAAGACCACAAAGCTAATCCAGGAAACATTAACAAATGCAGTATCCAAAGTGAAGTTTATGGGAGAGATCTCAGAATCATTCGAAAGAGCCATGCGAGAGGCGTTCAATGAATTCGAAAGTAAAGTTCTGTGTACTGACTTAGCAGAAAATCCTAAGAAATTTTGGTCTTATGTCAAAGCGGTAGATGGATCAAAACAAAATGTCCAGACACTCTGTGACCAAATGGTACTGAAACAGAGGATGACAGACTAAAGACCGAAATACCAAATGTCTTTTTCCAGAGCTGTTTCACAGAGGAAGACTGCACTGTAGTTCCTTCTCTAGATTGTCGCACAGATGACAAAATGGTAGATATCGAAATAGACGACAGAGGGATAGAGAAACAATTAAAATCGCTCAAAAGAGGAAAGGCCGCTGGACCTGATGGGTTCAAATGGCTCTGAGAACTATGGGACTTAACTTCTGAGGTCATCAGTCCTCTAGAACTTAGAACTACTTAAACCTAACTAACCTAAGGACATCACAAATATCCATGCCCGAGGGAGGATTCGAACCTGCGACTGTAGCGGTCGCGCGGTTCCAGACTGTAGCGCCTAGAACCGCTCGGCCACTCCGGCCGGCGGACCTGATGGGATACCAGTTTGATTTTACATAGAGTACGCGAAGGAACTTGCCCCCCTTCTTGCAGCGGTGTACCGTAGGTCTCTAGAAGAGCGTAGCGTTCCAAAGGATTGGAAAAGGGCACAGGTCATCCCTGTTTTCAAGAAGGGACGCCAAACAGATGTGCAGAACTATAGACCTATATCTCCAACGTCGATCAGTTGTAGAATTTTGGAACACGTATTATGTTCTAGTATAATGACTTTTATGGAAACTAGAAATCTACTCTGTAGGAATCACGGGACTGCTACGGTCGCAGGTTCGAATCCTGCCTCGGGCATGGGTGTGTGTGATGTCCTTAGGTTAGTTAGGTTTAAGTAGTTCTAAGTTCTAGGGGACTTATGACCTAAGATGTTGAGTCCCATAGTGCTCAGAGCCATTTTTTTGTAGGAATCAGCATGTGTTTCGAAAAAGACGATCGTGTGAAACCCAGCTCGCGCTATTCGTCCACGAGACTCAGAGGGCCACAGACACGGGTTCCCAGGAAGATGCCGTGTTTCTTGACTTCCACAAGGCGTTCGATATAGTTCCCCACAGTCGTTTAACGAACAAAGTAAGAGCATATGGACTATCAGACCAATTGTGTGATTGGATTGAAGAGTTCCTAGATAACAGAACGCAGCATGTCATTCTCAATGGAGAGAAGTCTTCCGAAGTAAGAGTGATTTCAGGTGAGCCGCAGGGGAGTGTCGTAGGACCGTTGCTATTCACAACATACATAAATGACCTTGTGGATGACATCGGAAGTTCACTGAGGCTTTTTGCGGATGATGCTGTGGTATATCGAGAAGTTGTAACAATGGAAAATTGTACTGAAATGCAGGAGGATCTGCAGCGAATTGACGCATGGTGCAGGGAATGGCAATTGAATCTCAATGTAGACACGTGCAATGTGCTGCGAATACATAGAAAGAAAGATCCCATATCATTTAGCTACAATATAGCAGGTCAGCAACTGGAAGCAGTTAATTCCATAAATTATCTGGGAGTAGTGGACTCTGACCACAATCTATTGGTTATGAACTGTAGATTAAAACTGAAGAAACTGCAAAAAGGTGGGAATTTAAGGAGATGGGACCTGGATAAACTGAAAGAACCAGAGGTTGTACAGAGTTTCAGGGAGAGCATAAGGGAACAATTGACAGGAATGGGGGAAAGAAGTACAGTAGAAGAAGAATGGGTAGCTTTGAGGGATGAAGTAGTGAAGGCAGCAGAGGATCAAGTAGGTAAAAAGACGAGGGCTAGTATAAATCCTTGGGTAACAGAAGAAATATTGAATTTAATTGATGAAAGGAGAAAATATAAAAATGCAATAAATGAAGCAGGCAAAAAGGAATACAAACTTCTCAAAAATGAGATCGACAGGAAGTGCAAAATGACTAAGCAGGGATGGCTAGAGGACAAATGTCAGGATGTAGAGGCTTATCTCACTAGGGGTAAGATAGATATTGCCTACAGGAAAATTAAAGAGACCTTTGGAGAAAACAGAACCACTGGTATGAATATCAAGAGCTCAGATGGAAACCCAGTTTTAAGCAAAGAAGGGAAAGCAGAAAGGTGGAAGGAGTATATAGAGGGTCTATACAAGGGCGATGTACTTGAGGACAATATTACGGAAATGGAAGAGGATGTAGATGAAAATGGAATGGGAGATACAATACAGCGTGAAGAGTTTGACAGAGCACTGAAAGACCTGAGTCGAAACAAAGCCCCGGGAGTAGACAACATTCCATTAGAACTACTGACGGCCTTGGGAGAGCCAGTCCTGACAAAACTCTACCATCTGGTGAGGAAGATGTATGAGACAGGCGAAATACCCTCAGACTTCAAGAAGAATATAATAATCTCAATCCCAAAGAAAGCAGGTGTTGACAGATGTGAAAATTACCGAACTATCAGTTTAATAAGTCACAGCTGCAAAATACTAACACGAATTCTTTACAGACGAATGGAAAAACTGGTAGAAGCCAACCTCGGGGAAGATCAGTTTGGATTCCGTAGAAATATTGGAACACGTGAGGCAATACTGACCTTACGAATTATCTTAGAAGAAAGATTAAGAAAAGGTAAACCTACGTTTCTAGTATTTGTAGACTTAGAGAAAGCTTTTGACAATGTTGACTGGAATACTGTCTTTCAAATTCTAAAGGTAGCAGGGGTAAAATACAGGGAGCGAAAGGCTATTTACAATTTGTACAGAAACCAGATGGCAGTTATAAGAGTCGAGGGGCATGAAAGGGAAGCAGTGGTTGGAAAGGGAGTGAGACAGGGTTGTAGCCTCTCCCCGATGTTATTCAATCTCTATATTGAGCAAGCAGTAAAGGAAACAAAAGAAAAATTCGGAGAAGGTATTAAAATCCATGGAGAAGAAATAATAACTTTGAGGTTCGCCGATGACATTGTAATTCTGTCAGAGACAGCAAAGGACTTGGAAGAGCAGTTGAATGGAATGGACAGTGTCTTGAAAGGAGGATACAAGATGAACATCAACAAAAGCAAAACGAGGGTAATGGAATGTAGTCGAATTAAGTCTGGTGATGCTGAGGGAATTAGATTAGGAAATGAGTCACTTAAAGTAGTAAAGGAGTTTTGCTATTTGGGGAGCAAAATAACTGATAATGGTCGAAGTAGAGAAGATATAAAATGTAGACTGGCAATGGCAAGGAAAGCGTTTCTGAAGAAGAGGAATTTGTTAACATCGAGTATAGATTTAAATGTCAGGAAGCTGTTTCTGAAAGTATTTGTATGGAGTGAAGCAATGTATGGAAGTGAAACATGAACGATAAATAGTTTGGACTGGAAGAGAATAGAAGCTTTCGAAATGTGGTGCTACAGAAGAATGCTGAAGATTTGATGGGTAGATCACATAACTAATGATGAAGTATTGAATAGAATTGGGGAGAGGAGGAGTTTGTGGCACAACTTGACAAAAAGAAGGGACCGGTTGGTAGGACATGTTCTGAGGCATCAAGGGATCGCAAATTTAGCATTGGAGGGCAGCGTGGAGGGTAAAAATCGTAGAGGGAGCCCAATAGATGAATACACTAAGCAGATTCAGAAGGATGTGGGTTGCAGTAAGTACTGGGAGATGAAGAAGCTTGCACAGGATAGGGTAGCATGGAGAGCTGCATCAAACCAGTCTCAGGACCGAAGACCACAACAACAACATCTGGGAGTACGCATTAGGAGTGATTTAAAATGGAATGATCATATAAAGTTGATCGTCGGTAAAGCAGATGCCAGACTCAAATTCATTGGAAGAATCCTAAGGAAATGCAATCCGAAAACAAAGGCAGTAGGTTACAGTACACTTCTTCGCCCACTGCTTGAATACTGCTCACCGGTGTGGGATCTGTATCACAAAGGGTTGACAGAAGAGATACAGAAGATCCATCGGAGAGCAGCGCGCTTTATTACAGGATCATTTAGTACGGAGATGACAGATAAAGTCCAGTGGAAGACTCTGCAGGAGAGACGCTCAGTAGCTCGGTACGGGCTTTTGTTGAAGTTTCGAGAACATACCTTAACCGAGGAGTCAAGCAGTATATTGCTCCCTCCTATGTATATCTCGCGAAGAGACCATGAGGATAAAATCAGAGAGATTGGAGCCCACACAGAGGCATACCGACAATCCTTCTTTCCACGAACAATACGAGACTGGAATAGAAGGGAGAACCGATAGAGGTACTCAAGGTGCCCTCTGTCACACACCGTCAGGTATTTACTAGAAATAACATATGAGAACAATCACCTTGCCACCACAAACTGTACCAAATTTCTAGGTGTAATGCTCAACAAGATTTTATCATGAACGTACCATGTAGATGACAAATGTCACCGTCTAAATAGTCTAATATTGGCAATGGATGTTATAAGCAGCAAAATAGAAACACCAGTCAAAAAAGTTGTATATCATGCATGTTTTGTATCTGTGATTAGATACAGTATAATTTTTTGGGGATCAGAGAAAACAAACTTACTGATAATATTTCGGCTACAGAAAGAAATCATTAGAGCCATGGCAGGTGCAGAAAAAAGACAATCGTGCAGACCTCCTTTCAAGGTCCCTGATCTTATGACTGCTCCTGGCCTCTATATCTACGAGACAATTAAGTGTTTTAATCAAAACCCACATCTTTTTGAAGATAACCTGTTTAATCATGATTATAAAACAAGAAACAAATGTCAGTATAAGTTACCAACTCATGGGTATAAAACTGCTGGAGAAGGCAACTTACTGTATGGGTATGAGGTTGGGAAATAAAGTCTGTGAAAAATTTAAAAATTATGAACCAGAATAATTTAGACATCATTTAAAAAACCTAGCAAGTAAATATTGTTACAGTGTAGAAGAATTTATGACTGGCTGTCACAAATAACTGTGCCTGATGTTACATTTTATTCTGTAATGCTAAAAAACTACTTTAAGTAAATACTTATTCTTAATTTTGCTTTATTTTCAACATGATTATTTTAAATCATTTTGTGGTACTTATAATTACAAAATATCTGGAATTATTCTGTCTACTTACAATTAGAAAATAGCTTTAAACTGACGAGTCACCTATGTGTCAATCATCTGATTGTATATGACATGTTATGTGACAATAAAGTTTCTATTCTACTCTATTCTATTCATCACAAGAAAACCACCACGACACAAGAACGAAGATGATCATAGTAATCATGTAAAGAATCTTTAATATCTGTATAACCATGTGTTAAATGTTTTTGTAATGCCAATACAGCCTCATGATAAGGTATTATCTCGAAACATGTCGCTAAATAAATAATTTAGTTGTCAACAAATTTTGTGACTGGTAGCGGTATTTGAAACCTTTACATACTATTGAAACAGTCACGGTCAATTAACAGCCAATATGGTTTCAAATTATATTAGTTCCTAACCACCCTGTACCAGGAAAAAGAGGCTGCATAACGAGTTCCTTTCGCAGACACGAAGTAATACACAATCTCTAATTAGTCGTTGAGCGTTAAGAAGTGTGAATATGTAGCCAATTTTCATTGATGTGGATACATGGCTACTTTTCATTGGTGTGGAAGCATAGAAAGCATTTATAAAGAGCACAGGAAGAATTTATAAATTCTTACCTTTTCTTGAAGTAAGTGAAGACAAAATAAAGAGATACATATGTGAGAAATGTAGATCCAGAAACACAGAAATGCATATATGTTTGTAAAATATTTACAGTCTAAGTTTTGTAAATCAGCAGATAATCTGGTAGAAAACTGAATTTTACTTCACAGATCTGCAAGACAGAGGAAGGGTGGGATGTTATAAAAGAATCTATAAAAAGTTTTTGTGAATGAGTGAGTTAGCGAGTACCAAATTATGTAACATAAACAGTCGTATCTTTTGACTGATAAAGCTTAAATTTTTTACACTGCCAACGATCGTAGCCGTTAGTGTTTGGCATAAATTTCAACTTGACAACTTCTATTCTCGAAAAAAAAATGGGTCTTAATAGATAGTCCTACCTTTTGATTGCAGTGACTTAGAAGCTTAAATTTTTTACACCGCCAAGACTGTAGATCTTAGGATTTGACGTGAATTTCAACGGGCGAACAGATAGGCAGTGTATTCATTACCAGCGATGGCGAGGCATGACAGAATCTCTGACCAGAGAGTTATTTATCGTTGCTTGTCTGCGCTTGACCGCGCGAGTCGTCTGTTGCGTGTAGCGAGTCGGCAGGAACAGCAGTTGCATGTAGCGAGTCGGCAGGAACAGCAGTTGCATGTAGCGAGTCAGCAGGAACAGTACCATGTAGCGAGTTGGCAGGAGCAGTTGTACTCTGTCTGTAGTAGTAGTTAGTCGACAGTAGTGGCGAGTGGACGGTTGTACTGAGCAGAAGTCGGCATGCGTCGGCGGCGTGCTCTTCTCGCGACTCTGGTCACGATTCTGGACGATGAGTATTGTTGTAGAAGGTAATGAAGCAGCATTGCACACATCTAGTAATGTATGTTAATTGTAATTAACTTGTTCAAAAAATGCCCCAATAATAATTTTCTTTATAAAGTAACTCTTTTAAAGAAAAACATTCATTTCAATTTAAAGAATATTTCCTATGCATTTCCTCCAAGAATCAAAACTAAATATATGCCAGCATTGCACGAAGCTGTGTCGATAGATAAGAGCAGATATAGATGCAGTTTTTTCTGAGGTAAGAATTTTTGCTTTTGTTATTCAGAATACAGGGCCGAAGGTCAGCGCTGCTGTCCTTATAAAATTTATCAGGTTTAATTATTTCACAAGGGCCGAAGGTCAGCAGTGCTGTCCTTATAAAATTTATCAGGTTTAATTATTTCACAGGGCCGAAGGTCAGCGCAGCTGTACTTATAAAATTTATCAGGTTTAATTATTTCTGTTCAGAGGTTCCATTTGGGTCATGGTTCACTATTTAATTAATATTATTGTGGGTTTACGATCAATCTTCATTCCTTAATTTTGTGGGGAGTTTACATTTGGGCCATTATTATTCTTTAATTTTTCTGGGGAGTTTAACCTTGGTTCCATTTCACATTTTTGCATTATTATTAAACATTATTTTGTTGGGAGGTTATATTTGGTTCCATTTTCCTTTTTTTTCATTAAACATTTCTGCGGGGAGGTTACACTTGGCGACATCTGAACCAGGATCGTATTTCTTTGGGAATCTTCTGATAAGTAGTTATATATCTGCTCTTATTTACTTAAAAATAATTAGCATTTGGCGCAACGCTTTTTCTAATTTGTCAATCTTTCTTCCACAGATCATCGGCAATTTGTTGCTCTTTGTTGTACTAGTGTTTGTTGGATTTTGCATTGTCTTTGTTTCATTTGTGAATAATTGTGATTTGTGTAAAAATGCCGCGAAAAACTGTTAATAGTACATCGCGATGTATAATGAGTGAAATAGGCGACATAAATAACTTGACCGATAGTTCTTGCGACATGCAGTGTAATGATGACAGTTCCCCATTTACGGACAATCAGTGCGTGCTGATCACCGGTAATAATTTTTTTGCTAATGAAGAGCAAATAAATTCAATTGTGTACTCTGTTAATTTTACGACAATTGATGACACGGGGCGTTCTGTTGCAATGAGCGCTGCCCAGCTTAACACACGTGACGAACAGACGAATTTTTCTAATGAAAATGAACAGGATACTCAAAGTAGGACAGATTTACTTGATTCCGAGGTAGTGACTAACAGTGCACGTCCGATTAGCAAACATTTTCAAGAATCACAGAATATCCAAATGGATACACAAAACGTGACAATTTTAGATACACCATCACACAGCACAGAAAATAGAAATGCTAATTTTGGCTCGGATCAAATTATGGCATTGTTGTTACAATTTAGGGAAAGTTTCAAACAAATTATTAAAAAACAAGACGACTTTCACAAACAACTTGTTGAAGAGAACAAACAACGTAATGAAAATCACAAACAATTAATGAAAGAACAAGAAGACTTTCTCAAACAACTTAATGAATCGAACAAACAACTTAAAGAACAGAACAAACAATTTTCTGAAAGTCTTAAACAGGCGAACGAAAAGCACGACAACCTTAACGAACAGAACAAACAAGTTAGTGAACAGATTACAGCTGTTACCGTGCAACGTCACGACACGAGAGAACAATCATGTGAAGAAAGTAAGGCTCATGCTAGGGACAGTAATGAAAAAATTACATTTGTTGTACAGGAATTAAGTAGTACACGTGTAGGCACGACAGAATCACATAGAGATGAAATTAACGCAGTCACTGAACAATGTTCAGTAAACGCAACACAGATACGCGACGAGTTTAATTTAAAGTCACCAGAAGTTCCACACACTCTGAATACGGAAGTCGATAAGAAATTTGAACAACAGATCAGCCACAGTGACGAACGTATTAAAGTAACAGAAATGAAAAATGTTTTTGCCTTAGCGACAACAGAATCACATAGAGATGAAATTAGTGCAGTCGCTGAACAATGTCCTAAAGACGCAACTTAGTTACACGACGAGTTTAATTTAAAGTCACCAGAACTTTCACACATTGTGGATACGGAAGTCGACAAGAAATGTGAACAACAGATCAGTCAAATTGACGAAAGTATTAAAGTAGCGGAAATAAAAATTATTTCAATTAATAACATGTCACAGAATATGCGACGTTGCGAGCATTTGTCACACTCACACAGCCAGTGTAACTTAAGCAAGTTACAGAGACTACGCGACTTAAAATCCGAAAAGCTACGCGACTTAAAATCTGAAAAGCTACGCAACTTGAAATCCGAAATGACACAGACAGATTCTCACACAAACCTGAACGTGTTCTCAAATTCAGAGACAAGAACGTTGATTACGAGCAATTTTTATCCGTAAGAAAATATAAGGAATTTAATAATGACAGAGCACAGATACACGATTTGAACCGTATACGACAATTTGTTTTTGTATTTTCAATAGCATTGCCTGTAATGCAGAAACTTGAATTAGCACGGATACAGCAATTTGCTTTCGAATTTCCACTGGCATTGTCTGTAACACAAAAGCTAAAATTTATCTGCAGCGCGTAATTGACCTCAGGGGATTCATTACGCTTTAATGAGTATGTGCCGTAGCGTGCACAGGGCCCCGAGCCGTTGTAGTGCTGTTTCATCTTTAGTTTTCTGCACTGCTGCCTTCACTTCTACTATCCTTTATATCTATCAAAACAGCTCTTCAACTATTGCTCTACCTAGTATTAAGAAACGTGTAAAGAAAACCTGATATGACGAATTTTACCGAAAGTGACAGTTATCATTAGACAGTCCAGAAATGACAACCACGAGAACTTTAATATCAGAGAAAATTTTAATCATCAGTATGTGTAAAATTTTCAGCAGTCGCTAACGCATTTTAGTAACAGTAGAGGTTTTTCCCAGCAACAGGATGAAAGCCAGCCGGTTAGCATACCTAACCAACAATGTAATGTACAAGGTCAACCAAGCTTTAATGTTTCGCTGCGTGCACGTATAGTCTCAGCTCCAACAAATAGTAACGCACAGCAACAAGGAAATAACTACGTACAGAAAACACACTATTTCAATTCCTATCGCAATGCGCCGTATAGAAATGACTATCATGACAGACGCAAAATTAATGAGCACAATTTTCAGCGTACATATAATAGCAGTCTATCTTATCAGCAGCAAGAACATCCGCCACAACAAATAATCATGAATGTACCAGACAGTAGATATCATCCAGAACGTAATACGTCAGGAAGAAATAACGGAACAGTACAAATAGTCGAAATGCCACAGCATCCTCCCGAAAATAATAACACGTCAAATAGAATTGATTAAATACAGTACAGGTTGCATATTCCAGTAACACAAACAATACTTTTGACACGCAGAATATTGTTCACGAAAACGTTATTTGAAACGTGCTGATGTAATTAATTCCATACCAAATGAATCCACTATGCTATCTCCGTCTGTTATACTGAAAACGTAGAACCACCTAATAAAATTAAAGAATTAGTAAACTTTCCTACATCTCGTCGACTACGACACCATGAAATAATTGACATTGCGCTGAACAACATCAAACGTGCCGCAGAGCGCCGGAGAAGACAGCAAAAACAGGTTTGTACACGCCATGACTTTCACATTGGACAGAAGATATTAGTACGTACACACTATTTATCCAATAGAGTAAAAGATAGGTGTAGTAAATTTGAACTTCTATACGCAGGTCCATATCGGATTTGCAGCATTCCTCACCCCAATGTTGTACACGTCGAAACTTTGAGAACCAAAAAAAACCAAAGGAAACCACCACATATCGAATATCAAACCTTTTATTGAATGAAGATACTTTATGATTTAACATGCTGTAATGCCATTTGCTAATTTTTATGACCACTTATGCAATTACATTCATATGAATACTTACTGATGATTGTCGTATTTTTTCTTGGCAAGTGCCCGGCAAGGTAAGGTTAGCAGGTTGCTCTTCTTGTCGTTACACATCAGACCATGCACATCTCCAGATGAACTTACACATTTTTATGACAACTTATGCAATTATATTTATGTGACTACTTACTGATGATTGTCGTATTTTTCTTGGCAAGTGCCCGGCAAAGTAAGGTTAGCAGGTCGCTCTTCGTGTCGTTACACATCAGACCGTGCATATTTTCGTTTTTTTTGTATGTACGATTGTTTTCCTGTTTTGTTTGTATGCACTATGAAATAGTTAAGATATAGCAAACACCAGCTGGCTTTGACATTTTTGCCTTATGATATCTCAACATCGTGAGTACTTTACTTCTTTTTTTGCTGCTACATTGTGATACACTGGGTACATTTTTGCCTCTAACACTATCTATGTTTTTGACATATTACGTTTTCTGTCATGCTATGCTGTATGCTCAATTATGTTACTATAAACCAGTTTTTATTTAATGAGTATATGATTTAAATGCAAGACATTAATCTTTGTTCATCATTTTCAGAAAGAAATAAATTAAACAGAAATGGGAATTTCACCTTCAGAATGAACGAAAGAGGATACAATACTTCGTGATGAAGAGTAAATGGATCAGAATTAACAAGCATTTACAAGAATATACTATACACATCGTAGAATAGCAGTCTTAACTATTTTTTTCTTTCAGAATACAAGGCGATTGATGCAGGCTGTCAGACAGAACTACACATTTTAGTTTTAGTAATGAAATATGCTAGAAATAAGGAATAGTTGTATAATGAATAATGAAGTGACTTTTTTGCAGATGATAATGAATGGTGATGAATAATGATGAAGAGTATGCTACTATGGATAATGAAGTTTTTCTTTGCAGGTGATGATAATAATGGAGTTATGGTGATATGTATAATGAAGTTTTTCTTTGCAGATGAAAATAATGATGAAGTTTATATATTTGCTGTTAGTTAAGAGATGAAATGTAGTTATTTAAGTATTTGTTGCAGTTCGTTTTGACAGTATGTGTTATATTGCATAGTATGATGACTGAAGGTTTTGGAAAGGACAGCTAGGGAACACATTTTTTATACACATTTCGCTACCTGTTAATTCGAAGTTCACAACTTTTCAGCATAAAATGCGTTTCTTCTTTCAGTTAAATAATCCATTTTTGTATTTTGCAGGAGAAATTATTTATGAAATTAATGTGCTATAAGCAGTTGTTCATTAAACCTATGTCATTTATGAATGTGATTACATATACTCTACTTGTTTCATAATCTTGCTACAGCTGACTCATGACAAATGACGTTACACATCTTCATTTGCAGCAACGACTCAAAAGCAAATATTTTCATTCGTCAGTAATTACCCAATGCAATGCATTGCTTAAATATACACTCCTGGAAATGGAAAAAAGAACACATTGACACCGGTGTGTCAGACCCACCATACTTGCTCCGGACACTGCGAGAGGGCTGTACAAGCAATGATCACACGCACGGCACAGCGGACACACCAGGAACCGCGGTGTTGGCCGTCGAATGGCGCTAGCTGCGCAGCATTTGTGCACCGCCGCCGTCAGTGTCAGCCAGTTTTCCGTGGCATACGGAGCTCCATCGCAGTCTTTAACACTGGTAGCATGCCGCGACAGCGTGGACGTGAACCGTATGTGCAGTTGACGGACTTTGAGCGAGGGCGTACAGTGGGCATGCGGGAGGCCGGGTGGACGTACCGCCGAATTGCTCAACACGTGGGGCGTGAGGTCTCCACAGTACATCGATGTTGTCGCCAGTGGTCGGCGGAAGGTGCACGTGCCCATCGACCTGGGACCGGACCGCAGCGACGCACGGATGCACGCCAAGACCGTAGGATCCTACGCAGTGCCGTAGGGGACCGCACCGCCACTTCCCAGCAAATTAGGGACACTGTTGCTCCTGGGGTATCGGCGAGGACCATTCGCAACCGTCTCCATGAAGCTGGGCTACGGTCCCGCACACTGTTAGGCCGTCTTCCGCTCACGCCCCAACATCGTGCAGCCTGCCTCCAGTGGTGTCGCGACAGGCGTGAATGGAGGGACGAATGGAGACGTGTCGTCTTCAGCGATGAGAGTCGCTTCTGCCTTGGTGCCAATGATGGTCGTATGTGAATCAGGACTGCATACGACCGAGGCACACAGGGCCAACACCCGGCATCATGGTGTGGGGAGCGATCTCCTACACTGGCCGTACACCACTGGTGATCGTCGAGGGGACACTGAATAGTGCACGGTACATCCAAACCGTCATCGAACCCATCGTTCTACCATTCCTAGACCGGCAAGGGAACTTGCTGTTCCAACAGGACAATGCACGTCCGCATGTATCCCGTGCCACCCAACGTGCTCTAGAAGGTGTAAGTCAACTACCCTGGCCAGCAAGATCTCCAGATCTGTCCCCAATGAGCATGTTTGGGACTGGATGAAGCGTCGTCTCACGCGGTCTGCACGTCCAGCACGAACGCTGGTCCAACTGAGGCGCCAGGTGGAAATGGCATGGCAAGCCGTTCCACAGGACTACATCCAGCACTCTATGATCGTCCCCATGGGAGAATAGCAGCCTGCATTGCTGCGAAAGGTGGATATACACTGTACTAGTGCCGACATTGTGCATGCCATGTTGCCTGTGTCTATGTGCCTGTGGTTCTGTCAGTGTGATCATGTGATGTATCTGACCCCAGGAATGTGTCAATAAAGTTTCCCCTTCCTGGGACAATGAATTCACGGTGTTCTTATTTCAATTTCCAGGAGTGTATATACATACATACATACATATATATATATATATATATATATATATATATATATATATATATATAATGCTTTGTAATTAGGCAATGAGTGCCAATGTTCTCTGTAAAACGATTTATGTACATTATTCTGTAATACTATGTCATTTATTACCTCCTGTTTTCAATGATGACCTCTGATGGTTTGTAATTAGGCAATGAGTGCCAATGTTCTCTGTAAAACGACTGATGAACATTATTCTGTAATACTATGTCATTTATTAGCTCCTGTTTTCAATGATGACTTCTGATGGTTTATAATTAGGCAATGAGTGCCAATGTTCTCTGTAAAACGACTCATGAACATTATTCTGTAATACTATGTCATTTATTACCTCCTGTTTTCAATGATGACCTCTGATGGTTTATAATTAGGCAATGAGTGCCAATGTTCTCTGTAAAACGACTCATGAACATTATTCTGTAATACTATGTCATTTATTACCTCCTGTTTTCAATGATGACTTCTGATGGTTTATAATTGGGCAATGAGTGCCAATGTTCTCTGTAAAACGATTTATGTACATTATTCTGTAATACTATGTCATTTATTAGCTCCTGTTTTCAATGATAACTTCTGATGGCTTATAATTAGGCAATGAGTGCCAATGTTCTCTGTAAAACGGCTGATGAACATTATTCTGTAATACTATGCCATTTATTAGCTCCTGTTTTCAATGATGACTTCTGACAGTTTATAATTAGGCAATGAGTGCCAATGTTCTCTGTAAAACGACTCATGAACATTATTCTGTAATACTATGCCACTCATTAGCTCCTGTTTTCAATGATGACGTCTGATGGTTTATAATTAGGCAATGAGTGCAAATGTTCTCTGTAAAACAACTCATGAACATTATTCTGTAATACTACATACATGGTACAGAAATGTTCAATAACTGGGCGATGAGTGCCACCAACTATTAGTGTAATTCTCAATGAAGACTAGTATGTGACTTAATGTCCTTCACCTTGTGACCTGGAATTACTGCAATATCCGTTTGTCCTGTATATCCTCATGATCATGGAGCACTATATTTGGTTTTTGCACTAATTCTACGTTGGTGTACCTTGCAAGAGTGTGGTGTTGACACGACATGCTGTCCACTACTGTGAGCGATGGAGATGCTATTATGGTCCCACTGTTTGGTTTACCTAATGTACTATCAAAAAGATAACATGGAATATTACTACGACATTACAGTGTCTTGGCTACGCTGATTAATACTTCTGGGAAACGAACTTCAGATTGTCTCACTTGGTGATGTGCTTCAGTAGAAAGATATGGACTTTCAGTGCAGCTGCGTGCAACCTAAAGTGCTACAACCATGATGCAATCCTTCCCTTTCCTATCCTAATTCTTGTAACATAGTGGAAATCATTTTTGCTAACATGATTTGTATTCATGATCTATACATTTTTTGATTTGTTGATATGTTCTGAACTACAGTGCATGTGCACTTATGTCATTTGTTAATTTGTTTTGTACTCATTGTATATATATTTTGTCATTACCTGATATGTTCTGTACTCGGTACATGTGCATTATATATTTATTTCATGTTCTACACCTATATATCTGTATATTCTGTGATTATAAAGTTAATTAGTTAACAAAAATTTGTTGCTCATGGCTAGTCCAAATGACTCACCATAGCTGCCAAATTTTGCCCCCCGAGTGGAGGGTTATGAAACACGTATGTATTCATTACCAGCGATGGCGAGGCATGACAGAATCTCTGACCAGAGAGTTATTTATAGTTGCTTGTCTGCGCTTGACCGCGCGAGTCGTCTGTTGCGTGTAGCGAGTCGGCAGGAACAGCAGTTGCATGTAGCGAGTCGGTAGGAACAGTACCATGTAGCGAGTCGGCAGGAGCAGTTGTACTCTGTCTGTAGTAGTAGTCAGTCGACAGTAGTGGCGAGTGGACGGTTGTACTGAGCAGAAGTCGGCATGCGTCGGCGGCGTGCTCTTCTCGCGACTCTGGTCACGATTCTGGACGATGAGTATTGTTGTAGAAGGTAATGAAGCAGCATTGCGCACATCTAGTAATGTATGTTAATTGTAATTAACTTGTTCAAAAAATGCCCCAATAATAATTTTCTTTATAAAGTAACTCTTTTAAAGAAAAACATTCATTTCAATTTAAAGAATATTTCCTATGAATTTCCTCCAAGAATCAAAACTAAATATATGCCAGCATTGCACGAAGCTGTGTCGATAGATAAGAGCAGATATAGATGCAGTTTTTTCTGAGGTAAGAATTTTTGCTTTTGTTATTCAGAATACAGGGCCGAAGGTCAGCGCTGCTGTCCTTATAAAATTTATCAGGTTTAATTATTTCTGTTCAGAGGTTCCATTTGGGTCATGGTTCACTATTTAATTAATATTATTGTGGGTTTACGATCAATCTTCATTCCTGAATTTTGTGGGGAGTTTACATTTGGGCCATTATTATTCTTTAATTTTTCTGGGGAGTTTAAGCTTGGCTACATTTTGCATTTTTATTAAAATATTGCGGGGATGTTACAATGGGACAAGACTAAGGACACAGCTGCAGCAGTTGCTACTTTAATGTTACCTCTGTAATTGTACCAGCGCTGCTCCGCCGACAGCAAGAGTCACTGTACAAGCAGGAGTTCGATGCCTTACCAAGATACACTGAAGCACAACTGTAGTAAAATTTATTCGTGGTAACAAACTCGCACACATTCAAGCCAGCAAATACTCGTAACACTATTCCCGAGACCCACCGCCAAAACAAAGGATTGTCCGAGTCAGCAGGTACCTTCCTGGCGCAATAAGGGTGGTAGGTCACTTTTTGTGCCAACCAGGGGCGGAAGCGCACCGCGTAGCCTTCAAAGTACTGCTGCTCTGCAGTGAGTGCCCAGCACCATGGTTCAGTCATGCCAATAACTATTTCGCCGTCCCTAGTATACTGAGGTGACAGAAGTAATGTGATAGCGAGATGAACATATGCAGTGCATTAACGGAACTGCCATTTGTATTCAGATGATTCGTGTGAAAAGGTTTCCGACGTGATAATGGCCCGCACGACGGGAATTAACACACTTTGAGTGCGGAATGGTATGTGGTGTTAAACACTTGGGACATTCCATTTCGGAAATCGTTAAGGAATTCAATATTATGAGGTCCACAGTGCCAAGAGTGTGCCGAGAACACCATATTTCAGGTATTACTTGTCACCTTGGACAACACAATGGCCGACGGCCTTCACGAACCGACAGAGCAGCAGCGTTTGTGTAAAGTTGTCAGTGCTAACAGACGAGCAACACTGCTTGAAATAACCTTAGAAATCAACGTGGGACGTACGATAAATATTTCCATAAACACAGCGGGACGAAATCTAGCGTTAATGGGCTATGGCAGTAGATGACCAATGTGAGTGCCTTTGCTAACAGCATGACATCGCCCGCAACACCTCTCCTGGGAGTGGACCATATTGATTGGATCCTAAACGACTGGAAACCCATGGCGTGGTCAGATGAGTACCGATTTCAGTTGTTAAGAGCTAATGGCTGGGTTTGAGTGCGATGTGGCCCCATGAAGCTATGGACCCAAGTTATCAACAAGGCACAGTGCAAGCTGGTGGTGGATCCATAATCGTGTGGGCTGTGTTCACATGGAATGCCAACTGAACCTATTATTGATTGGAAATAGTTGTGTTTGGCTACTTTGAGACCATTTGCAGCCGTTCGTGGACTTAACGTTCCCAGACAACAATGTCGTGTCACCGGTCCACAATTGTTCGCAATTTGTTTGAAAAACACTTTGGACAATTCCAGCGAATGGTTTGGCCACTATGATCGCCCAGCACGAGTCCCAATGAAAATTTATGGGACATAATCGAGAGATCGGTTCGTGCATGAAATCCTGCACCAGCACCACTCTCGCAATTATGGACCACTCAGTATTTCTGCAGGGGACTTCCAACAATTTATTGAGTTCATGCCACGTGGAGCTGCAGCACTACGCTGGGCGAGAGGAGGTCCGACATTATATTAGGAGATATCCCATAACTTTTGGCATCTTCGTGTATAATGCTGAATGCAACGAAATATAGTCAAGATGTGGCAGTTTTAGACCATCTCACTGCTTCTGAAGTGAGCAACGTGGTCACGTATTCCCCAGTGACATGCTGATACCAGAGGCCGAAAGAAAAGATGATTCATTGGTTTTTGTCCTCATTCACGTAACGACTACAGCGCCAATTTTGCAAGGGAGAACTGGAAGACAGGAAACCATTGCAGTTCCTGTGCAATCTCCGCCTTTTGGCAATTTCATATGTACTTAGCGGATTTTTGCACTTCATATGGATGCCACAATTGCCAGATATGCATCTACCTTAGCGTCAGTTACCCACAAACTAGATTTGAACAAGCTTGTAGAAATGGTGGACAGAACCACATAGGTTAAAGCTATGCAGTTGTTCAGCGTACCACTCCACATTTGGCTACTAAAGATGACTTGGCGTTGTAGATCGAGAACCTTACGCGCTAGATCGCTGCTAATGGATAGAGAAGTTCATCTACAGCCCACATGGATTGTTTATGGTCACGAGCCCGGGAGAGGTGCTGCAGGCGATGTCCTGCTGTTAACAAAGCCACTCGCGTTTGTCGTCTGCTGCCATAGGCCAGCCCACTCTGAGACACAATGTGTTGATGTAGACAGCAGTCCTCCACTCGAGGAAACTCTGTTGGCAGCCTCTCGTGAATTAGGGGCAAGTCTGCCAGCAACAACTTGGTCAGGAACTGCGACGTCTAGCTGTAACAGATTAAGCTATCAAGTTGCGTTCCTAGTGCACTCCAGCTATATTTTTTTACATGGGCATGCTCCTGGCAGCGGAGGTCATGCAAAAACTTCTCTCTCACGGCAGCGAACGGCTTCTGCGTAGTAATCTTTGGAGCTACGCTTTCAGGCAGCTTCCGAGTAACGCTTTATCGTAGCTAATGCCACATACCCCTTTACAGTGAGGTGACAAAAGTCATGGGATACCTCCTAATATCGTGTTGGACCTCCTATTGTCTAGTATTATGCATCAACTCCACGAGGCATGGACTCAATAAGTCGTTGAAAGCTCCCTGTAGCAATATTGAGCCGTGCTGCCTCTACAGCCATTCATAATTGTGAAACTGTTACTAGTGCAGGATTTGAGCATGAACTGACCTCTCGATTATATCCCATAAATGTTCGATAGGATTCATGTTGGGCGATCTGGGTGGCCAAATAATTTGCTCGACTTGTCCAGAATCTTCCTCAAACTAATTGCAAGTAATTGTGACCCAGTAACATGACATCATTTTTTGGGAACATTAAGTCCATGAACCGTTGCAAATGGCCTCCAAGTGGCTGAAAACAACCATTTCTTGTAAATGATCGGTTCAGTTCTATGTAAATACAGCCCACACTATTAAGGAGCCACCACCGCTTCCACAGTGTCTTGTCGTAAACTTTGGTCCATAGCTTCATGGGGTCTGCGCCATACTCGAAACCTACCATCAGCTCTTACCAACTGAAACAGGGACTCATCTGACTAGTTCACGGGTTTCCGGTCGTCTAGGGTCCAACCGATATGGTCACGAGCCCAGGAGAGGCACTGCAGGCGATGTCCTGCTGTTAGCAAAGCCACCTGCGTTGGTCGTCTGTTGCCATAGCCCATTAGCGCCAGATTCCGTTGCACTGTCCTCATGGATATGTTTATCGTACGTCCCACATTAATTTCTGCGGTTATTTCAAGCACTGTTGCTCATCTGTTATCACTGACAACTTTATGCAGACGCTGCTGCTCTCGGTCGTTAAGTGAAGGCCGTCAGTCACTGTGTTGCCTGAGGTGAGAGGTAATGCCTGAACTCTGGTATTCTCAGCACACTCTTCGCACTGTGAGTCTCGGAATACTGAATTCTCTAACGATTACCGAAATGGATTGTCCCATGCATCCAACTTCAACTTCCATTCTTTGTCAAAAGTCTGTTAATTCCTGTCGTGAGGCCATAATCACATCGGGAACCTTTTCAAATGGATCGCCTGAGTACAAATGACAACTTCCTCAATGTACTGCTCTTTTATACCTTGTGTACACGACACTACCGCCAATTGTGCATGTGCATATCGCTCTCGCATAACTTTTGACATCGCAGTATATAGATCCATACATTTTCACGTTCTATGCCTCAACACTTGAGGTACAAAGTAGATTTATTCTGAACCAAACAGCTTCAGTAAGAATAAGCAGCCAGCTGATTCAATGCAGTGAACCAACAATTCATTTCGTCACAGGATCGCTATATTCAAGGACCTGTTAACGGTATTCCATTTGATTATTTGATTACACATCTACACATCACAGATCCCCCCCCCCCCCCTCCCCCACTCGCACCATACAACAATACAACAGTGCAACATATACCGACTGCAGAGGTCCTCCGAATTTCACTCGACAGCAGGCAGCATCCTGCCCTCGGCAGACTTCGAACAGCCACATTAGAATTCGACACAATGGTTCAAACAGACTTGGAGCAATTACAGGATAGCATATGAACAGTGCCGGTGTAGCTCGTGGTAAGGAAGTCAGATGGTTGACGGCCTTAAGACGATTATTGACCATTGAACACTCAGAAAATTCTGGCCATCCAGTAAAACACCTCTACATCAACATACAAATCCCTAAAGCCACCAATGGTGCATGGCGGATGGTACCTCGTTCCCTTACTAGTCGTTTACTTTCCTGTTCCACTCGGAGCGAGGGAAAAACGACTGCCTGTATGCCTCCATATGAGCTCCAATTTCTCTTGCCTTTTCTTCGTTATCCTTAAGCGGAATGTACTTGACGGCAGTAGAATTGTTTTGCAATTAGTGGCAAATGCCAGTTCTCTAAAATTTTCTCAGCAGTTTTTCGTGAAAAGAACGTCATCTTCCCACCAGGGATTCTTATTTGAGTTCATGAAGCATCTCCATAATACGTATTGATCGAATCTACTAGTAACAAATCTAGTAGCAAGCCTCCAAATTGCTTCAGTATCTTGCCTTAACAGACACTCGAGCAGTACTCAAGACTGGGTCGCACTAGTGTCCTATATGCAGTTAAAAAAAAAGGTTCAAATGGCTCTGAGCACTATGGGACTTAACATCTGAGGTCATCAGTCCCCTTTCTATATGCAGTCTCCTCCACAGACGTAATACACTACTTAAAATTCTTCCAATAAATCAAAATCGACTATTCGCCTTCCTGATTTCCGTCCTTACGTACCTGATCCATTTCATATCGCTTTGCAATGTTGCACCCAGATATTTAATCGATGTGACTGTGTCAAGCAGGACACCACTAATACTGTATTAGAATATTACATGATTGTTTTTCCTAATCGTCTGCATTAACTTACTTTTTACTACTTTTAGAGCAAGCTGTCATTCATCACACCAAACAGAAATCTGTCTAAGTCATCCTTCTAAACTCACTTGACAACAATACTATCCCGAATGCAGGTTGCTGATCATCCAGTCTGTCAGATAATTTATGTGTATTGAGAACAAGAGCGATCCTATCACACTTCCCTGGGACAGTCCTGAGATACCCTTGTCTCTGATGTACACTCGCCATCCAGGACAACATACTGTGTTTTATTAGTTACGAACTGTTCGAGGAACTTATATATCTGGGAACCTATTACGTATGCTCGGACCGTCGTAAACAATCTGCAGTTGGACATTGTGCCACACACTTTCCGGAAGCTGATTAGTGGACAAAATCTTTTCTGTCTCAAGGAAATTTATTATATTCGGACTTAAAACATGTTCAAGAAATTTGAAACAAATCGACATTAAGTGTATTGGTCTGTAATTTAACGAGTCCATTCTTTTACCCTTCTTATGTGAGTCGAGGGACATGAAAGGGAAGCAGCGGTTGGGAAGGGAGTGAGACTAGGTTGTAGCCTCTCCCCGATGTTATTCAATCTGTATATTTAGCAAGCAGTAAAGGAAACAAAAGAAAAATTCGGAGTAGGTATTAAAATCCATGGAGAAGGAATAAAAACTTTGAGGTTCGCCGATGACATTGTAATTCTGTCAGAGACAGCAAAGGACTTGGAAGAGCAGTTGAATGGAATGGACAGTGTCTTGAAAGGAGGATATAAGATGAACATCAACAAAAGCAAAACGAGGATAATGGAATGTAGTCGAATTAAGTCAGGTGATGCTGAGGGAATTAGATCAGGAAATGAGTCACTTAAAGTAGTAAAGGAGTTTTGCTATTTGGGGAGCAAAATAACTGATGATGGTCGAAGTAGAGAGGATATAAAATGTAGACTGGCAATGGCAAGAAAAGCGTTTCTGAAGAAGATAAATTTGTTAACATCGAGTACAGATTTAAGTGTCAGGAAGTCGTTTCTGAAAATATTTGTATGGAGTGTAGCCATGTATGGAAGTGAAACATGGACGATAAATAGTTTGGACAAGAAGAGAATAGAAGCTTTCGAAATGTGGTGCTACAGAAGAATACTGAAGATTAGATGGGTAGATCACGTAACTAATGAGGAGGTATTGAACAGAATTGGGGAGAAGAGGAGTTTATGGCACAACTTGACAAGAAGAAGGGACCGGTTAGTAGGACATGTTCTGAGGCATCAAGGGATCACAAATTTGGCATTGGAGGGCAGTGTGGAGGATAAAAATCATAGAGGGAGACCAAGAGATGAATACTCTGAGCAGATTCAGAAGGACGTAGGTTGCAGTAAGTACTGGGAGATGAAGAAGCTTGCACAGGATAGAGTAGCATGGAGAGCTGCATCAAACCAGTCTCAGGACTGAAGACCACAACAACAACAAGTACAGGAGCCACTGGTTCCCGGGTTCGATTCCCGGCGGTGTCAGGGATTTTCTCTGCCTCGAGATGACTGGGTGTTGTGTGCTGTCCTTAGGTTAGTTAGGTTTAAGTAGTTCTAAGTTCTACGGGACTGATGACCATAGATGTTAAGTCCCATAGTGCTCAGAGCCATTTGAACCATTTGATTTTACAGGAGCCACTTAAGGTTTTTCCCAGTCACTTGGGACTTTGTCCTGGGCGATTCGCAACAAATGCGAGCTAAGTAAGGGGCCAGTGGCAGAACTGGAATCCCATCAAGAAATGGTAACTTATTTGTTTTAAACCCTTTCAGTTGCTTCTCTACACAAGGGATGCCTATCACTATGTCCCCCATACAGGAGTCTGTGAGACGGTGTGTCTGTACGATCCTCCTGCGTGAATGATTTTTGAAACGTGAAATTTAAAACTTCAGCTTTCCTTTAAAGTCATCTACTGCTATACCAGACTGGTCGACGAGTGACAGGATAGGAGCCTTCGATCCACTTAATGATTTTATGCAGGAAAAGAATTTTCTTGGTTTTGTCAGCATGATCTTGTGCCGTGGTGTGGCAGTGGAAGTTGTAAGTTTCGCGCGTCGATCTTTTTATAAATGCTCAATTGTTTCGTAACTTTTGCATGTCGACATTTCCGTGATTTTTTTACGTGAGAGTGCAACAGTGACTGCTTCCTCAGCATTTTCTGAATTTCTTTATTAAAACACAGTGAGTCTTTTTCGTCCGTAAGTCACTTACTCGGCACATACTTCTCCAGAGCGCGAGATACAGTCGGTTCAATCTTTGCGCTTAATTCCTCCACTTCCATCATATTGAAACCGTGATGTCCATGCATTGTCTGAGTAGGATGCTAACAACTGCTTATCTGCTCTTTCCAGCATAAACATTCTCCTACCCTTCTCGAGGAGTTTATTAACTTCAGTAACCATCGACGGTATAATGACATTGCGACCAGTAATTCCTTCTCTATTTTGATACTGTCACTAAGGTCATACATGTTTGTAGCTACAAGAGATACATGGAAGATTTCACATCTCATCTTGCCGGTTGTACAGTTTTTCTACTGTGGTCTCAATCAAGGTTTACAGTCAGATTCCAGTGGTCCCTGAGGATATACATAAACAGCAATTACAGCATCTTTTGGACTCTTTGAATTCCTTGTAAGTCATATGGGCCGGAAAACCTGTACTGGCAAACGCCTGAAGAGGGCCACCATATATCCTCAAAAGCCGACATACGAAGTTTCAAGAACCGATATTAAGTGAAGAATCTACTATTATACTACGTCTCCTTACATATAGCTCCCGTTAAGGGGGGGGGGGGGGGGGGGGGGGGGGGAATTGGACAGCGCGCTTAGAGGCATTTAAGAAGTCACTCCTTGCATTCTCTATGAGCGAATGGGATTGGAAGTGGCACATTTGGATTTACCCTCTGCCATGCACTTCACTATTGTTTGCAGTATGTGGATATAGATGCAGAAACCTGAGCGTCTTCGTCACTGTATCACATAGATTGATGTTAAGGGTAGAATCAATTATCTCGAGAGCATGTTTTTTGTTCACTGTTCAGAGAAGAACATAACATTACTGCTGGTACTCCAGAGCAGTATGGAGTATCCTGAATGCTGTTCCACTGTCACATTTTTTTCTGTTAACTGCGCATGAATAGACTGCTATACATCGGACAACTACTATAACTCTAATTTCAAAATCTTCAGGAGACAGGTACTGCTAGTTGTAAGCAAGGGCGCCCATGCGATAGTTTTAAGGCGGGAGGGGGCGGGGGGGAGTAGGGGGCTGGCTACACCTGGGGGTATGGAGTATTTTTAATATTTTGCACGAAGAATGGCGACTTGTAAGTAGCCATAAAAAGTTCCAGTCACAACCCAGTTAAAAATCTACGTAATACCGACTTTTAAATCATTTCTTAAAAGAAAAAAAAAATAAAAACTATATTTGTTCCTTCGCCTTTGAGCTCGGAACGGGGCCGAGGCGCCCTCGGTTGTAAACATAAATTGAATGATATATATATATATATATATATATATATATATATATATATATATCCAAGAATTCGGCAAATAGTAATGGTAAAGTTATTAGCTTACGTAAAAACTCGTGTTTTGACGCGGAAAAGTGTAAAAAATGCGGAAAAGTACTGAAAACCGGATTCACGTGCAAGGAAAGTAATAATTCGTATCATTTTCGATGTGCAAAAGTGGACTTATCTGTGAAAGAAAATAATGAATTTATAACGTGCTGGAACTGTAGTCAGTGCTGCGTTCAGAACTCAGATAGTTATCATAAAGTAAAAATTTGTGGCTGTAGGTGTGAATTATCTGTTCTAGTCGGCGATATGGTAAGTGAAATCCAGAGCCTAAAGGCTGAAGTTACTCTCTTAAATAAGAAGGTGAGTGGATTTGAACAACAGCGCCTGATGAACGACTGCAGGCCTAAACTACAAACCAAGGGAAGCTCTCCTGCCGTCAATACTCAAAACAGGTTTCAAATTCTCGAAGAAATAGTGGAACAAGAACAAGTTCAGTCCGTGCAAACTAGAAGTAATCCTTCAAGCAGCACAAAAAAAAAAAAATATCTGTCAGTGATAAGTTCAGAAAACACGAAGTCCCAAACTCGTGTGCAAAATGTGAAACTGAACGTAAACAAACCGTCCAAGGAAGTGGAATCTGTGAAATTAGATGCAAGAAATCGTCTCTAGAGAAAAACAGAAAAAACGACGACAATCAGAAACACAAGCAGGGCCGGATTCTATTATATGGAGACAGCCATGGACGTGAAATAGCGCAAAACATCGCAAACATGCAAGACAACTTTGCAGCTGTAGGCCACATCCAGCCTGGAGCCCCTCTTTCTGCTTTGGTGAAGCCGTGCATGCAGGAGTGTGACTCCTCATCCAATGACTGTGTCGTTATTGTGGGAGGTTCATTTGATGTAGCAAGAAATCAAGCAAATGATGCAATTAGACATATGAAAACGGTACTGGGTAAGTTAAATGACACTAAAACAGTTGTTGTCAACATTCCACAGAGGCATGATCTTATGAAACAGTCTATTGTGAACCGGGAAGTTCATAAAACAAATGACAGGATTAAAGATCTATGTAGTAAATTTCAGAATGTGTCTCTAGTAGATGTCAGCTATCTAGAAAGGGAGCTGCACACATCTCATGGTCTGCATATGAACAAAAGAGGCAAAAAGATCATTAGTAGCAAAATTATTGAGGAAGTCAGGCGACATTGTTCACAAAGTGATGAAAAGAAGTCAATTGCCATGGGGTGGTACAACCCACCTCAACAAAATCTGCCACAACACCAGCCACCGCTGGCAAGCCAGGGAAACTTGTGAAGCCTGCTGGCCTCATTGCTAGTCCAAAATTATCCTCTAAGGTCCAGCAGGTAAAACTCAGCCTTAAAATCATACACCAGAATCTTGGTAGTCTTAGAAATAAGCATAATGATCTAGATGTAATTTCATGGATTGACAAACCCGATATATTAGTTGTAACTGAACATTGGTACAATGAAGCTCTGATTAGCATTAGTCAACCACTGTGTATGAAATTCTGCACAGCCTTCAGTAGAGAAGACAAGACTGGGGGAGGTGTAGCAATTTTCACTGCAAATGAAAGTAATTTTAATGTTATTGATGTGAGTGCCTTCTGCTTGGAAGGAGTCTCAGAATTTGCTGCAATAAACCTGAAATGGGGTAGAGATAACATAACAGTTATCGGTGTTTACAGGCCACCTGCAGCAAATACAGATACCTTTTTTGTAAATCTTTCTGACTTGCTTGTATACATAGACACAACATTTTCTGGGCCAAATGGTCATGTAAATATTATAGTTACAGGGGATATAAATATAGATTTATTAACAAATGATGTCAGCACCAAAAAGTTACATCGTCTGTGTGATGAATTTAACCTGACCCCACTCATTCAGGAACCCACTAGAGAAATTGGCAATAGTAAAACATGTCTTGACAACATAATAACAAACATGACCCACCTATCCCACAGTGCATCGGTTTTAAAACTAGCAATCTCAGATCACCATGCAGTACAGCTTAAATTGGAACGCCATGAGGCCCCCACTGTCACCACAAAGCAACAGTTTGTAACTAAAAGAATAATGTATAACGACAACATAAATAGACTAAACTGGATGCTAGCACAAATAAAATGGTTTGAAAATAATAGCTTTTCATATGAAAACTTTGCTGCTGACTTCTATTACTGCTTTGATACCACATGCCCAGTTGTAATCACAAAAATGAAACGAACAAAAATTATAAACAAAAATATTTGGGTAAATAGTAATGTCACTGAAGCGAGGGAAAAATTAAAACTACTCCACAGTGCAACGCTGAATAATAGAGAGACTCCTGAGCTAAAGGAAGCCTTCAAAATATATCAAGCACACTATAAGGACTTACTTACACAGACCAGGAGCAACTATGTTGCAAATAAGCTTCAAAACTCACAAAACGTAACTACTGGCATCTGGGCAGTCATAAACAGTTTTAGAACCGGCAATGACAAACCCTGTATGGACTTTACTATTAACCACAATGGCATGCCCATAAAAGACCAACTGGAAATTGCAAATATTTTTAATGAATATTTTTCTTCCGTAGGGGAAGCCATAAATGACAAACATAAAAACATGCACTACCGTTTTAAAGGTAATACATGTGACCATAGTATATATCTAGCCCCCACAAACTGTGCAGAAATAATGGGCATCATTAGCTCTCTAAAACCCTCTAATTCAGCTGGGCATGATGGCCTAAATACTAATGTTTTAAAAGCCTGTAGCCAAAATGTCTCTGTACCTCTGTCTGCAGCAGTCAACAATATAATAGAATCAGGCACCTTTCCAGACAGACTAAAAATAGCACAGGTAACACCCATTTTTAAGAAAGGTGACAACAACAAAATAGAAAACTACAGACCAGTCTCAATCCTTCCTGTCTTTTCCAAAATAGTTGAGAAAGTTATATACAACAGGATTATAAACTTTCTTAACAAACACAACCTGATGTTCGAAAATCAAAATGGATTCGTAAAAGGTAAATCAACTAGCACTGTAGCTGCTCAACTAATTGAAGAGGTGTCAGGGGGTATCGAAAGCAAGGAACATGTGGCAGGTGTATACCTAGACCTGGAAAAAGCCTTTGATTGCGTGAACGTTGACATCCTATTAGACAAGCTATGGAATATGGGCATTAGAGGCGCTGCTTATGACCTAATAAAGTGTTATATGAGCAATAGAAAGCAGTTTGTTCTACTTAAAACGGAAAGTGGTGTCTACTAATCAGAGATCACTTGCATAAAATATGGGGTGCCCCAGGGCTCGGTATTGGGCCCCCTTCTGTTCTTGATCTATGTAAATGATATTAAATACTGTACTATAAATTCCAAAATTGTTCTGTATGCCGATGACTCGTCCATTGTATGTAAAAAGGAATCATGTAATGAACTAGAGGCCGAGTGTAATAATGTGACAAAAGAAATTGTTCAGTTTTTTAATGAAAGCCACTTAAATGTAAGCAGCAGTAAAACATGTTTGATGGAGTTTAACAAAAGTAGTTTGAATAATGAAATTAAATTATACATGGGCAACGAATTGGTAAAGAAAGAGTCTAGTGCAAAATTCCTTGGTGTAACAATCCAAAGCAACCTGAAATGGGACACACATATTGACTCTCTAGCAACTAAGTTGTCAAAAAATATATTTGCAATCAGTACTATTAGCAAGTTCTGTATAGACACCGTAGTCCTAAAGACTGCATACCATGCTCTTTTCTCCTCTCACTTGAACTACGGTATTGAAATTTGGGGGGTAACAACCAAAGCTAATCTAGATAAGCTACTCATTCTTCAAAAAAGGGGTGTGAGAATAATCTGTGGAGCAAAATATAGGGAATCTTGTCGCAACTTGTTTCCAAAAACAGAGGTGTTAACTGTTATAAACAAATACATTCTAAAAGCCATATTGCTTGTGAAAAGACTGCACCCAAACACTTATTCAGATTTCCACCAGTACAATACTAGAAATAAAGAAAGATTTTACATTGGCAGCCACAGAACAGCACTTTACGAAAAGGGGCCTCAGTATGCAGGTATAAAATTAGCTAATGCACTGCCTAGAGCAGTCATGGCTCTTCCTACAATTAAACTCAAACATCAGCTTAAGACATTTTTAGTAAAACACCCTTTCTACACATTAGAAGAGTATCATACTTATATGAATTACAAATGCTCTGTGTAATTATGTGAACAGAAATAAGTAAACACCTTATTGTAATTTTGTTGTAAATTAATGACGTATTCAGAAGAATGTGTTTTGTGTATTGTACAAATAACTTTAATCATTACTGTTTCTTTGTACATGTGCAGTGTACCATTCCATGTTGAATAAAGCTATTATTATTATTATTATATTATTATTATTATTATTACCTATAATATTAGGCTGGAAATTAATTACTGACTTCGTTTGATAGTTATGATAACTGACCTTATCAATACATTTATCTCTGCTCCAGAATACATGAAAATTTTCGCTAGAAACCAGGCAATACGTTCTGAAATGAACATAATATGACAAGTGGGATGCTGTAGTCGTCATACCTTCGCCGCGCTGTAGACTGTCAACTGATGTATATACTTTGCTTTCTTAGCTATGACAATAAAAACATCTCTGGTGAGCTTGGGCGTGTGTTCGGTTGACAGTATGAGGGTAATGTTTTGGTTGTTGTGAAAGTGAGGGGGGCGTGTTTATTTTATCATTATGGTGTTGAGGAACGTTTGAAATCAAAGTAAACACGTAACACAAATAAACAAGAAGATGGCGAGGCCACCTGTCCCTAGTCAGCAAAAATTAGCTGAAAAATTGACAATATTATTGGATAGAGGAGTTGGTATGCTGACAAGGATTTACAACATAAAAAAGGTGAAAATATAATTTTAATAAGTGTCTTTAACTCAAGTGGGTAATGCGAATCTGTTGTTGTTGCTAATAGTTCTCTACTTCGTGGTGTGCAAATCTTTTGACTGTGAAGTTTTGTGCGTAGACAGTATGGATTTATTTGTTTGTTTACACGCCTTAACGGTTGAACATCGTCAATAGTTTTTCAGTAGTAGCAACTGTGCATTTTGGAATTATTAGATTTCCATGGACATGTTCATCAAGGATAAGAATATGGAATGACTCATTGTCATGTCATAGATAGGCCTTGTGGAAATGGCGAAGAATGCTAAAGTAAACTAAAGCGAAATACTACCGCGAGCGGTCAAAGTGAAAGTCCCTTCTTTCGGAACTTATACACAACTATTCAAAAATTTCCATATATGTCAGTGCTCCCAAGTTCGGTGCAATACGAATATTTCCATGTAGGACTTGGTATTTCGTTTACATGAGGTTCACAGTCGAGCTTTATTTATATGTGAACAATTTTACGATTCTTTTCGATATATAACGAAACATTAATGGTGAAAAAAAAAAGAATTTTTGTTCCTTCTTGGTTTTAAATCGGTGATGTCACACAACAGTAATGGCTCTGACCACTATGGGACTTAACATCTGAGGTCATCAGTCCCCTAGAACTTAGAACTACTTAAAGCTAACTAACCTAATGACGACACACACATCTATGTCAGAGGCAGGATTCTAACCTGCAACCGTAGCAGTCGTGTGGTTCCAGACTGAAGCGCCTAGAACCGCTCGGCCACTTCGGCCGTCATAACAGTAATCTCAACTGTGTTATTTGATGGCACTGGAATTAGTAAATTGCTATATTTTGTACTACTTCTTCTTTGAGTTTAATTTGTTTAATAGGTACTACAAAAGAAACACTTCCAAAATATACCACGCTTTTCACTGCTGTCGGTAAAAGTGTGTCTTGTCTACAGTTCTTTGAACTTAGTGCTTTTCTGTGAATGCTTAGTCTTGTCAGCCTTTCAGTTCCAAACCCTGCTTAATTCTTTTTACAATTGTTTCTTCTTCAGGCTGTTTTGTGAGCATTTTGTAACACACCGTTCAGCGAGGAAGCATCACTTATGAATAGACGTACATTATGTACCACCCGTAATGCAGTAATTACTATGCACTCTGCATAGATAGGAAGTGTATTGTAAGTGTGCATGGGGCCACAGCACAGAACCTCCCTTTAAAGTCACTCCAGCCTGTGGGTAGCCTTAGCGACCATTACAGCTTAAACTACTTCAGTAGATACAGTGGCCATTTGGCTCATCACTGTGGTTTAATTTATTTATTAATCTAGGAATGATCTCTCCATGATACAGGATTTGTCATCATAATAGAATGAAAATAAGTAGCTCAAAATTTAGGTCTACATAAACACAGAATATATCGTTGTCTATACTTTGTCTTTCATAGTTGAAAGTTGCTAACCTAGCCCATGATCTTCTTAACAGTCTGTCTTCATCTTTCCCAGTCTTCTACACCTTGAAGTAGCTGGTCCCATGTTTGGTTTGCCTTTTCCTTTGTCTGGTCCACCCAGCATCTCGGTGGTCTTTCACAATGTATAAATATGCATTTATGAGGACAAGGCAGATGGTTAGTCGTAGGTTTGATGAAAGAACCATCCCAGCATTGGTCTGAAATGATTTAAGAAAACCTAGATCAGAATGATAGGACAGAGTGAACTCCATCCTCCCAAGTATGAGTTCAGTGTCTTAATAACTACACTATGCTACTTCTGAATTGGTAGCTATGGGTAATTCTTCAGTACATGTGGTACTTGGCCTGAGTCTTTGCTTGCATATACACGTAAATTTTCTCTCACTCTCTTGGTTGACTTTCATTCTATGTTTGCTGTATCATTTTTACACAGCATAATTTGATTTATTGTTACCTATATTTTATACCTTCTTGTTTTACCATTTCATTACTACTGTTGTTCTTCATACTTGCCACATTGTATATGTTTTTATGTAGTATTTTATTTTAGCTCTCTGACAACCTGTTACAAACCATATCTGTTTGTGAGTTATCAACTCCAAAGCATTTCATTTCACACTTTCCCCTCCCTATTCACACTTACATTGCCTTCACATTAAATCCAAATGGGTTTTGCAATATCATCCTCCTCCTCCTCCTCCTCCTCCTCCTCCTCCTGATATTCCCATGTACTGTCTTTCTGTGTAGGGAACCACTGTGTGATACATTGCAGCAACTGCTTCATATCCGAAGTTAATTGTTCACAAAAATAGATGCTTAGTTACTGAGAATAACAAATGAACTGGTTACTTTGGAACAGAAGTGTGTTTAGTATTTTTTAATTTGTTTCTACAGTTGAAAAATTGTTTTCAAACTGAGTGATGGATACAAAAAATGCATGCTTTTCACAAAGCACTTAATTGGTTGAAACTGGAGGGTATGATGATTCTAAATGATTGCACCAAGTATGCTAATTATGGAGAGAGAGAGAGAGAGAGAGAGAGAGAGAGAGAGAGAGAGAGAGAGAGAGAGAGAGAAACATCAAGGATTCAAGTTGACTACGGTTCAGAGCCCTATTCAGCCATCCAGATTGAGGTTTTCCTAAATCAATTAAAACAAATGCTGTAATCGTTCCTCTGAAGAGGAGTAAGTGACAGATTTCCTTCATAATCCTCCTCCAATTCAAGCCTTGGTTCTTTCAACAATTACCGTGGTGTCAATAGGGCGTTAAGCCCTAATTTTCCTTTCCTTAGCACCAGGAGACCACTAAGCTTAGCATCCACAAACTGACAAATAGATCACCATCACCTGTGTCACATATCCTCATTCAGTGTTATACCTCTGTGGTGACTGGATTTTAATCCTTGCAATATCAAGGGGGGGGGGGGCGAGTATTTTAGGGCCTACCTTTTGAAAATATTGTACTCTAGTCAGTTGCTTTACATTTTAAAATTCTGAAGAAAAGAAAATTGTTGTTTTTAATGGTTTCTTCTACCAGATTCCATGTACATTTTGTAGCTTTTAGTTAAACTTAACACAAAAATATAAGTCTGAGTAGTAGGTGCTATTTCCCCAGTGAATGTCTAATTCAGCATCTCCAGGTTCAGGACCTTACTTACACACCAGTACTGCTTTAAAAAGTGTGTTTTTAATATAATTCAACAACAATTAATGAATTTGGTTTTCTTTAGGGTGGGTACAAAGTAACCCCCCCCCCCCTCCTAAACACACATTATGGAAAATACCTTGGTATTGCTAGGGCTAACCTGGAGCACTGGCAAAAAAAAAAAAAAAAAAAAAAAAAATATATATATATATATATATATATATATATATATATATATATATATATATATATATCCTGAATAATACACCACAACAGGAATCTGAACTGGACAGCACAAATACAGAAACCTTGCCCCTGGAAACCAGTATTATGCCAAGCAAGAAAATTCAGTTCTGTAAATTGATCCCCTCCATCTATCTTCTACATTTACTGAGTCTGGTAGTTAGTTTTGTTCATTCACAAGGAAGAGAAAAAATACAGAATTGGCAGAACAAGAAAGAAATAGCTTCTTATCTCACATTCTGGTTTAAAAGTGACTAACAACTGTAGTGCTGATAGTTGCAGCTCTTTAAATTTAATATGTGTACATTTGTGTCATTGTTCTTTGCTTATATGCATCATGACAGTTGTGGTTAAGTAAGGCTGTAGTGCATTGTCAACATCATCAACTGTTTTGGATTTACACACATTCCTGAGCAGATTTTTGTATATGCTAGTTTCCCATGGTCTGATTTCTGTTTAAATTGGTCATAAATATTTTTTTTTTTTCATATACCCATTTGTGTAAAGTGATTTTTGGTACATGCTGTACTTGTATGATTGGAATGGACTGTCATATTAGAAAACGATTTTCATGAACATATCCACCATCTTAGGCAACAGTTCCTGCCTTGAGTAGTCATATTTTAGAACCTGACATCATGTAACAAATGTGCCAATGATATTTTCCTGATGTATAGCTGAATATGAAGGTGAATTCGTACTTATGGTGATTAAATTACCTGTAGTGTTGGCCCAAGGTCTGTGTTACACACAAATCTGAGAGTCTGCAAAATCAACAATTGTGATCTCTTGAAAACAACCATGCTTCTAGCTATGGCATGTATTTAACGCATATTGGATTTCAATAAGCATTTTATGTCTGTCAGTTTGATAACACCATCGCTCGAAGAAGACAGGTGGTAATAGCAGGTTCAATGTTTCCTTGAAATCATTGTAGATGTCTTGACATGCTTAGTGTGTGTTATCACCTTAACATGAATTCTGCTTGCTCTGGAGGATAGAGATTTCAAATTTATGCAAAGTCTCTTCAAATGGTGTCAAAACAAAACAAACTGCAAATCTCCATCAATTTGAATAAAGGTTTTTTTGTATTTGTGTTGTCAGATTATCCCCTACCTTTGCTGAGAAAACATATGTAATAATCTTTATTAATGTGGACTGACTAAAAAAAAAGTAAAAATCCAAAACATAGTTTGACATTAATTTTGAAGTTGGTTTGCTACATGTGACATAATATATAGGTAAAAGGAAATCACAGTATGAAAATATTCATAGTATTATTGATGAAAATGCTCTTCTCATTTTCCAGGCCTGTGGTGATGCTAAGTCAAAACCAGGATTTCTGTCAGATAAAACTTTAGAATCATCTATAAAATATATTGTTAGAAGATTCCCGAACATTGACATCAAAGGAGTAAGTTCAAGTCAATCTGTAAGTTTTCATTTTTGTTTTTATATTTCTTTTGGCACTAGTCCAGTTATGTATTATATAAATAAGTATAAAGTTTAACCATAAATATCCTTGGCCCACTCCGTGAAGATTATGCATGCGGAAAACAATTTTCAGCGTTATAACCTAACCAAGAATACTAACTGCAAATTACTTGCTAGAAAGCAGAGCTGAAGAAAGAAGGCAAACATCAGCTTCGAAACTGAAAACTAATTTCTTCATGCGTAGGGCCATCATTTTGGAATATGTGACATATCATTATTCCATTGTTATGGTTGGTACAGATCAGAGACATTAAAGCCTTAGTATCTCTATGTAATTATCAAGTTCATGAATATTAAATCACACGATTTTATAATATCGATCAGCTCTCCTCTCCCATATGGTTTTCAAAAAATTGCTACTAAAATTAAATAGTTAAAAAAATAATAAAGGAATGTCAAGGTCGGGACTCGCAGAAAAACAAATCAAAGTTAAGTTGAATAAAAGGTGAGAACTCTGTGGATTGTTAATAGTTTATTGAAAATTATATTTTTGAAATGGCTTATGTGTAAATAAAGATTACAACTCAGTAGTTGAAACATTTTTGCTCTCTTTATATGTAAAATATTTTGATATAATATTTGTTATGATTGGGACAGTACAGTGTTAAGATTGGGACCACAATGATATCTGTATATGTAAATACTGTTAGTTTTCTTTAGAACTGAAAACAATAATACACTCCTGGAAATGGAAAAAAGAACACATTGACACCGGTGTGTCAGACCCACCATACTTGCTCCGGACACTGCGAGAGGGCTGTACAAGCAATGATCACACGCACGGCACAGCGGACACACCAGGAACCGCGGTGTTGGCCGTCGAATGGCGCTAGCTGCGCAGCATTTGTGCACCGCCGCCGTCAGTGTCAGCCAGTTTGCCGTGGCATACGGAGCTCCATCGCAGTCTTTAACACTGGTAGCATGCCGCGACAGCGTGGACGTGAACCGTATGTGCAGTTGACGGACTTTGAGCGAGGGCGTATAGTGGGCATGCGGGAGGCCGGGTGGACGTACCGCCGAATTGCTCAACACGTGGGGCGTGAGGTCTCCACAGTACATCGATGTTGTCGCCAGTGGTCGGCGGAAGGTGCACGTGCCCGTCGACCTGGGACCGGACCGCAGCGACGCACGGATGCACGCCAAGACCGTAGGATCCTACGCAGTGCCGTAGGGGACCGCACCGCCACTTCCCAGCAAATTAGGGACACTGTTGCTCCTGGGGTATCGGCGAGGACCATTCGCAACCGTCTCCATGAAGCTGGGCTACGGTCCCGCACACCGTTAGGCTGTCTTCCGCTCACGCCCCAACATCGTGCAGCCCGCCTCCAGTGGTGTCGCGACAGGCGTGAATGGAGGGACGAATGGAGACGTGTCGTCTTCAGCGATGAGAGTCACTTCTGCCTTGGTGCCAATGATGGTCGTATGCATGTTTGGCGCCGTGCAGGTGAGCGCCACAATCAGGACTGCATACGACCGAGGCACACAGGGCCAACACCCGGCATCATGGTGTGGGGAGCGATCTCCTACACTGGCCGTACACCACTGGTGATCGTCGAGGGGACACTGAATAGTGCACGGTACATCCAAACCGTCATCGAACCCATCGTTCTACCATTCCTAGACCGGCAAGGGAACTTGCTGTTCCAACAGGACAATGCACGTCCGCATGTATCCCGTGCCACCCAACGTGCTCTAGAAGGTGTAAGTCAACTACCCTGGCCAGCAAGATCTCCGGATCTGTCCCCCATTGAGCATGTTTGGGACTGGATGAAGCGTCGTCTCACGCGGTGTGCACGTCCAGCACGAACGCTGGTCCAACTGAGGCGCCAGGTGGAAATGGCATGGCAAGCCGTTCCACAGGACTACATCCAGCATCTCTACGATCGTCTCCATGGGAGAATAGCAGCCTGCATTGCTGCGAAAGGTGGATATACACTGTACTAGTGCAGACATTGTGCATGCTCTGTTGCCTGTGTCTATGTGCCTGTGGTTCTGTCAGTGTGATCATGTGATGTATCTGACCCCAGGAATGTGTCAATAAAGTTTCCCCTTCCTGGGACAATGAATTCACGGTGTTCTTATTTCAATTTCCAGGAGTGTATATACAAAGATAATTAATACCATAAATGAAATTGAACATTTTCTCTCAAATAAAACATTTTCAAATATTAAACACAAGATGATTAAACAAAACAAGTTATTTAAATTGAAACTGCCTTCTGTTGTTTGCGTATCCACTTTGCGAACCACAGGCTCAGGCTCAAAAGATTCATCTATGGGATCTTGCCAATTCCACTTGTTCCCACTCCTATCCAGTTTTTCCTAGTGCAAATGCATAATAATTTAATCCTTTTGAATGTTTTTAGTTGTATGGAGATGAACAAGCACTAAGTCTCCAGGTTTTATATCCTGTGGGATAATATTGACCTCTTTACATGTAATTTCATCATTGACTAGTGGTGATTTTCTGATCTTTTCACTAAAATTTGAGTCACTGATCTGACTTACACTTAAACAACCCTTCTCGCTATTGAATTTAATACAGTGTGCTCTCTGAAAATATGGAATTGATAAAATATTTTCTGTAGTTCTTCCTTACAATATCTCATAGCATCATTCCATACCATGATCACTTCTGTACTATCAAGCACTTCCTGAATACACTTGGAAAAACTTTGAAGGGAGTTAACAATAAATTTTCAACATCTTTCAGCGAACCAGACACTGCTTAACTTTTCCTCCCATACCATCAACAACCCCTCTCCCATGGCTGGAAGCAAAGAAGTTCCATTCTCCTGAGGTGCTAAAATCTTCTTCAAAAAGTAACAAATTGGATAGACTAAATGTGTTCTTATACTGAGCAGCTGCACCAGTGGAAAAAATTTTCGCTGTTTCAGGGCAAGGATACTTTTTTTTTCTTTAAGGAAGAAACAATTACACGTAGATATACCCAAGCTGCTACTTTACCATGTTCCAAATCATCAGATATAAAAGCATAATTTCTTATGCTGTTATTTGAAAGCCAAGCAACTGCAGTGAAAACTGTAAGTTTGTTGTGGATCCAGTGAGCAGTCTGGATCTCATCTTGAGAACTCAATGAAAAATTTGGCCAGGTATTCACTAAGAAAATTTAGACTTTGGAAACTTTGTGATTAATAATAGCTTTATAATAAAACTTTTAATTATATTGTGTTACAATCAGGACAAAACAAATTGTGCAATAGGAAAATTGAGTAAGAAAACTGTTTCACCTTTAAAATTAATATCCAGACACTTTTTCCCCCTTCCTAATAATGCCAGCAATAGAATAGAAGGGGAAAAAAAATCATCTGATCTCTAAACAGTTTAAGCTTAAAATAAAAGACATCAACTGTGCAAGTTTGCCACTTTTAGAGCAATCAAAAATATTCCTAGTTTCAAACTAAATTTCTCAAATTTTGTAAAATAAAACAAAACAAAAAAAATGATTACAGGCATAAATAATTCCATGCTTTAGCTTTAATTTGATGTATAACATGTATTGTTTCTGTAAAATTTATAAGGTGGTCTGTGAGGCTCACTTTTTTATGGAGTGGCTGTGTGCTTTCTTTCACATTGTCCCCCCAGATAGACATGTTTGCTTATTTCTATAGAATAGCTTTCCTTTACTAGTGCATGAGAACTAAATTCTTATTCTGCTGTTACTGCATTGTGGTTGTCTTCTTTGTGCACTAGTTGTACCCCACTGCTTTAATTCTCTGCTTTATGTTGTATCATGCATTCACACCCAGTTGGCGTAAGACTACAAGGCATGAACGAAGCATCTAATTTAATTAATATATGTCTTTTTAATATGCCTTTTACAAGATTTTGTAAAGATACCTATCCATAAAATCATGGAGGTCAAGAAGTGTTTTTATAAAATGTTGATGTGTTTTATGAAAATCAGCTCTGAATGGTTTTGTGGCCATGGTACTGTTCCTTAAAATGATAGCTAATGATCTGGTAGAGGGGAGAACTAAGTTTCAAGATTATTGACTGAAGTTACAGTTGGAAAATCATTGTTTATCAAAACAATCTTTTATAAAACAATAAAAGTAAATGTAATGTGCATAGTGTGACATTATTGTATGGATTATATTATATGAATTATCAAAACATTTTGATATTAAAGCAGGCGTGATATAGGAGGATGGACTGTATCCTTTATTATTCAGTTGTGTGTTGGAGAAAGTGGTATGAGGTTGGAGAAAAAGAATGGAAGAAGAGGGAATGAATAAAGTCAAAAAGTTGGAGGAAAGAGATAGAATCTTGAAATTGACTGCTTAGCTTTAGCTGATGATTTTGCAGTCTTAGCAGGGGACCTACTGTATGCAAAGAAGCAGAAAACCTGAATTACAAATTTTGTTTGAGAAACTGTATACATGACCAGTGCCAAAAGTACACAAAATATACAAAGACAAATTATGGAAAAATGAAGGAAGTCTCAGAATTTAAATACTTGGGAGAAGTAACTCAGCTAAATGCTATGGACAAAGAAGCCAGAAAAATAGTAATGGTCTTCAATTTTAAAATGAACAAATATAATAAAAAAAATCCTTATAGATTAATACAAAATTAAAGCATTACAGTGTTATGGTTAAAATTGCATGTATTTGTGACTCAGAATACCTCACAATATACACAGTCAGACATTTAAATAATTTGAAGAAGAAATAAAGAAGAATAAATTGAAAAATTTTGGGTCCATAGTATGAAAATGGGATGTGGAACTTGAGAAGCAACAGATTGGTGCATGAAAAAACTGAGAAAATGGTATATACAATGAGAAAGTGAAGGATACATGCAGGGTGATTCAAAAAGAATACCACAACTTTAGGAATTTAAAACTCTGCAACGACAAAAGGCAGAGCTAAGCACTATCTGTCGGCGAATTAAGGGAGCTATAAAGTTTCATTTAGTTGTACATTTGTTCGCTTGAGGCGTTGTTGACTAGGCGTCAGCGTCAGTTGATGCTAAGATGGCGACCGCTCAACAGAAAGCTTTTTGTGTTATTGAGTACGGCAGAAGTGAATCGACGACAGTTGTTCAGCGTGCATTTCGAATGAAGTATGGAGCGCCACCACATTGGCACTTATCTGTCAGTAACTACCTGAACGTCAACTACCCGAGGCGATGGATCGGCCGCCAGGCAGCCCGTGACAGAGCACTTCATCACTGGCCTCCAAGAAGCCCTGATCTTACCCCCTGCGATTTTTTCTTATGGGGGTATGTTAAGGATATGGTGTTTCGGCCACCTCTCCCAGCTACCATTGATGATTTGAAATGAGAAATAACAGCAGCTATCCAAACTGTTACGCCTGATATGCTACAGAGAGTGTGGAACGAGTTGGAGTATCGGGTTGATATTGCTCATGTGTGTGGAGGGGGCCATATTGAACATCTCTGAACTTGTTTTTGAGTGAAAAAAACCTTTTTAAATACTCTTTGTAATGATGTATAACAGAAGGTTATATTATGTTTCTTTCATTAAATACACATTTTTAAAGTTGTGGTATTCTTTTTGAATCACCCTGTATTATGGATACTTAAAAAGAATGGCTGACAAGAGGCTGACAAAAAAGTATTCAAATTTATTGGCAAAACTCAAATTTCATGGTTTATAGAAGTGAAGAAATATCTACAGAAGTTGGGAATAACAAACAAAGACATAGAGAACAGACATGAATTAAGGGAAAAGGTCCAAAAAATAAAGAGTATCCCAAAGAAAATACAAAAGAGGAGGGACATTGACAGAAGCAAGAAGACAACAACAGAAAGTAATAGCAAAGTAATGTTGTGAAGCAGACAAAAGGAAATAAATCATATGTTTTATGTGGTCCTGAGTTCCAAATTCAAATAATAATAGCAATAATAATAATAAAATTGCACCTAACTGTTAATGTGAAGACTAGAATTTCAGGAATAAGTGTTCCAATTTAGTGCCTGATTAAACACTCCAGGTTATGTAGGCTTTACTGAGCATAGGCTGCCACTGGCCAGAGGGAAGTAAGGGGAAGGACTGTTTCTCTAATCCCCACTTCACACTTCAGAGAAATTCTTTTGATCTGGCAACTACAGTTTATCTTAATCTACATTAAAATGTAACCAGCCATCCTTAGGAGTATTGTAAAGGGTGCCTTGTACATTTGACAGCAAAAAACTTGTGGACCACTGTAGACAAAATGGCAGAAAATTTGGACCATTTGGTACTAGCAGCAGAAAAACTGGACCAAGGTATGACATCAGGCAGAGAAAGCATGTTGTTGATTTGGAAAATGAATGATAGCCAACATCCCCTCTATAATCACCTATGCCCTGTGTGCTAAAGATTGCTTATTTGACTGATTGACAGAGTGTAATTCATATCTTCTGATGGCTACGAGACAGATTATGTACAGTTTTTGACGTAAAACTTGGCTGCCACAGAAACTAAGTTCGAGTCACTCACTTATAGTGTCAATGAAATTACCTAACCTTCAAAGTAAGTACCAAGTGCATGAACTGGCAACAATAGACGAAGTGTTTTTTCCCACTTGAGCTGTTATAATATGCTGGTCTTGTGGTAAATATTGTGCACTGAAGATGACAAGTCACAGGTTCCAGTTCACTCTTTCCATTATTTAGACTATGGAGTACCATACCGAAAGTAGTGAGGAAACTGATAGTGGAGAAGTTTTATTAAGAGTTCCATATTGATCTTCAATCTGGCTACACATAGCTCTGTCACTGGAAAGGTAAAAAGCTGATCTCCACCAAGACTGGAACCAGAGGTAATGCAGGCTTCGCTTTAAAGAAAAACATCGTTACCACAGAGCTAGTGAACAACTGTGTTATTCATCTTTCCCTCATTGTCATAGTGGTGTCCAAGACGGAAAATTCACATTATAAGAGACGAGATTAGAAGTATTGTCTTTGAGGCAAAAGCTTCCTGGACTCAGAATCACAATTTTGATAACTCGGTGTCACACCTTAAGTGAGAATTGCTCAGAGTATTTAATGGAAATGACAATAAAATGTCAAGTGAATTTAGTATGATAATTCTGTGTCATCCAGGAAGTGTCATGACAATCACAGAGTTGCTAAACATATGCTGCAATGTTGCCAATGATAGTAGAGGCATAGCCGGCCGCGGTGGATGAGCAGTTCTAGGTGCTTCAATCCGGAACTGCGCGACTGCTACGGTCACAGGTTCCCATCCTGCCTCAGGCATGGATGTGTGTGATTTCCTTAGGTTAGTTAGGTTTAAGTAGTTCTAAGTTCTAGGGGACTGATGACCTCTGATGTTAAGTCCCGTAGTGCTGAGAGCCATTTGAACCATTTGAACTAGAGGCAGGAAGGATGTTTCCACAACCGTTTTGTTTCCTGAGCAGGCTTGGAACTGAAGAGCACTGCTTAAGTCCCTGAGACACATCTGCTGCGTTGACTGAAGGTCGAAATACCAAAAATATAAACAGTGACTCTTAATCCCATTTCTGTAACTAGGCATAGGCTAGAGTGTAGTTACCAACAATACTCAGATGCACCAACTAAATGCTGAAAATCGTACACCAGTAGCTGCCACAATTATTTTTATTTTCATTTTTTACATGTTCTATTACGGGGAAGACTCATTCACCAGACACAATTCATTCTTGTGGAACATCTGCAGTAGTTATAGTGTAAACATTATGTGCTAGTAACATATCTTTTCATCATTATAGACCTAATACGGGTTTTACTTAAGAATGCTGTCATTAGTACCATACCCAAAATAGTGGAACACAACATCCACAAGAAATTCATTTATAAGATACAAATAACGTAAAGCCTTTAACCAGTAAAATGTGAACTGTGCAAACAAACAGTGAGCAAGATTGAAAAGCCTACTGAAAAGGCATAAAGAAATGAAAGTAAGAAATGTAAACAGGAACACAATATGCTGAGAATAATGTTTTCAGTATGTCATTTTTAACTAAAACTGTCATACAGTTACAATAATCACAAGACACACATTAGTGGTTAGTGAACTTACCGCAAATATGGCCCAAATCATCATCAAATAACTTTCAGAAGCAATTAATTTTGTTTCAATGCTGAAATATTTACTTTATTCTTGTCTAATATCATCGAAATCTGTTGCTTCACCATTATTTTGATTTATTAATATGTTTTTCAAGTTTGTCCATGGTGATGTCAGCTGTGAAATCACTAGTTTCCATGTCTACTTGGCGGTCTGGTTTTGCTCTATTTGTATGACTCTAAATTTTTCAGTTAAATACGATTATGAGCAATAATATCTGAAGAAAAGTAAATGTGCTCAAAAGCTATGTGCTGCCTTTTTGATTGGTTTGGGACATATCAAACACCTCAAGGGCTGGAATTTAGCTACCAGTGGTAAGCAATATCTTTAATGTGTCTACAGAAAGGTGAATAATTAGCACATGATTGGTCTGTGTTGTGTAAGAGGTACAGAAATGTAGATGCTCTTCACACACTGCTGGGCAATTCTTTCACTGACAGAAATTAAGTGTGGGTTATAATCTGGCTCACAGTGACTGAATGTACAGACTTTTTGCAGTTTGGCATAATGAGTTAATACCATCTGGATAGGGTCTACACATTCCAGCACCCACTGCCAATCTGTACAATTCCATTCATACTACCTAATTTTGCTGTAAGGTGCTGGGCAGAAATACTACTCCAACGTTCAACTTTTTCATCATCGTTATTGTGAATCTATCAACCAGTGAATTAAGAACAAACTTTACCTGCTGCGAAGTTTTGCATTGAAGATGTTCCCCATGATCAATTAGTTGAACATCTTATTGCTGTTTTGGTTTCCCTCTGTCATAAGCATACTGCAAATTGAGTAGCTCTTTCATCACGCCCTACTTTTATGCATAAAGAATCTGGAGGGATTATTTTGTAATTATTAGGGGTAGAGGTTACTTCCGTTCTTTCAATTATTATAGACTGAATGACAGTTCTAGTTTAGAAGGGCAGATTAAAGACTCTACTGTCAGCGCATTGTGTACCTTTTTAAATCCCCCCCCCCCCCTCCCCGCCTCCCTCCCCCCCCCCCCCCCCCTCCCGTTATACCTTTGCAGTAGGCTTTCTCAGTCGTGCACATTGTTTCTTTTCACAGTTCACTCTTTGTTGATTTAAGGCTTTATATTATTTGTAGCTAACGAATTTATCTGTGAATGTTTGTGTTTGGCAGTCAGTGCTGTGTTGTTATTTTTCATTTGTGTTCCTCTGTTTTGGGTGCAGTGCTAATGACAGCATTCTTGAGAAAAACCTGTATTACGTCTATAATGATCAAAAGATTGTTACCTAAACAAAATGTTTACCTTTAAACTACTGCAGATGCTTCAAAAAGTGAATCGTGTCCAGCACATAAGCTTTTATATTTACAGTACACATAAAGAAGGAAAACAGAAATAATTCTGACAGGTCTTGATGTATGATTTTCGGCTTGCAGTCTGTGCATTTGAATACTAACGGTAACTAGGCTCTAGCTGTTAAGCCTAGTTACAGAAATGGGAGTAAAAGTCATTGTCTTATACGCTTCGTATTTTGGCCCTCAGTCAACTCAGTGGTTGTGTCTTAGACACACAAGCTGTGCTCCTCACTTCTGAGCCAGTTCAGGAAACACATTGGCTGTGGAAATGTATTCTTCTTGCCACTAGTACAATTAACAACATTATGGAATATGTCTGGCATTCTTCCATCATCAAGTTACTTCCTGGAATAGCACAGAATTATTGTGCAAAATTCACTTGGTATTTTGTTGTCACTTTCATTAAACAATTTGAGTGATGTTATCAAAATTATGATTTTGAGTCCAGGAAGGTTGTTCTACATGGAAGATACAATTAATCTCATCTGCTACATTGTGAATTATCTATCTTAGCCATCACTGTGATGATGAGAGAGTAGTAAATACAGTGGTTGCTCACTAGCTCAGTGGTAATGTGGCCACCATCAGATCCAAAGGCTGCATTAGGTCTCTATTCCAGTCTGGCCAGAGCACTGGTATATTATTATTTTTTTTTTTTTTTTTTTGTTTTTCCTTCTCTGTAACCGAATTGCAAACAGCCAGTAGAAAATTTTCAAGGAAATCTTAAGAAAACCTCTACATTGCAGTTGTCTCATAACCCTTGTTCAGTACCCCATAGATCTAAAGTTTAAATACTTATGAAATTGCTGCACTATGCACTTGTAAATACCAACAGTTTTTGTTTCAGCTAACAAATTTTTAATTTTTTTAATACACAATTTGATTTCTTACTCAGAGGCACTGAATAATTTGTTAAATATAAAGATGACTTAATTTCATCTGTAGCAGACTAGAGGAGGCAATTAACAAGATTTTCAGACAATCTCCCAATCCTGAACCCCACAACTTGTGAAGAGCATGTAGATTATGTCCCTAGATTTAATCTAATGTTTTGTTTTATGAATATCATTCTTTGTTTTACAGAGAGATGTAAAAGAAATGCGTAACACTGACACTGAAATTAGTGATAGACAAATGAAATCAAACTTCCTGGCAGATTAAAACTGTGTGCTGGACTGAGACTTGAACTTTGGTCCTTTGTCTTTCGCGGTCAAGTACTCTGCTATCTAAGCTACCCTTTGCCTTACACGAGCAAGTGCTCTGCTATCTAAGCTACCCAAGCATATCTAGATGGTACCCATGCATGTTAGTAATAGGCATGGAAAGTGAAATAATAGTTTGGCACATGTGATGGATGAGATTAGCAGGTGTTAATAATACATTTTGATACATTTTACTTAACTATACCAGATTTTTACTGCTTTAATCATTTACCCTGATTTTTGGTTTGTATTTAGTGAAAGATACTGAATATGAAAACACATTAATTGTAACCACATCATAACTCGAGGTATAAACATTTAACTCTGCTACAAAGTCTTTCATTGTAGGCATAATTTATTTCTAGAAGTCCATAAGAGACTTCATTTCTTACAGTTACTATTTTCTGGCAACTAAGTGATTCAGCAAGACAGTGTTACTTAATTGATAATATTGCCCGTTCATTATGCATTTAATAGCTGTTTGTAGGTCCAAAAACACTCATTATACCTTTATGAGTTCACTGTTGGTTGGAGAAGGCTATCGTTAATTTATAGGAAAATTGTAATCACTGCTTCTAAACACTTACAGATAATAACTATTAGGTGTAGCTGTACAAATTTATAACATTTCTTATGCTGAACTGGTAATGATTTTCATTTTTGATTCTTTGTTTTAAGAATCACTATCAAAAATTTCTTTTGTGGTTGGATCCTTACTCTGACATAAGACTCCATATCTATTGCTACTTTCTGAAGAAGAAACGTATTTGAATTACAGCACTGCTGATATTCACTAAGGTCAGGTATTTCGTTACTCTTATGTCTGATTGCATAATTGGGCTAAACAAACTCCACAATTTTGCCATCCTTTACTTTCTAGTGAATTCGTTCATGGAAACTATAAAATAAATGAGGACATCGAGATCTGAACACTGCATTTTGTATTTTCACCCCAAGAAATTAATGCAAGTCATTTCCTTGAACTTAAGATTCCGTAAACCTCATCACAGGTGATTTTGTGGCTTTATTCCTTATTCCAAAATGTACAAAGTTAGAATATCAGCTTGCAAAAGGCTAGAATAGTTAGTTTTAGGGGAAAAAGTGTAGGTGTAATGAGACTTTCATTCTTATTTATCTCCAATCACACTGTTAAGCTTGAATGGTAGACAGTGAGCCCTTATAAACACACTTGTAAAAGTTTTATAGCCTTTTTGGCTCATACATGTTCGTATCCAGTTGTCGTCGCAGTGATCCCATCATTCAGTCAGGTCCATAACTGTCTCGCAACCACTAGAAGTTCTGGAGCACCCTCTGACAGTTAGCTAAATCCATAGCACACAGTGCATAGGGGATTCCAAAGTGAGCATCAGATATCTCGCATTTCCCATATCAGTGACTTTCTTCCTCTGTCTGGTGACACACAGCAGACCAACCAGTTTTTCTGCTGCTATTGCCATATGGTCCAAATTTTCTGACATTTTGAGTACAGTGGTCCAATTATTTTGCTGTCAATTGTATACATGCTATTTATTGTCCTTACTGTTCCATTCATGTCTTTTGTGTATGGTTGACAACTGTCTGTACTTCTGCATAAGCTGTAATGTTTTCTATTCTGAGATATTTGTGTAGAGAAAGGTACGAGAGGGAAACAAAACATTTTTATAATATCCAGCAAAGACAAGTTAGCAGAGATCCTTACATGTAACTTTGTCGTTAGTATTGGAAAACTTATTGCACTGTAATATTTCCCTTTTTAGCTAAACATTTCTAAGTTCTCCAGTCAGTCAAACTTTATTGAGGCTCTTATTGTTCTGATTAGCCACACCATGTGTCTTAGGGGTAACTCAGTGATACCATACTAAGAAAGTTCATGGTGTTATTATTTATTTGCTAACTTACATTTCACTGAATCTGTTGAGTCACATGTCAGTTGATTCACAAGGTATATATTTTCTGAAGATCTTCCTGATTTCACAGGGGAACAATACTATGAATGGTGGCATCATCTTTGAAAAATCTTAATTAGCTAATGACATTGTCTACCAATTTCTGTACATACAGAGTGTATCATAAATACGTTTGCAAACTTTGCACACAAATTCTCCTTGCCAAAATACCAAGAAAAGTCTTAAAATCCTTCATTTTTATATTGTTAATGTAAGTATATGTTAAGTGCATTTCAAGGAAAAATCCAGCAATCTTGTTCAATAATCAAGTGATAATATTGGTACAAGTAAGTCCGCTGATACACTCATTGTATCTTTGATGGCAATGTGTTGTTGCTGTGATATTTTGACGTTTGGTACATTCGTTGCTAATCTGGCTTGAATAGTTCACTTGCGTAGTTGTATTGAATTACTTAATAAGTTTTCCATCAAACCGTGGCAGGATATTTATTTTGTGAGATGAGATATGTGGTTATTATGTACAGCTATGCAAATGGTAATGAGTGTGAGGCTACACTGCTGTATCAAAATGGGTTTCCAGGCAGAAGGAAGCCAAATTATCCAACTTTTACTAGTTTTTATTGTCTTATTACTGAAACAGTTTCTTTAATACCACAAACTGTGGATCGAGATAAACCGTGAATCAATCACATGACTGACCAAAAAGAACGTTTCTGTAGGCTGACACAATAGATCCACGCATCAGTGCATAACACATAGCTGCAGCATGTGATAAATATTATGTCACCATACAGGCAATTGATGTATCCATATTGTGGGGACTGGAATAATAGGCCCCTGTGTTCTCCAGGCATGTCTTTCAGGTGCTATCTACAAGGACTTTATTCATAACTGCCTTCCTTATTTTTGCCGCTGCTCACAAAAGCAAGTACTTTTTTTTTTTTTTGTCTGATGTAGCGCCACTACATTATAGTCATGTTGTTTGATATACAATGGATTATATGACAAATAGACTCATTGTGGAGGTACAGTTCCACTGACTGCATTTCTTTGGATTCTTGTTTCTGGCCCCCTCTCCCCCTAAAACACTTGGTTTATATAGCAGACATTCCGAATGCAGAAACGTTTTATCAGTGTGCCATGGGAGCTTGCAGAACCATTTGACACTTTCTGGGGGTATTTGAAGCGTGGGATAGTCAATGAATGAATGCACATGTGTATAGAAGAAAGTGGAGGAGATTTGTTGTGATTTGAGAACTTTGTAAATTATTATTTTGTTATTAACTAAAATAATTAGGCACTTTTAGATATATTTGTTTATGCGGATTTTTCCCATGTCTGGGTATGAGGGATACATCCCAAACGTTGTAAAAATATTTCTGATGTTCTGTAAATTACATCAGTTGCAAGGGTGCTTTGAAATTTCCCTTAGGCATGGCCATTATTCCGTCACACTGATGATTATTCATCTAAAAGTGCATACTGTGTTTTACCTGACAATAAATCTTTTGACTCAGTCACATGTCTAATAGCAGACCTATAAGTGTGTCTTATTAATTAATTGTTAGTGTCAAGAAACTTCCAAACGGCAAGAAACTTGGCATGTGCTTGTCAGCCACTATCTGTAGTTTATGGACTGCATAAATGAAGATGGTGTGTAACTTTCACACTATCTTCGGTGTAATAATCCAGTCCAATTTTGTTTGGTCACAGTTCTTGTACCATTATTTTTATCATTCGTCTGTATCTTAATTTCATTTCCATAATCTTATTACAGAATACTGCGACTCTATAACGCAAATATTTGTGTACTTACGTTTTACCATTTTTAATATTGCGAGAACTGTATACATGTACATGTATCATCGTACTGTAGCATAACAAAGTTACATACACACTTTTTCAGCATTCATTACTGTTTTTGTAGTTCATCGTAATTTCACTGTGTAAATTCCACTTTGGATAGTAATTACTTTTCATCAATGTTATATTGTATAAATAATGTGTGCTTTCCTTTTAAATGCAAAATTAAAATAATTTTCAGCTCCAAGCTATCAACCAGCTTCGAAATGATATAATAAAATCCCTTTCATTGTATTATTATACATTTGTGGATCTGCTGGACTTCAGAGATAATGTTTGTGATTTGTTGACAACGATGGATGCGTGCCAGGTGCACCTTGATATTGTAAGTATATGCTCATTAAAAATATTAAAGCTACTTATAAAAAGATATTTTATTACTGAAATTCGAATTATTTTACAGACTCTGAACTTTGAACTGACACGTGCATACCTGGAACTAGTTGTTACGTACGTGACTTTAATGGTGCTCTTGTCAAGAGTGGAAGACAGAAGAGCTGTTCTTGGATTGTTTAATGCTGCCCATGAAATGCTTCACCAGCAAAGGTTGATTTATTGTTTTTACACTTCTCAAGTAATTTTCTGCATTACAAACAGACATTTTGATGACTTTCTCTGTGAAATGAAATTTCCTATTTGTTTTCCATACTACATTGATTAAAGTGCTACAAGAATCAGCCATTATACAATAACATCATTTTGTAGTATTTGAAATCCCAGGACATCTCGAAAGTCATTGAGAGATGTTGGTTGTAAGATACTGTACATGAAGATTCTGTTATGTTCGACTGCATTATGGCAATGTTGGGTATTAAGACAGTGCTGAAAAGGTGAACACTTACCAAACCTTAACCACACAGCATGACTGAGCTCTGTGCTAATTGTGGTATTGTTTCTTAATTCAGAAAAATTCACACTCCAGCAGAATTTTGATCAGAAGATGAAATCCTGGTACAACAAACAGAACAACGAGAATATACTAGCCAGAATAATCTCACTATGAATTAAGGGTAAAGCTACAATTGATTGGACAGGTAGACAAAATTACTTAAGACATTCATGCTTTACAAATGCAAATAGTGACCTATACTGTGTTTGGAGCCACAAGACTCTTCTCTGGGAGAAGAAGGTAGAAATATGTTAGCCATATTTTTCTCCAGTTTTCCATTTTTCTAACACATTCTCCTTAGTATCCAAAGAAGGAACTCCCTACTATGTAAATTAGATGTTCAGTGTTGTCATATGAGTGCTACTCTTGTAAGGAACAGAAGTTTTAAAAGATGGATGACTTCCGTCATTTTAAGTGTTGACCATAATTTCTTGTTTTCATTTAGACTTTCATGCGAAACTTTCATGGTATAATGATACCACTCACTGATTTTTGCAGTTTGAAAGTGTTTGCATATTATTTGTATATTGTCAAATGCATAAAGTGTTCAAAATATTTGAGAGGGCAAACCACCTTCAAAGTGAAATGAGGAGGGTAGGGAAGAAAGAGACATGTGAAGAAGTGTTTACTGTCAGGTTACTTGTAGAATATGATGATGAGGTAAAAATCGCAAAAAATATGTATTAATTTGCAGCCAGACACAATTAAATGACACTTATGCAAAGCTTTTGGCCACAGCCTTCATCAGCAAATTTTTTTGTTTTGCTGGTGAAGGTCAAAGGCTTTGTGTAAGTGTCTTTTAATCGTGCCTGTCTGCTACTTAACATGTCTTTTTTATGATAAGTAGCAATTTATCTTTTCCTACATAGTTGATACCCTATTTGGAGTTTCTGCTATTTCAAAAAGTACATATTTCAGTTGAAATTAATCAACTATTAAAATCTCACATACTTGCTAATACAAAGAGTTTTTGATATAATGATACTGGTAAAATTAAATAAGTGCAGTGTGTACTTACAGAAACGAAAGCTGAAATAGTGGTAACTGGTCTCTAATCTGTGAGTGACCTCTTAACCAGAAAGAAAAAGCTTCACATCTCATTGTGTATAGTGTTAGATTGTGCACAAGTGTATTTATTTTAAGTGTGTTTATTTTAAGAACTGAAAAGTGTGTGTGTTACTTAATGATGTTTGTGTTAATAGACTTTTTGCTTTACCAAGCAGCTCAGTCCAGTCATATAAGGTGCTCCAGATTAGTCAGTTATTAGGCTTCTGTTTGGTTGTAATTCATAAACATACCGATACATGGTAAATCAATAGTTTGTTCCTTGCAGCTCTTCCGAACTCAGTCAGTGCTAACCATTTTAGGATTATCTTGAGAAAGTGTGCTAAGAGATTTATCTTACATGTGGCATTGGAAATCGTGTTCACTCCATAATTGCTTTTACAGCTAAATAAAAAAGAGAATACCTGATGCTGAACCACATGTAAGATCCACAACGGGAGGGGAAAGGCTAAGAGAGATGTAATTTTATTTTATGTTCTGTCAGCATTTGCATTTTGTCTTAAGTGTATGAATTTTATGGAGAGTGAAATGTTGTGTATTCGGTTAATATAATTTTTCTTAATATCTTTTATTTTATCAACAGTGATGCCAGTTTTCCTCGTCTAGGGCAAATGATAATGGACTACGATCCACCTATTAAGAAACTTTCTGAAGAATTTGTGCCTCATTCAAAACTGCTTTGCAGTGCCCTTATGTCGCTGTCGGCAGTTTATATGAATCGAAATGTGACTGCAGAGAAGTGGAGGTTAGTAGCTTTGTATGAAAAGAGCTAACTCTTTTTCTAACACAATTTGCAATTTATTCAGTTTTACAGGAATTGGGTCTGGCACCACTTAAATTCCTTTGTTTCTTTGTGTTCCTTACTCCTTCTCATTTTTTTAACTTTAAAAGTCTGTGTAACAGTAATATCTATTTTCACTGCAAATGTACTGAACAGATGCACAAATTTTGATTACTTTTTGTTTAGCTGAAGCATTTTTTATGAGTTGTGGCTTCAGTTCTCCACGTGTGAGTGTGAATTGTGCATGCAGATTGGATAAAGATTATTCACAGTTTTCATTAATGGACGGTACATTAGTTTCGTTTCAACAGTAGAAATTTTTACGTTGTATTAATTTGTGTTATGCCTATTGTGTTTCTGATTATTGCTGTCTTTGTATTGTCACATTAGAAAATAAGTATTTTCTTGCTCATTACAATTGATCAGTACCTTCACTGTCACTGTTTCTTCATATTTTCATCTCCTCTAAATTTTTAACAGTTTTATTTTTGATTCTGATAAGCGAATATGTGAATATTCCTTGTTATTAACTATGTTGTGTGCATTACAGCTTATTTGGCTAAGTGATAGATTAATATCCATTGTTTTAGGATTTGGCCCAAGACGTTTTGTGTTGTATGTCTTTCACATATGGCATTAGAATGTGTATGAGAGAGTTTGCTTTGACTAATGTTGCAGTGTTGTAGTTGATCATCTCCCACTTGCAGTTGCGCTGTATTTGACTTAAAAAGTAACTGAGATACACATTAGATATAAAATGAGGTGTCAGAAATGTAGCGTCTAGCTTGTGTGGTGTGCAGCACAATGAAAGTTTGAAAGAAAATGGTGATCAAACACGAGATCAAAGTTTCTCATGATGGCATCTTTTTATATAAAATTCTTGGATTTCCTGCTACATGAAATCTATAAACCTGGAATTTGTTAACCATGAACCAAATTTGTTGTTATTGCAGATCCTTTTTAATACATTGAATCCATTGTACAAAATGTCTCAAAATATTTTAGTTATTTTGAGAAATGCTGCAACCAGCCACATTTTTATGTAATTTTATTTATGCCAATATATGTATCGGGCTTTCACCAATCTTCAATTGGCGTGATACTTATTCAATTTTCAGATGTAAATTGTTAAAACATTGACAGCTGCAGCATCCAAACTGCTCTCAATGTTTTACTGGCGTATGACTGAAGAGTGAATATAACTGAATAGATAAAAAAAAAATCCTCACCAAGCAATGGCAAGAGAACACTCATATAAAAAAAAAAAGTTAAGAAATGTGCAAGGTTGCAGAGCTGCTTCTTGTGGCAGAAGGGATGAAGGGAAAGGAAGAGAGATGAGGAAGAGGACTGGTGAGGTTTAGGAAATAGGAAGAGTTACAAAAAGTCACCCAGAACCCCAGGTCAGGGGAGACTTATCGGATGCAATGAGAAGGAAAGACTGATTGTTGGAGACTGCACTGGACAAGATTTGAAAACCTGAGAGCTTAAGGGTGGAAGATAGGGTGATACGCAAGACAGAGTTTACTGACAAAACAGTGTGTAGGAGTTAATAAGAGTGGAAAGCTAAGTGCATTATATGTGGTAGAGGTGGGGGGGGGAGGGGGGAGGGAGGGAGGGGAGAGTGGAGATAGACAGGTCAGAAAATAAAATATATATACAAAACTAAAAGGGAATGAAGTAAAGAGTAGTCACTGACAAGAAATGTTAAGACCAAAGAAATTAACGTAAATTAAGATCAGGTGTGTGGTGAGAACCAAGGACATTTTATAATGCCAGTTTTCACCTGTGGAGTTCTGAGAAACAGGTGTCAAGGGGAAGGATCCAGATGGCACATGTGGTCAAACACACACTGAGGTCACAACTGTCATGTTGTAGAGCATGCTGTGCTACAGGGTATTGTTTGCTGCCAGTATACACCCACTGCCTATGCCCAATCATTCTAAATGATAACTTGGTGGAGTTATACCAATGTAGAAGACTGAACAGTGTTTACATAACAGCTGATACACAATGTGTCATTTCACAGGTGGTTCCCCCTTTGACAGTATACGCTTTACCAAACACACAGCTGGTATGGCGTAGAGAAATGGTTGCAAAAGGAGCATATGACCTGACCATGATATTGTGGAGATTGGTATTAAGTGACAGGAGATGTACTCCTAAGTTATTTTTTGGAAGGATCAGCAGTACCAGGATTGGATGTGATGCCTGGGAAAAAGTAGTTTTGTACTAGGCTGGTGGGGTAGTTAAGTCCAATGAAGGCTGAGGTTAGAATGGTGGTGTATTGATGTAAAGAGTCTGCATCTGAACAAATATGCTTGCCTCAAGTGCCGAGGCTGTATGGGAGGAAACATTTGACATAGAAAGGATGACAACTGTCAAAATGTAAGTACTGTTTTTGTTAGTAGGTTTAATGTGAACAGAAGGTTTTAGCTGACCCTCGGTGAGCATGGGGTTAACATCAAGGAAAATGGCATGGGATTTGGATAGGACCATGTGGAGTTTATTTCGGAGAAGGTATTTGGAGAGTTCAGAAATTTTAACAGGTCACCTCACCATGAGACCATTTGGCAAAGATGTCATAAATGTATCTAAACCAAACCCAGATGCTATAAAAGCCCTCTCCAAGCAACCTATGAAAAGGCATAGGAAGGAGCCATCCTGTTTCCCATGGCTATCTCCCTGATCTGTTTGTATGCCTGGCCCTCAAAGGTAAAGTAGTTGTTTGTAAGTGTAAAGTTGATTAAGGTGGTCAGGAAGGATGCCAGGTTTAGAATCGGGTGGGTGCTGGTTGAAGTAATGTTCAGCAGCAGACTGTTTGGCTTTCTACTTTGGTGTGACTACTACCAAGTTATCAGTTAAGATGGATGGGCATAGACAGAGCATGTATACTGGCAACAAACAATATCCTGTTGCAGAACATGCTCTACAACACGAGAGTTGTGACCTTGGTGCGTGTTTCACCACTCGTGCCATCTGGATTCTTCCCTCTGACATTGGCTTCTCAGAACTCTGCAGGTGGGAACTAGTGTTATAACATGTCCTTGGTCCTTCACACACATCTGACCTTAATTTATGTTACTTTCTTTGGCCTCAGCATTTCTTCTCTGTGACTATTCATTTCTTCATTCCTTTTTAATTTTCCATATCTATCATTTCGTGACCTGTCTACTTCTCCCTGCCTTCCCCTCCCCCTCCCCCTCCCCCTCCCCCTCCACCACTACCTCATATAATGCATTTAGATTTCCACTCATATTAACTCCCACATGTTGTTTTGTCAGTAATCTCTGTCTTGTTTATCACCCTATCTGTTGTAAACCCTTGTCGCCAGTTTTGTAAAGGCCTCGTTGATACTGCTGTGGACACTGAGTTGCCACTGTTGTTATGGTAGGCTGAGTTTGTGAGTTCGTGATATGGCGTCTGGTGCAGTACACCGCTAAGATAATTTCTCCGTGCCACTCTCACACAGCTGTGCCCCATGTCAGGTAACAGGATAGGAGAATGAAGGTTATACAACGCTCCAACAAATTTGTAACTAAGTCACACAAATGAGTTAAAAAAGTTTCCTTACCTTTGTGACTTGTTGAATAGTGAAGTCTTCAACACTGCATGTAATATAACACAAAAAAGGCCCTCAATGGCTAAGTACAAATAATCATAGGTAAACTTCACAGTATATAGCAAATGCAATTTACAACAACTATCTGATCACGTCTAAAAACTCGCTAAATGACATTTCCTGTCTGTCAGCCCTGGGTGATGATCTGTAACCAAGTGGGGGAGAGCTGCTCTTCTACCTTCTGTTGTCACCCAATCATTGGCGGTTTGTACTCGGCCACCAATTGGCCAAGATGAAGCCGATATCTTCATTGTCAACGCTGCCCGTGGTGCCGGTGGAATTCACGCAAATGGCGAGTCTCTGTGGCACTGGCACCAGCTCGCACCTTTGCACTTGTGGTGCTTTTTCCCTGGCTGTGTCTTGTTTGGATGACACAGCACTATGTTCCACCCTTAAGCTCTCAGGTTTTCAAATCTCGTGCAGGGCAGCCCCTAACAATCCATCTTTCCTACTCATCTCATCCTACAACTCTCCCCTGACCTGTGGTTCTGGTTTACTTTTCCCATAATTCTGTCCATTTCCTAAACCTCGCCAGTCCTCTTCCTTCACCCTTCCTCCTTCCCCTTCAACCCTTCTGCCAGAAGAAAAGCCACTGGCTCCAAAAGCTTGCACATTTCCTAACATTTTTATAAGAGTTTTCTCTTGCTGTTGCTTCGTGAGTAGATTTTTTATCTATCCAATTATATTCACTCTTTAGTTGTACATTGTTAAAACACTGAGAGCAATTTGGATGCTGCAGCTGTCAACGTTTCAACAGTTTACATCTGAAGACTGAATAAGTATTACGTCAACTGGAAATGGGTGAAAGACTGATACAAGTATTGGCATGAATAAGAATATATAAAAATATGACTGGTTACTGCACTTCTTAAAATAAAGTAATCCACAGCCATGGAGCTCAACAACCAATGAAATGGATAAGTTATAGCATATTTTTATTTTGTAGTAGACGAAGCACAGCAGTAATGTGGTTCTTTTTAATTTTTTTTTTATGCATGACACAGAACAGTATTAATACTTCTTTATAACTACCGGTTGTGGTATTGTTCCATCTTCTTTATATTTGTATCAGCCATAAAAGGCAAAACCAACTACAGAAAAAAATGCAAACATACATTGTTTACTTAAAGGCTGTGTAGAAACTAATATTTGAAAAAGATTAATATTACTTCATATGTCATAACAATTTTGCGCATGGAAAACCACGTAAGCTGTATGTTCACATGATGTGGAGATGTTCTAAATTTTCTGTTCCGTGTACTTTGTATGTTTTGCAATTAATTTACAGTGTCGTCGTAACAGTTTTCATTCCATAATTATGTATGTTATAGCTGGTGTGGGATAGCTGTGGAAAAACTGGTGCAAAACACGAGCCATTCTTGCAGGACAGGATAGGTTTGTGTCTGCCTGTGAGTGCAGTAGGATCCATAGATAGTTTGTGAGACAGGGGAGATATGTGGTGAAGTGTCAGTCAGACCAGCTGTGCACATACACACAGTCCTTTATTTGATCATTCAATTTGACTCCTCCATGAACATGAACAAGTGTTTAATTATTCCCTCTGGTTAATAAAGTCATTGCAGTGCATTCCCTCCTTCACATACTGTTTCCCACAGCATGGCAGCTACATTAATGGCCAGTGTTGCAGAGATGTGAGCTGCTTACTCAGTGGAATGTTGAGCTGGTGTACCGACTCAGAAGTGGTGATACAGACGTGGTACAAAGCTTCATATCTCTGCAGTGTGGAGCAATGCCAGCCAGGATCATCTCCTGTCTTTACGGCAGGCTGGGGCATCCCACTGGCACATTGATGGTGTTGACGAGGGTTGACCGTGAACCAGTGATGAGAGAGCACGACCGGCACCTAGTGGAGTGCTGACCACCTGGGCTGGGCAGAAAAGTGACGGTCATTGATTTGCAACCCAGTGGCAGCAGAGCTACGGTGATGGGTACAATTGACACAGACTGTCACATAGTGCCTAGTTGGCCAAACAAACTGATTTGGCTGTGATTAAATACTACTTTTTCCTGCTGATTTCTGCTGTTTACATTGGTTAATGTTACATGCTGAATTGTCTGGAATGTGCCAGTTACCACCAGCTGTTGTAATTGGGCTGCAGTACTCCTGCAGCATGTGTCACACGTTGGTGGCAAGTGTGGTCTGTAGTCATAGAGGCATTGTGACGCTGCTGACACCATGTTACCATCGCCAACTGCAACGGATTTGGCAGTGGCTTGGTTTTGTCATGGCATTCCTCTGCTGGTTCCAAGTCTCATTTATATCCTTTAAAGAGCCCAAGAATATTGTGAAATCGACTATATGAAGTTAGCTTGAGGTACATCTCTGCTTCATTGACTGCTTGTATTAACCACTGTCGATACCTATTATGTACGTGTGTTTACTACATGACAGTTGTTATCTACTATTCTAATGGTTCATACTCTTTTTGCATTAAAGCACTCACTACCAATCTGTACATCCATAACTGTGAAGATTTTGTATGTAATATGTGGTTTTCCATGACATAAATTATTATGACATGTGAGGTAATATTCTCTTTCATAAATAATGAAATTTTGGGTGCACATGTGTCTAGGTAAATTGCCAGATCACAGGTCAATGAAAGTGCAAGATAAGCCATTGCAAATGTGAAGTGCTGGTACACTAAAAACTGTTGTAACTGCCAGAATGTTGAATGCAAACATGCAAATGTGCATGCATTGTGTTGTACAGGTGCTGAATGTCAGTTTGTCAGATGGTGTTGTGCGCATGTTGCACATGGCCAGTTAATACAGGGGTGGTTAATGCTATTTGTGGATGATGCTGGAGTTGTCATTCAATGGTGTTGCACATGTGCTCGATTGGAGACAGATCTGGTGATCAAGCAGGCCAAGGCAACATGTCAACAGTCTGTAGAGCATGTTGATTTCAGCAGCGATATGTGGGTGAGGTGTTATCCTGTTTTAAAACACCCCCTGGAGTGCTGTTCATGAAAGACAGTGCAACACGTAGAACCACCAGATTGACATACAGTTTTGCAGTCAGGGTGCATGGGGTAATCATGAAAGTGCCCCTACTTTCATACAAAATTGTACCCCAGACCATAACCCCAGGTGTAGGTCAACTGTGTCTAGTGTGCAGACAGGTTGGTTGCAGGCCCTCAACTGGCCTTCCCCTAACCGACACCCGGCCATCACAACAGACCTCCACCCTGACACCACTGTAGTAGCAAAGGGTGGTGATTTGGGGTGAGTGGAATGCATGCTGCAGTGTGTCTGGCTCAGTGCTTTCCTTGAAGGTACTGATTTGTAACAGTTCATTGTGTCACTGTGGTGCCAACTGTTGCTCAAGTTGCTGTTGCAGATGCAGTATGATGCACTAGAGCCATAGGCCAAACACGATGCTCTTCCCTCTCAGTAGTGCCACATGGCTGTCTGGAGCCCGGTTGTCTTGTGACCGTACATTCTCACGGTCACCGCTGCCAGCTAATGTGTACAGTGGCTACATTGCTGTCAAGTCTTTCTGCAGCATCACAGAAGGAACATCCAGTTTCTTGTAGCCCTATTACACAACATTGTTCAAACTCAGTGAGTTGTTGATAATGGCATCTTTGTCACCTCAAAGGCATTCTTGACTGACATGAACTCACCATGTCCAATGTTAAAGGTAACTAATGCTCACAACTGTTACAGCATGTATTTAAAGCAAACCTGATTTGCATCCCCAAAGTGGTACTAGACAGCGCAACAGTGCCACTCGTGTGTGACTGGCACGGAATATGAATACACATCATCTTTCAGATGTAGACACACACCAACCAGTTTTTGTTTGTGTTGCACAACTCCTTGGCATTGAGATTTTTTTCCATCAGTGTGTATCGATATTTTTCTGTAGTTGGTTTTGCTCTGTTTTGGTTGATACAGATATGAGAAGATGGTACAATACTGAAACCAGTATTAATAAAGAAGTGTTAATACAGCTCTGTGTCATGCATTTCAAAGAAATATACATTTGTTTGTAGTGAATATGAAGCAAGTTTTCTGCTGTTTTATATTCACTTTATTGTTTCGCAAACCTGCTACTTCAAATGCTCTCTTTACATTTTACTCACACTTATCATATTTTGTATTTTATTTTATGCCTAAGTGGCTGTTTGTAGTAGTCAAATGATCTGGAGAGATTGCTTTGTCATTATTGTGCATACATTACTGTGGTGTTTCAGGGCTGATCAAAAACTGAGCCTTGTAGCAAATCCTGGACAACTTTTAAAACCTGCACAAACTGAGTCAATGTCCTGTGAATATCTGTCTCTCGACGCAATGGAAAGATGGATAATATGTAAGTAATATTTAGGAGCAATATTTGAATAAAAGCAAACCATTTGTGTGTGTGATAGAGGAGGAGAAGGAGAAGGAGAAGAAGAAGAAGAAGAAGAAGAAGACAAAAAGGAACAAAAGGAACACCTCTCTGCATTCCTTGTTCTTTCTGATGTGGCATCTATATCAGTTTGAAACTGAAAATCATTACATACTGCAGTTCTAATGTAATCTGTGCTCTAACATTGTATGTAGTGTCCTTATTTTCAGAGTCTATTTAATTTTATTGTTAGCAGTGATAAAGAGAAATTAGTTTCATTACTTTCCTGATCATGGAAAGTACAGAAGAAGGAAACAATATGAAAATCATTCAGGAGTCGGAGTAAGTTCAAATCCTCATCGTATGATTTGCCTTGCACAGGCCATGATTTTACACTTTGTTGGCTATTTGTAATATTCAACTGTGATGCAGAAATTTAGATTTCATCATTCACATCTCATCTGGAAAGGCAACTGTGGAAGATAAATGAGAATTTGGGCATGTGAGCTAACTATGTGTCTGCTGCGTAAAAATCATTCTGTATGTGCTGCCATGTCACATTGTTGAATGACATGTTTTGGTATTCTGGGCAATACTGTAGGGCAATATTTCCAGAATTCTTTTAATCCATATGTTGTAGTAGCCTGTTATCTTAGAACTGTCTGCTATGTATACTGTGAGACCGACAACATAAGTTTTTGACATCAAACATGTTAATGTGTATTTGTGGTGGTCTACGGCTGTCATGTTGACAGTGAAATTGGTCTCATGTTCATACTGCACTTAATAGCCTGTGGCTGCTTTTCTGAAAACTGATTATAATATGGACTGTGTTGTAATTATTCTAATGCTGTGGGGGACCTGATACATTGTGGGAAGATTGGTATATCTGATTGATTCATATATGGTAAATTCATTTTCTCCCCAAAGGCTATTGTACCTGTGAAAAAGACTATGAAATTCAATATTTAAGTGCATTCGCCTTGCTTATAGTGTCCTTATGAAATGAAGAATATATGACATCTATATACTTAAACAAAATACCACTTCTTATTGGTGTAGCCTGAAAATAAGTAACATTGACTTTGGACAGAGATTCTGTTGAAATCAAGTTTAATATCATGAGTATTTGATTTTGTATACTGAACAAGAAACTTTGTGATAAATAATAATACTTTCCTTTCCCCAAAACATCAATTTATGATACTACTTTTTGAGTTCTACTAATCTGGAGACTTGCCTTTGTCTGCCACGTAATGAACAGAATTGAGCCCACTACCATCAACTCCGATGTTGTCCAGTGGACATTATACCAAGTCACTTCTTGCAAGAGATGCTGTAAGATCATGCAGAAAAGGAATTACCAGGAAGTGTTGATTGAGATGATGATGGATGAAATGATTTGATTATGATACTGCATAAGTTTTGTCTCCATGGATTGCTGTTGGAAACATTCGTGACATGTTGCAGCTTTAGCAGCCAACGCACGGGTGGCTGCATCAAATATAAGTTAGCACACTGGTACATTTCCAGTGTCATTTATTCTGATTTATAACCCATGTAGACTATTTCTTGGAGGTGGGTTTGAATGGAATTAGTATTTAGTTCAGTTTGAATTGCAGAAGACATTCAAAAAATAGTACATCCTTTAAAAATTCAGCCTTTGTTTCAGTTTCTCAATTGCACTTTTATTTTTACGATGACTAGTTTTGATCAATATTTGACCATCTTCAGATCTATGTATATACTTAAGCAAACTGTCCTATCCATACAGAAGTACACATGACAATATCACACGTAAAATCTCCCAACAATGCTGAATGGTGATAGTTCGTTGCTTGTGGAACTACATAGATCTGAAGATGATCAAATATTGATCAAAATTAGATGCTAAAATAAAGGGTAAATTTTAAATTTCAACACAGTTGCGAAATCTCCTGTGATGAATTTTTTAACCACAATGAAAATAATAGGTCCTCTTTAAAGATGTCTTAATTTGCAATGTAACTGTACAGGTGTGTGTGTGTGTGTGTGTGTGTGTGTGTGTGTGTGTGTGTGTGTGTCCATCAGGACTTTCCATTTCTGTAGTGATGTCTTAATTCTGCTAGTCTTAAAAGCTTCCTTAAAACATTTGTAAAATGCTAATTTTGTGTTTTTGACACCAGCTCCTGTGCCGTTTGTTCCCAATTCTAAAAGAAAATATGATGTTTTGTGTATGTGTTTGTTTTATTTTTATTTTTTTTTCTATGGTGGCATAATAGCTGTAATGAAGTGCCATGATATGATATTGTGGTTATGTTAGGTATTTGTAATTGTTGAGCTGCTTGTGTCTTTATAGATTTTGCAGCAATTATTCCCTCACAATTGGTGTTTACCCTGAGATAATAGTCACTGTCTTCACTTAAGTCATTGAAGCAGCTGAATGGGTTGAAAATAAATAAATCGCCAGGTCCTGATGGGATTCCAATTCGGTTTTACAGAGAGTGCTGTATTGCATTGGCTCCTTACTTAGCTTGCATTTATTGCGAATCTCTTGCCCAACGTAAAATCCCGAGTGACTGGAAAAAAGTGCAGGTGACACCTGTATATAAGAGGGGTAGAAGGACAGATCCTCAAAATTACAGACTAATATCCTTAACATCGGTTTGTTGCAGGATTCTCGAACATATTCTCAGTTCAAATATAATGAATTTCCTTGAGACAGAAAGTTGCTGTCTATGCATCAGCACGGCTTTAGAAAGCATCGCTCCTGCAAAATGCAACTCACCCTTTTTTTCACATGATATCTTGCAAACCATGGATGAAGGGTATCAGACGGATGCCATATCCCTTGACTTCCGGAAAGCGTTTGACTCGGTGCCCCACTGCAGACGCCTAACTAAGGTACGAGCATATGGGATTGGTTCCCAAATATGTGAGTGGCTCAAAGACTTCTTAAGTAATAGAACCCAGTATGTTGTCCTTGATGGTGAGTGTTCATCGGAGGTGAGGGTATCATCTGGAGTGCCCCAGGGAAGTGTGGTAGGTCCGCTGTTGTTTTATATCTACATAAATGATCTTTTGGATAGGGTGGATAGCAATGTGTGGCTGTTTGCTGATGATGCTGTGGTGTACGGGAAGGTGTCGTCATTGAGTGACTGTAGGAGGATACAAGATGACTTGGACAGGATTTGTGATTGGTGTAAAGAATGGCAGCTAACTCTAAATATAGATAAATGTAAATTAATGCAGATGAATAGGAAAAAGAATCCCCTAATGTTTGAATACTCCATTAGTAGTGTAGCGCTTGACACAATCACGTCGATTAAATATTTGGGCGTAACGTTGCAGAGCGATATGAAGTGGGACAAGCATGTAATGGCAGTTGTGGGGAAGGCGGATAGTCCTCTTCGGTTCATTGGTAGAATTTTGGCAAGATGTGGTTCATCTGTAAAGGAGACCGCTTATAAAACACTAATAAGACCTATTCTTGAGTACTGCTTGAGCGTTTGGGATCCCTATCAGGTCGGATTGAGGGAGGACATAGAAGCAATTCAGAGGCAGGCTGCTAGATTTGTTACTGGTAGGTTCGATCATCATGTGAGTGTTACGGAAAGGCTTCAGGAACTCGGATGGGAGTCTCTGGAGGAAAGGAGGCATCCTTTTCGTGAATTGCTTCTGAGGAAATTTAGAGAACGAGTATTTGAGGCTGACTGCAGTACAATTGTACTGCTGCCAACTTATATTTCGCAGAAAGACCACAAAGATAAGATAAGAGAGATTAGGGCTCGTACAGAGGCATATAGGCAGTCATTTTTCCCTTGTTCTGTTTGGGAGTAGAACAGGGAGAGACGATGCTAGTTGTGGTACGAGGTACCCTCTGCCACGCACCGTATGGTGGATTGCGGAGTATGTATGTAGATGTAGATGTAGCATGTGCTTGTCCCTCCTCCTTTTGCTTACTCATTATCCATTTTGTGTTTCAATTCTGGAAGGTTCTAAGTTATTGTCTTAATCAATTTTATACATAAATATGCTTATAACTTACAGTATGCCATGTCCAATGTGATAAAACCTTAGACACAGCTCTCAAGTGCAGCATTATGCTATTAATAACCAGAAAAGTATTTGTTATCATTACAGAGTTCAAACAGAATTTTAAAGTCGAAACAGAATTTGAGAATGTCAGTCCACCTCTCAACAGTGTAAAACTGTCAGTTGCAGGGGTAAGAATTAACATAATTGCATTGCCTAATTCTTATGCCTCTGAAGCAACTATTGTTTTTAAGGCAAGAATCAGATATTGAATTCCTGTGCCTGATTCTTGTTTTACAATAACTATTTGGTATTACTGAGTCTTTATTTTATACATTTCATGGTCAGTGCCTATTATTTACTGACTGAAATGAAATTTTGAGTTATTTTATAAATAAATTGCTTTACTTTGTGACTTCAACAGACTGACAGCATTAAAATAGGAAATAAGAGAAATGCTGTCATGTGTTATACAAACATCTATGTTGGCTTCTTGTGTAACCATTACAGCTGATTTAATAACAGATGGATGTAGTGAAGAAACGTGCATATTAGTGTGTGACTGTTGACATATATACCTGTCTTGGTTCTTATTTTGTTGCTGGCAATAATTGTCAGTTTTTGTAGCTGGTGACTTCATAATGTGAAGTTTCTAAAAAGTGACTGCTCAAACTGTAGGTTGCATACAGGTAGTCAAACATAAAGCAAACTGAAATTCTATGTGATTTTGATATTGCAGTCATAGAGTCAGTTGTTTCAGTTAGCAGTGTAACTCATACTAATTTTCTTCACTAGGATATGCCAGTATTTGTAAAAAGTAATAATTATAGACTCAAAGAGTTTACTTAAAGTTGAAATCTACAGCCAAGTTCAGGCTCTTGATATGTGCCAAGCTACATGTATTTCTATACTACAGAGTTACAATGTCAAGTTTTGTGTTCTATGATGTGGAGTAATGGAATAGATAATAAACACACTTCTTCAGTAAAATGTTGTATAAAACATGTGTCACTGAGCCAGTGAATTTGTAACATCATAACGTGTATAAATTGCTTCCTATTATTTAGAAGTGGATTTATAGATGTTAAATTGGCACATAATGTGTCAGTGATTCAAGCCAAGTGTTGTAGTGGCATGCTAATTTATATCGTACAATTCTATATCAATTTGTCATTTACTAAAGTTGTGTTACCATTGCTTTTATTTGTTGTGAGTCTGCTATGGTCAGTAGCATTACCAGCCTAAGGGGGATTCCACCAAGAGGTTTTATGTGACCTCTAGGACAATAATGCTAAGTGAAATGGCCTACCGAGTGAGGGGGGAGCAGTGGTTAGCGCACAGGACTGACATTCTGGAGGACCCACATCCTGCCATCCTGATTTAGATTTTCCATGATTTCCCTAAATCGAATCAGGCAAATGCTGGGACGGTTCCTTTGAAAGGACATGGGCAATTTCCTTCCTCATCCTTTCCTAATCTGAGCTTGTGCTTTGTCTCTAATGACCTCATTCGTTATTGACGGGACGTTAGACACTAATTTCCTCCTCCTCCTGAACTTGCCTGGACCCTCATGGGAATCCTGTACTGGGGGCAAATACATGATGGTACATCCACAAGAACTGTGGCTGAAACTTCCTCAGAGATGGCTCAGGAAGATTTGCTAAATGTTGAATTCTTTTATGGCTGTTGATGGTTACAAGAACATTGTACATTCACAGCGCCCTCTCCCTGTGGTACTTCTGTGTACTTGGTGAACACTGTTCTCTAGACAGATTATGCGGCAAGATATCCTACTGGAGAACAGTGCCCCTAAAATTACTGCAGAGAAAGTGTAACATATGTTACCATCATGGTGCACTTGTTGCACAATGGGTTATGCAGAAAACATGGTGTTGGAGTACAAACCGCCGCCTAGCAGGTGCACTACCTCAGTATGCCCTATGTTCTTTTGCTACTCAAGTTGCTACCCTGTGCTGTGGTATCAAATTCTGTGGCACACATACAGTTAGACATGTCTATACTTCTGTAGGTGTAGTGAACATTAACTTCAGGTTTAGTTCTTAGTTCTATATTAGTAGCTGTACAATACGAGTAGTGCTGTGGTGTCAGTCTTAATGCGTATTTTACATAGTTAGTTCCGTAGTTTGCTGTACACTGAATCATTTCATTTTATAGCACTGTTTCATATTATGAGGATGAAAATATTTGGTTTTAGTGTTCTTTTCACCTCTGAAACTTCAAATAAGTGGCAGAGATTGCTACATACCAAATATGTATTGAGAGTAGTAGTTTGTTGTGACAGAGATTAAAACTTTGTTTTTTTATTCTTCAAAATATGTAATGTAAGGATAAAGTGAAGTAAATATGTTTATGTTAGTGAATTCAAACAAATGTAGGTTAATAATAATTAATATTCATTTGAGTTACATTAAGCAAGAAATGCAAAATCAAAAGGTTGGAAAAGTATAAAAAACAAACTCCAATGTTGATTGTTTGTGTATAACTGAATGACCATCATGAATACATTTCTGTTAACAAAAACAGCAAATTCAAATAACATTGTGTCAGAGGAAACAATAGTTTACAAAATTTACGAACTGGAATGAGCTGGTTTAATGATGCTTTCCAAAGGTACAAAGGCCGGAAGAAGATTTCACATTTTGTTGCAGAGATGACACTGATATCAATTATTTGTGTGGGTGTTGTCAGGGTGGTTGTAGGAGGGAGGAGAAGACACATGTTGTGCAGTAACATGACTCATGTGAACTTGATCTGGGAAATACACTGGTGTCCAAAATTAAAGCAACAAACCACTATTTCCCTACCTTGTGTCTAATTCACGATATAATTATAGAAACTGTCAACAGATATTCATACCTAATCTGCATAGAAGATGGCATTTCAGTCTGTGGAAACCACACAAACAATGACGTCAGGCATCTATCAAAAGGAGTAGTGTTTGCTGCATAGTCCCACATCCACATTCACTGTGTGCACAGTCACAGTTGGTGCAGTATGGCACAGAGAAGATGCCTACCATAGTCTCTGCAATGGAGGGTCATGAGAAGAACGGAAGCAGGACAGTGGCAGACTCATGTGGCCTGATGGTTTAACGTGAATTGTTCAGTCATTTCTCGGATGTGGTGGCAATTTATAGAGACCAAAACTGTATCCCAAAGACCAGGGTACATGGGACATCAGGAAGAGAGGACTGTTATCTGGCTGTAAGTGCACGATAGTACCGTCTTAAGGTACTGCGCAGCATCTGGCATCTGACCTCACAGCATCCACTGTATGTGTTGCATTGAGGCAAACAGTGTAGTGAAGGCCCTGACAGAGTGGCCTTTATTGCTGAAGACCTGCTCTGTGTGTGCCTCTGATGCGTCTTCACAGAGGAGAATGTCTGGAGTGGAGTTGTTAACATGCCACCTGGACTGTCGAACAGTGGGCTGATGTTCTTTTCACAGGTGAGTCCTGATTTGGTCTGGAGAGTGATTCTCGACAGATTTACATCTGAACACGATTTCAAGACCCAAACATTGTGGAAAGAGACTGATATTGAGGAGGATCGCTAATGGTGTGAGCAGGCATTGTGTTGACCACTCGAACACCTCTTCATCAAATTACATGAGTGAATTGGAAAGGTTTAACTGCTGTCAGACATCATGACGAGGTCTTGGGACCTCATGTACAGGTGTTGCAAGGTGCTGTGGGCCCAGACTTTGTATTGATGGACGATAGTGCTTGACCTTGTAGAGAATAATTGGTTGATGTTTTCTTGGAAACAGAATATACTGCATGCATTTTACGGTCTGCTGACTCTCACTATCTGAATCCCATAGGGAACGTCTGGGATGCACTAGAGAGAGACAGGTTGTATCATGTCAACATCCACCAACCACTCTCCAAAACTTGCGAGCAGCTGTGCAGGAAGACTGGGCATTATTACCTCAACATGGCACTGATGTCATTATCCACAGCATGCCCCATCAATGTCAGGCCTATATTGGTGCCACAGGTGGTCACACGCCATAGTGAGCACATTAACCGGTTGTCAAAATGTGTGTGCAAATCTGTTAAGTTGGAAAAAAAACGAACAACATTTTCGTCTGCTATTATGTATGTTGCACTTCTTAATGTTTCGTATTCTTTATGTTGTTTCTACTTTGCTATCATCTGTTTATACTGTTTTGTGGCAAAATAAATGCTGTCTTGCAAAATTTCCATTTGTTGCTTTTATTTTGGACACCAGTGTAGTTTTGTTTATATGACTTTTTGAAGTAATCATGATATCTGAGCTATATTCAGTATGACAGAGTGGAATATACTGTGATAATAAAATTCTTTGTTTTTAATTGTTTCTCATAAACAGAAATTTACACAAAGCTAGTGATTATCAGAAGTCTGCTGATTTGTCTTGAACAGTTAAGAAGTAAGTGACAAGTTTAAATGTGGCCTTACTTCTCTTCAAGACAGTCAACATGTAGTATCTCCCAACACTGCCATCTCTGATGAACACATCAAGAAGTTGTAGAGCATAATTAGTGATTAAAAGTGCGTGAAATAATAGGTGCTCATTAATATGAGAAGAGACAGTACAGTTCGTTTTACACAAAGAGTTAAGAGAAAGCTTTGTGCAAGACTGGTGTTGCAGTCATTGAATACTGACCAATATCAAATGCGAAAAGACATCCTCTGTAATGGTCGGACCATTTAAACAGGATCCAACAGGTTTTGTGTTCCAGTTAGTTGCTATGAACTATATGTAAGTCACAACAGAAAAGTAGCAGCAGTCAAACTAGTTGACGAAGCAAGTGAGCCTGTAGAAGAAAAGGTAAAGGGTAATTCATCTGATGGAAAGGATGGTCATTGTTTTCTGTGATGTGAAAGGATTTCTTCCTAATGATTACCTAGCAAAGGTTAAAGTGACAACTGGTGAGTGCTATGCAAATCTATTGTAGAGTAACATGGTATTGTTGGCTGAGAGCCACAGCTGCGCAGTTAGAAAGGGTTTCCTTCATCTGCACACAATGGCCTTTTTCCTTGTGGATATGTGAGTATTGCATCATATTTGTGTATCTTGAATGCAGGTGAGTGTAATGGATGTGTGTATAGTGTGGTGTTGTGTTTGTGTCATGTGATGATGATGATGAGGATGAGGATGATGATGATGATGATGAGATGATGATAAGAGGAGGAAGAGGGTAAAACACAGGGCTGGTATGTAGCCTATTCCTCTCGAATAGCATCAAGGGGACCACTGGGCTTAACATCCTCATCCAATGGACAGATCACAATCAACAGAATTAAGATTCTCTGTGAATATAAGAGAACAGAGGGAGAGGTATCTGTATCTATCATAATATATACTACAATAGTGTGAAAAGGATAGATTGATACTCAACATATAGAAGAGATGGGCACAACAAAAATACTTCTGTACGTGTACGTTATAGCGTTCGGCCAAGTCTCTGGTTGCTGTGGCCACAGTGGCCAGTAGAGACAGTGGGGCTGAAAGCTAAAATATATAGTAGTCGTTTTGGCTGAAAGCTAAAATACATAGTAGTCTTTTTGTTGTATGTGTCTACGACTCAACATCTCCTCTACATGGTGAATAGCAGTCTATCCTTTTCATAATATTGTTATTATTCCATATTGGACTTTCCCTTTTTTAATAATACTATATATACTACAAAATATATTATCAATTAAGTGAAAAATTTGCTACACTGAATAGTCTACAAAGAAGGACTTACTTAATTGTGAATAGTAGGCCAGGGGGAAAGCAATAAGCAAAACTGAATGTTTAAAATTCCTGGGTATGTGTATTATCATGAATTTTAGAACTCTTATCATCATCTTATAGACTTAGGTTCACCAACTATTGTTGCATTTGCTGATTTTTGTCAAGCAAAATATTAAATAGTTATATTAATGTGTATACTGTCGCCCTTAAATGTTATAAAGAATGCTGCTTGGGACAGTTCTTTATAAAAGACAAAGCTTTTTCCTCATAAAAACATATAGTGAGTGTAAAATGCAATGTACACCCTTCCATTCATGGAAAACTGAAAACATCATCACAAAGGATTTCTTATTTTTAAAACTTGTCATCAACAACCACTTAAAATTGTCAAACAACAGTATCAATTATAAATATAACACTCCAAATGAAAGTAAGTGCCAGTAACCATGGCTGGCTCAGAAATGAGTAATATAATATTATAAAATCCTAGGTGAAACGTAAACAATGAAAGGAGTAGAGAAACCACTTACTGTATTATGGAGGTGTTGAGCAGTAGATAGACACACAAATAAGAAATCGGACTTCATATTACAGCCAAAAAAGGTAGAAATCATCCCCAGAGCATAGAGATAGCACGTGTATGCAAGGCTACATAGTCCTGCTGTAGTGGTCCTTCAGAAGGGAAGGGTTGTGTTATTTGGTGCAGATGATGTGAACAAGGAAGAGACAAGGGGAAAAGAGAGAGAGAGAGAGAGAGAGAGAGAGAGAGAGAGAGAGAGAGATTGGGGGGGGGGGGGGGGCACCGAGGAGAGGTGATAGGAGTGTGACACAAGAGAAAGCCTGCCCTGTTGCAGGCATATGTTTTATTTTGTATTATATGGTGGTGTTGTAAGAGATGGAAATTCAGAGGAGGAGGGGGAGGGGGGGGGGGGGAGGAGGGATGGAGCAGGCTGGAATAGAGGGAGACTTGATGAGAGAGTTCTGTGTGGGAGGATAGACATACAGAATTATAAAACACACTAAAATTATAAAGACAGATTGAAGTTAGGATGAGTAAGGTGCAGATATGAACTGTGAAACAGGGTTTGTAGCCGACCATTTGTGATCAGCAATATATTTTCCAATTAGGTGTTCAACCTTAATCTTGGCCCTTAGGTATTGCCTGCCTTGTACATTCATTCAGCAGGAAGGAGTAAATTAGACTGCTGTGATGATGTTTGGCCACTTCCAGTGTGAATTAAATGTACTGAAAGATACTGAAAATAATTGTAAAAACCAACTGAAACTATTTTTGTGTGATAGATGCTGCCGATATAAGGAGAAATGTTTGGAAGTGAATTTCTGTGTATTATCAGTAACTTTAAAATTTTGTTTGAGTTTATTTACAAGAAAAAAAAAATATACACACTTTTAAGACTGGCTATTCAAACCATATGCTTAGAAATCACAATGGACATGGGTTGAACAGGTAGTACAGCAGTTGAGCAACAGATGGCTGTAGTGTTGTGATGCGTCAGTGTCAGTGCACACAGTGAGGCCACAGTACAAACACAACTGATATGCAAGCAGCAAAATAGCATTCTCAAATGGTATCGGAAGTTCGAGAGCATCTGTGAAGCACGATGACATTGGAGGCAAGAATATGGAACTGAACTACCAACACACATAAGTATTGCTCACTTCATGATAAATCTGAAACTGCTGGAACAATTATAGATATGCATAAGGGAAGATCAGGCCAGCCACGCACAGCAGCAGGTGAAGGACATTCACACACTTGCCACAAAAATCGGCACCACAATGTGCACCTGAAGCAGGCATGAGTAGGGCAAGCGGAAGTCATATTTAGCACAGATTAAAATTTAAGGTTTACATCCTGCAGTTGTTACATGCATTGAATGAGGATGAACAAGATAGAAGTAATTATTTTTTTAAATGGTTCCTTGTGTAGGTTGAACATGACGTTAATTTTGTTTCCAAAGTGGTGTGGTCTGATGAGGCACAGTTTAAATTAAACAGCGCGCAAACGGGTATAACTTTGAGTACTCGGGCCCGCGAAATCCACATGTTTATGTCAAGCGAGCGGCCAGTGTTCCAGGACTTATCCTTAAGGGTACTGATTGAACCTTTCTTTTTTGTAGGTATGGTACTGGTAGAAGTTACCTGGAGATGCTGGACTCACTAATTTTACAATCCATTCGTGCTTTGTTTGCTGATAAACGTTTTTTCTTACAACAGGATGACGATCCAGCCCACTTTCAAAGGGACGTGCATGCTTAGCTGAATAACAATTGTATTGGATGAAGGGTTCTCATTGAGTTCCCCGCATATTCTCCTGGTTTGACACCATTAGACTTTTGTTTGTGGATTACCCTCAAGAATGTAGTGTACATCAGGGAGCCACGCACTCTAGCAGAATTGCGCCATGAAATTGAAACAGCTTGTAAAGCAATTCCTGTAGCTACTACAGATGTGTCCTTGAATGTACGGCATCACGCTCAGAAGTGTTTGGGGGCGGGTGCTTTGCAATTTCAACACTTATTGTAATTATTTAACTTTGAGCCATTGTAATACTGATGATAATATGTAAGCTTATCTTTATCAAAGTATTTATGCATCTTTTGATCTACCCTGTATGTGTATAAACAATACGTATAAAAATAATCACTTATGTTGAGTTTACCTACTTTACTAATTTGTGTAATGGAATTGATTTCCAAAAAGAAACTACTTTCAAATATTCATAGATAGGAGGCAACCAATGTTTTCAAATACAGACCATCATAAAAGCAGTAGCTTTTTGAGGCTTCCTGAATAAAGCAGATGAGAATAGTTACATGAAGGAAATCATGCCACACAGATATTAAACAGGGAAATCATCCAAGACCCTTGGGTGAATGATCAGAATAGTTCTGGAAGTTAGTATGGGTGAGAGTATTTGTTCTTTGTATCTGCTGCTGTCTGGGTAGCAGATTTTTTTTTAAATATATGTTTTATTATAACAAGTTACCAAGAGTTACATATTCTCAACACCAATATGAATATCCTGGGCCATTGATATTAGTGTTTTTGATGGTGGTGGTGGTGGTGGTGGTGGTGATAATGGTAGTGGTAGTGAGTGGATGGGTTAATGAAATGCTTGGAGAGGTAAAAACAATCAGAATTGCTGTATACTGCTACAAACAGGATCCAACTAGGTTGAGAGCTACAAGATAAAATTCATCTGGATCTGTCACTTGAAATGGATGGAGGTTCATTTTCTACATATAGTTAAATACAGCTACATCTACATCTACATGGCTACTCTGCAAAATGAGCTGTCGTCCTCTGAATTTTTTTTATGTCTGTTGACAATCCTGTCTGGTAAGGACCACATACCATGCAGCAGTACTCCAGAAGATGACAGACAAACATAGTGCAGGCAGTCTTGTTAATAGAGCTGCTCTATCATCCATATGTTCTGCCAATAAAACACCTTCTTTGGATCACATTCCCCACTCCATTTTCTGCGTGATCGCTCCAATTTAAGTTGTTTGTGATTATAAAGCCTAAGTATTTAGTTAATTGACAGCCTTTAGATTTGTGTGATTTATCATGCAATCAAAATTTAACAAATTCTTTTCAGTAATCATATGGGTGACTTCACACTTCTTATTGTTTAGATTCAATTTCCACTTTTTGCATGATGCAGATATCTTATCTAAATCATTTTGCTATTGGTTTTGATCTTCTGGTGACTACTAGATGGCAGATAACAGCATCATCTGTAAACAATATAAGAGGGCTGCTCAGATTGTCTCCTAAATCATTTATATGGATTAGGAACAGCAGGGAGCCTGTAACACTTCCTTGGGGAACACCAGGTATCACATCTGTTTTACTCTGCAACTTTCCGTCAGTTACTGCAAACTGTGACCTTTCTGACAGGAAATCATGAATCCACTTGCACAACTGAAATGATGTTCCAGAGACACGCAGTTTGATTGGAAGCTGCTTGTGAGGAACAGTGTCAAGAGCCATCTATAAATCTCATGATTATTTATTGCTAAGGGGTCGAGTATGTTTTCACAACCATTTACACTTGAGTTTGCACCTGAACTAATTATTCAAAATAATTTTTGAGAAGGCATGTAGTACAATTTTGGGTGATATTTGATGCCTACCACTGACTTTTAGCATGTATTTTTGCCAATATCTCGAGCATAGATTGAAGTTGCCGCCAACTGTAAATATAAATATACTTCTTATGATGGAAGTGTGGTTCAAAACTTTTGTTTTCTATGTAAAGTACTGGGAAGTATACCTTTAAATTTCTGTAGAAAAAGAATATAATGTGTATCATGAAACAGAAATCTTCTGTATATTATCAGGTTAAAGTTATTAGTTTGTAATACACACTTGAAATTTATATTTTTCAGTAATGTACTGCTTTTTTTCAGTTGGCTTCATGTTATGCCATTCAGCCCTCAACCAAGAAAAGGCAAATAAGCTATGGCTGAGTGCTCTGGAGTCAAGCTGGGTAATAGCTTTATTCCGAGATGAAGTTTTGTACATTCATTCCTACATTCAGAGCTATTTTGACACTCTTAAAGGATATGGGAAGAAAATATCAGAAGTAAAAGAGTGCTATAATCAAGCTGTCCAGAAAGCGTGAGTTTCATAAGTCACTTAAATATGTTTTGATGGCACTTATTAAACAATTGTTGTTTTTCATATCATTGAAGTTATGAGTTGGTAACAGTATTACATAGCTGTTGGTAACTTTGCTACTGTAATTTCTCATTTTAGTACTCAAATTTGGGGTTTACTCACTTTCCATTATTTACTGCTATTAAAAATTTCCTGTTAGATAAATTTCAAGACAGTCTTATTCATATGTGAATGCATACAGCATGTTTAAAGCTATGTGGGGGTCTAGGCCACTGACATATTCTCAAGGCTGGATCAAATAAGGATTTTGTAATTCATCTCCTTCATGAGTAAATTACACTTCCTTAATATTCTTCCCATAAATTTGATTGACTGTAACCTGCTGAATTAGTGTGAAGTATTCTACTGGCAGAAATCGTGAAATTGTTGAACATTACATGGACCATCAGTGGTGAGACTGAATCTCTTGTTGTTGACCATTTTTGTTTGAGTGATGTAATAATGTTTTTCTTGTGTGAGTAATTGATATTTTAAAGAATTTTCATTTATAACTGCTGGTAGCAAACTGGGGTGTTGTCTTTAACAAGTGGTTATTTGCAGTTTCACAGAAGCTGTTGGAGAGCTGTCCTACTCAGTTTTTGATGTAGGGATGGTTCCTTTAGAAAGGGCACAGCTGATTTCCTCATCTGTACTGTATGGTGTGTGGCGGACATTAAATAGTGCACCAAAACCATTTTGCTCCATTTCTGTTCAATTGCAAATGATGTGCAGGAAGAATAATTGTCAGTACAACGAAAAACCAGCCAAAGTTGCAAATTTCACTTTTTTTTATTCACTAAATTACTAGTTTCGGACTGGAACCCATTTTCAAATCACTGTAACAGATAGTCAAATTGGTATGTCCAAAAATGCAAAAAACGTGTCAAAATTGTGCAAATGAACAGGTGCAGCACATATAGATAACTATGCACTGTAACTGTTCGTATTCACATTTTTGACATGGTTTTTGCATTTTCAGAAATAAAAATTTGACTATCTGTTATGATGATCTAAAAGTGGGTCCCAACCCAAAAGTAGTCATCAAGTGAATAAAAAAACTGAAATTTGCAACTCTGGCTGGTTTTTCGTTGTACTGATTAACAGAAGTTTCTGACCTACAATTATTCCAGCATGATGGAAGTTCATAGACTAATTGTCAGCACTTCTTATGTAAACCTCAATTTCTCTAAGTTTACCATCATGATCATTATGCCAGATATGTGTTGGAGATAATAGTATACTTCTTGACTCATATTGGAACAAGAACTGTTGGAATTCTGAGAATAAGGTTCTCCATGATGCACAGTGGCTTCTTTACACTGTCTCCCATTACAGTTTGTTGAGCACTTCTGTGACACTTTTATGCAGGTTCCACAAATCCGTGAAGAGCTGTGCACCTCTCTCTCTATCTTTCTGTTTCTTTCTTTCTTTCTTTGGGTCCCAGGATAATGAGCAATACTTAAGAATTGTTCAAACAAGGGTTTTTAATCAAACTCTGTCAGGAGTAAATTACATTTCCTTAAAATTTTCCCACATTATATTACATTTGTTTAATGTTGAAAGTCAGGTGTCAAATTTCATATCAGCACTGGTTATTTATAAACATTCACATATTTTACAACAAATTTCAAATGACTTGACCTTACTGTATACAACTGCATTATTTCCAACAGCCTCAGAGAACTGCTAACATTGTCTGCCGGGCAATATATATCATGTACTGAACAGTAATAGGCCAGTCACACTTCTTATAATGTCTTCCCATTAAGAAAGATACATTTGTTTCAATTCAATCGCAACCTGTTCTGATATTCCATTAGTGGATGTTTTATCTAATGAAGTGGAACTAAATAGGAGACTTTCTGTGAGTCAATAAATATTGCTTCGCAGTGATGAATATTTCTGTATTTCTCTATGTGGTACACATTTCTTTGCCTGTATAACTTTCCTCATACAAATTATTGTTTTAACATGCATTAGTTTTGGTAATCAGAGAAGGCGTTGGAGGGTATGCTAGTTTATTTGGTAAACCAGGCAAACATTTACCTATATTGGTGTGGTGAACCACCTAAAACTATATGTGGATTTCAGAGTGAGCCAACCTATCGTTGTTAATGCAGTGAACAGTTTCATTATGGGCATTAAAAGTGTGAGCTGGTCTAGTCTTGCCTTTTGGGTACATTGTAACAAAATCTTTTATGCACCTTAGACCACTGTAAAATCTTCGTTTATGTTTATTTAAGTGGGGTAATGTCAATTACATGTAGTCTTAGATGAAGTTGCATCATATCCACAACTTATTACAGTCATAACTTGAATGTTGAATTATTTAAATACCAAATGAAAATAACAATGAAAAGAATGCTAGTAATCTTATAATGACACAGAATTTAAGAATTTATCCAATTTTGCTTTTAATAATAATAATAATAATAATAATAATAATAATAATAATAATTGACAAGGAATGGGAAAGACTTTACCAAAGCCTGTTTGGAGGAACCACCTCAGTATTTGGCCTGAATGATTCTGGAAAATCTTGAAAATTGAATCAAGATGGCAGGAACAGGTGCATGAGTTTGAATTATACTTAAAAGTGTCATTTTTGTATACTTCTGAATTTTAGGGACTTACAATTAGCAAATTGTAATTGGATGTACTTACACATGGTGTATATTGACAGCATTCAGTTCCCTCACTATTTTGCTTTTTTTGTCCTTAATTTTTATTGTAAATATTTTTTTCTCAGTTTACATTACACACAAAGGAGCAAAATAATATTGCTGTAACTATTGCAGTATAAGATACCCATATAAAATATGTTCAAAGAAATTTTGGGCTTGAAGCCGGTTGTCATGAAATACATTCCATGATATTTTCGGTTGGGCATCTGCCACTCCTCCTAAGGTTAGTCACTGAAGACACATAAAGACACCCCCCCCCCCCCCCCCCCAACACAATTTATTAGTGTGCTGTGAGTATTCTGCACATGCATTAAGATCGTGGTGGCAGACTGACCAAACTACTTGGGAGGGCAGCATCCTTACTGGCAGGATTGTGGAACTCAGCTGACTCAGAGTTGCCACTCACTGTGGTCATCTGTGCTCTCTGTTGTCTTTGATTAGAGCAGATCGTGGAGATAATAGTCTTCCCTGTACTATCCAACTTGTAGCTGCTGTCACACTTCATCAGATTTTCTTTCAGGCATATTTCCATGCATTTCTGAATAATGGAATCCAAAAAAGATGTTACTGTGGCCAGAATTATTGTTTTATCATATTCCATTGAATGCTTGACTGCAAAAGGTGAGTGCGGGTGCTGATGTTTAGTACAATGTTTCTCCACAGTAACGCTTGGTCTGGCTTACATAAATCATGCCACATTGGCAAGGTATTTGTAAATTCCACCTGTCCTGCACTGACAAGTTGTCCATCTCTGATCCCAGAAGGTCTGCAGTCTTAGATGGTGGGCAGGAAAACCACTTTCACCCGAAATTTAGAGAGAATTCTAAAAAAGAAATGGCCAACATGAAATTGGGAAGTGGGTGAAAAAAAATGTTCAGTGTCAAAATCGAGTAGCTCATGAAGCTATTGTTCTTTCACCTCTTCACATTAAAATCAGATTAATTAAACAATTTTTAAAGGTGAGGGATCAAAACTGGCAGTGGGTTTGCATACTTTGCTGAAAAATTTCTTCATCTGGCCTCAGCAATAATAAAAATTGTATTTGTGGGCTCTCAGATCATGGGAGCTTCAGCTAGATCAAAATTTTGAGACATGCCCGACTGACGAAGAATTGCAAGCATAGCACTGTTTCAATGAAGAATCCGCATTTGGGAGGACGATGGTTCAATCCCATGTCCGGCCATCCTGATTTACGTTTTCTGTGATTTTCCTAAATCGCTTCAGGCAAATGCTGGGATGGTTCCTTTGAATGGGCACCGCTGACTTCCTCCTGTATCCTTCCCTAATCTGATGAGACCGATGACCCTCACTGTCTGGTCTCCTCCCCCAAATAACCCAGCCCAATCCTCGGGATAAGTTCAAGTTCAATGAAGTATCAGAAAACTTCCTTGGAAGAAGATGAGCTGCAAATAACAAGGAAGTGAATCAAGTGATCAACACTTGTCAGGATCTTTGCTGCAACATGTCTTTGAAAGTGCATTTCCTGTACTCTCACATTGACTTCTTCTTAGAGAGTTGCAGTGATGTATCAAATAAACACTGAGAAAGGTTCCACAAAGACATACCTACCATGGGAACATACTATAAGAATCACAGCATTTCTCCTCCAAAAATATAAAAAAAAGTTCTTTTTGTATGTAGGAACAGTGTAATCAATCACCTTAAGAAAAGACAGTTTCCAACTGACTTTCAGAATTTTGTTGTGGCCTTGCTTCCATCAATAATGAATTGTGTGAAGGCCAACAAAAATTGGTTGTTGTTCCAGAAGACATTGATGCTGAATGCAGCATAATTGATGTGAAAAAGGTATCCTTAGACATACTGAAGACTGCAATACATTTGAGTTTGCATGAACATTTAGCTGTGAAAAAGAGCTGTCCCTGATGAATTCCACACAGTTTAAGTGAAGTTGAATTCCATACAATCTAAATGAAGCTTGAAATATGCTCATGTCAGTTAGTGTTAGGAAATATTCAAAAAAATCCTCTTAGGAAATGCAAAATATGTAAACAATATAGCAATAGGAGATGAAACCTTGCTCTGTTCATAAGAATTGGAGAATAAGCAGTAATCAGCAGTTTGGGTGTTTCAAGATAAACTGAAACCAATAAAAGTGATTTGTTCGTGAAGCAGTTCCAAGAAAATTATAACTTGTTTCTTTGGTTACAAAGGCACATGTCATGACCATAGCTTTAGGGAATTGAAGAATAGTTAATGCTGAATGGTATAAAATTTGTTTGGCAAAAGTCATCATTGAAATCGGAAAAAACTATGGCATGTCAAACAATTTATTGTTTGATGGGGAAAAGTTGCCATTATGTGTTACTGAATCATTGCTCATATTCACCTGATGTGTCACTTAACTCATTCTTTTCATTTTCTTATGACAAACAAAAAATGCACCTCAAGAAGTCATTGTATCCTTTGATAACCATGTTTTTGGGTACCAACATCGGAGTGAAAAAATGTTTCAAAAATTGATTTGAATGCTTGCAAAAGTGTGTAAATTTTGAAAGGGAATCTTTAGAGAAAACATAAAATGATTAGTACTGAAAAAAATTCTTTTCTTTAATTATATGTGTTCCCTGGGTCATGCTAAATGGTGATCATTGCAGGGAACTCAACAAGTTTTGGATGGGTATGGATTTAGTTTTGGATGGGTATGGATTTTGTGAACATGGGGTTCCTGGGCTATAGAACTGATGAGCTCCAACATTTCTTGTAACTGTAGGATCTAGAAATGTTTTAGGAACCACCATACATTGTGGCATGGCAGTGTATTGTTATGTCACAGAGAACAGTGATCTTTGCGTAACCGTTTGGATTAAGATGTTGGTAAAAGCTCCTCTTTATTAAGTGTAATCGTGGAGGGGGGGGGGGGGGGGGCGATGAGTCAGTTTCAAGGTGTACCAGTGGGGTATGACTGTTTGGACAAAAAGTGCATTCTAGCTAGGGCTAGTCTTTGTTTGAATTGATATTCATTTCCCTAGCCACTTGTCAGAATGTGGAATCTTAAGTTTTCGGAAAAAGCCTTCGTCAGAAAAGAAAGAAAAACACACACAGATGAACACAAGCATGCACACCTTAATTCCACATGAGTGCTGTCTCCAATCACCATGACCAGACTGCAAGTGTTGCGTTGAGCAAAAGCAGCTATCTGTAATGGGGCAGGGAAGGGGGAGGGATAGCAAGGCGCAGTTGGGGTAGAGAAGAGTGTGCTGTGACTAGAATACGGCAGAATAAGGCTACCAGGGGCAAAGAATGGTGGGTGCACTGGCAGAGAGTAGTGCATAATGAGGGTGAGGAAATTTGAATTGGGAGAAGTTGATAGGACAGAGTGGGCAGAGACTGTTTGGTGGTGGGTGTGGGGACAGTAGGTCATCGTAGGTTGTGCCTGTCTTCAACTCCATGTGTTGTCTTTATGGTGAATAGCAATCTTATCTTTATCATAATTGTTGATATTCCAATCTGGACTTACCATTGTTTCAATTTTCAGTTTTTAACAAAAATTCTCCCAGTGGCTCATTTGATCCATTAGAGATTATTCACGCCATGCCAAATAAACAAGTCCATGTGCTTTAGCCTACCTGTAAAGATATGGCCATACTTGCTGTGCTACTTAGTAATAACAAATCATTTTATGCATGACATGCAGTGTACTTATTGATATTAAAATAAATGATGGAACCTTTGACACACTGTCATCATTTTAAATACACTAAACATTGGAGAGGCTTGCAAGTTCTTATAAATCAGACAGTTGCTCAAAAAATTGCTTAATACAGACAATAAGAGCTGTACTAGTAAACAAGCTGTTAAATGCATAGAGATCATAAATTTTAAAATACATATTACACATGTCTTATCATCAGCTAAAATAGAAGGCACATACCCAAATAAGATTGGTTCTGCCTTCTCATCAGAATCTAAAATGTGTTCTATTAAGATGTGATATGCTGAAGTGCATATTCCACATTCACAAAAGGCAAGTGGGTGCTCTCGCCTGTGTATAAATCTGTGTTTCAGGGATCAGTGCCTTGTATGGAAACAGGCCGCATCTGTATCTGTGACTGGAAGACAGGAGCAAGGACATGGCTTATTTCCTTCCCCAAAAGTCTCAAATCTGAGCTTATGGTCTGTCTCTATAGATGTTGTCATCAATGGGACATTAAACCTGATTCTTCCTTCCTTCCAGCCACAGATTTGGGATGCAGTGGCACTGACTTGTATCAGTATAAGGAAATGCTCTCTGAAGCATAGCTTTCTACACCGGCAAAAGTAGCCATTTGCTGGTCATGGATGTAGAATATACATTTCCGTATGCTCCATTTTAATGAAATAGATTTTATGAAGGACAAAACCAAACTTATTTGGGTACATGCCCTCTATTTTAATTGATAATGGGATTTGCAGGGCAAGCATTTTAAAATTTGTGAATTGTCTAGACTGAAATCTAAACTTATTGTATGGTTATGTAATATATATTGTGTAGTAGTGCATTAAAATAGCCTTTACCCATTATCATTGTACTTTAGTATTGTTTCATATATGTACTTTAATTTCACTATAGGCTTTGTTGAATGGGTTATCCGTCTGTTGTTTTAATCTGCTGTCGTTCTGATATGTAAGTTTACATTTTATAGGAATAAATTATTACTTTATTTCCTCACATAAAAATGTTGTGATGCAGGGCACACCGACACCAAGAAAGAAGGAAGTTTCTGCGTACAACTTTAAAGGAACTCGGCTTGATACTTACAGACCAGCCAGGATTACTTGGTCCTAAGGTAAATTTATTTAACTGCATAACTATCACAGATAAATTATGAGCCAGATGTGCTAACCAATTCTTACCTTTAGGAGACAGAGTTTTAAATACTGACTGTAGGCAGAAATAAAAGTCAAAATGACAACACTATCCCAGTTTTCGGAACTGTTAATTCCTTCCTCGGGTAAGAGGGAGGGAGAGGTTAGGGAAGTTTAAAAAGAAAGGGCAGGTCACTTAGACCCCAGGATGAGAGTGACCACCTTTAGTGAAGATAGGGCTAGACAAAAGATGAAGGGGGAAGCGTTAAAGAGAGTAGGAGGTTAGAGGTGGTAAGCATTGTGCCAACTTCACTCCAAAGATAGCAAGAACTGAGTGAGAACCTTTGGCATTGCTCCCAAAGACCTTGCATTAAAAGTCCCCATCTGTGGCTGCAACCCATCCTTCTACCAAACCTCTTTATATTCCAGATTGATCAATCCTTATTCCTTATGCACCTTATCCCTGATCAAGATATTGGCTCTGCCAACCACTATTCCCAACAACTGCTGCCTCTCTTTCAAATCCTCCACCTGGCTGTGCTAACATACTCAGTGCAAATCTTCTTGAAGCCAGCAATAAAGATGAGCAAAATGCCTCATGCTACTTAAAGAAGTTATCCAGCCAGTTGATCAAATATTACAACAAAGGTTTCTCTTTCCCCTGCTTCCACAACTACCATCCACAACACTGCCACCAACATCCCCCGTCCTAGCCAACAAGCCCATCTCCCAGTCCCAACACATCTCCCACAACCCCCCAACCGTAACTGTTATCAATCATCAACACCTCATAACCCTGATGTCCATTCAGTCCTTTATCTCTTATCCTGATCACTCCCTGATCTTGAAACATCCATTCTTTTCAGAGCCCTAACTTTCAGTCCCACAACAAAATTCAAACACACTGCCCTAGTTGAAGAACCTCTAACCTTACTTGGCAATACCACTTCACCACCCACTCCCAACTAACAATGAACAGAGTGAGCATTGAATTCTGGCTAGACAGGCCCTGTCTCACATCCAAGAGTGATCCTTCTCCTCTTGCCCAAAACCATCATTTCTCACTTCCAGCACTGCCTCTTAATCCTTCCTGAAAAATACCACCAAAATCTCAAACCTCACTCAAGCTGACTCCTGAACTATCCATGTCCTGAAGGCATGCTGCTCCATCAACTTTTCCCTCTGGACAAAGCCTCCATTGCTGTAGTACGTGAGTGTGAGGACTATGTGGCAGAGGGACATTATCAGCTCTTGGACACCTCATCATACAAAACTGTTAATGATAGTCCCGTTCCCCTTCCATCCAGACTAGGATAGAGAAAATACTGAAACCTTAGCCCCCACACAATGACTTAAACTACTTCCACAGAACTCCTTACCTTTCCTGATCCATGAACCCTCACTTTCTACCTACTTCCCAAAATACATGAAAACAACCATCCTGGCTGTCCCATAGTAGCTGGCCTCAAAACCTCCCACCAAACTCATCTCAGCCCTGGGTTGACCAGCACCCCTAACTCACCACACAAAGCCTCCTGTCCTACATAAAAGACAAGTCACTTCGTGGAATGTCTCAAATCCATTCCCATTCATCTGGCACCTGGTACCTCATTGTCACCATCGATGTCACCTCACTTTCCACAAACCTCCAACATGCACAGCCCTAGAACACTAATTTTCCCAATAACCACCTGAAAATCATCTTATTGTCACCCAAGCCAATTTCGTCATTATCCATAGCTATTTCACTTTTGAGTGGCAAATGTACAAACAAATCAGGGACTGCTGTGGGAAGCAGGATTGCCCTTCCTAAGCCAATCTTTTCTTGAGCCATTCCCCAACACCCAGAAACTTGGCTCCTTAACTTGGTTCAGAGTTATTGATGACAGCTTTGTGGTCTGTATGTAGTGAGGAAGAACTCCTCTGCATCCTGCAAAAACTTAATTATTTCTACAGCTTGAATTCACCTAATGCTTTTCCAAAGCCACCTTCCTTAACTTTGACCTCCACCATTGCAAACTTCAGTCCAAACAAACCAAACCAATAAGCAGCAATGCATATAGTTTGACAGCCGCTCCTCCTTCCACAGCAAATGGTCATTTCCCTACAGCCTAGACATTTGCAGCAAATGTGTCTGCCCCACCAATAAATCTGTCTACACCAACAGCAATTACTTCTCAGGCTTTCCTTCACTACAGTTATGCCTCAGATACCATTCACAAACAAATTCCCTCTGCAACATCCACCTCTCTCCCTCCGACTAATACAATTACCCACAACCAAAAAACTTGGACGCATCTTGTTTGTCACTTAGTACCTTCCAGGCCTTGAATGACTTAATACTTTACTCTGTCAATCCTATAACTTTGTCAAGTTAAATTCTGAAATGAGATCTTCTCTCTTTCATATTCTCCCCAAACCATCCACTGCCCTCCTAAACTCTGTAACAGCCTAGTCAAACCATATGATATTCCCAAAACATTATACATACCCAAAGATACCTACCCTTGCAATTGTCTCCTCTGTAAAATCTGCCCCATGCACTCACCCGCTACCACCTTCTCTTGCCCCACAAATGATAAATCCTACAATATCAAAGGCAGAGTAACTTGTGAAACTACATATGTTGTCTGTCAGCTAACTTGTGTCAACTGTGCAGTGTTATGTATAGGCATGACCACTACTAAACTCACTGAGCACATGAATGGCCATACAAGAACTGTCCGATTGGGTACCAAGGTGCTGAGCATGCTCTGCAGCATGGCTCGAGGGATCTCAGTGCTTCCTATACTACATTGGTATTTGAATCCTCCCACCCTATACTTGTTTCACTGAACTCTGGAGATGGGAACTTGTTCTCCAACATATCCTTGCATCTCAACACCCTCCTGGACTTTATCTGCAATATATGACGGTAATATCTGTTCCCGAAAGAACAGTTACTGTTGATGACCATGCAGCTTTTGCTAGAATGAAATGATAATTAAATGGACACCCTCACTGCAAACAGGTGTTTATATACTTCATTGGGGACATGTTGAAAATGTGTGCTCTGACTGGGACTGGAACCCGGGATCTCCTGCTTACAGGGCAGACGCTCTATCCATCTGAGCCTCCGAGGGCACAGGGGATAGTGTGCCTGCAGGGACTTATCCCTTGCACGCTCCCCGTGAGACCCACATTCTCAACATGTCCACACCACTACATTCTTAGTGCGCCTAATAGATGTTTGCCCATCATACTCATTACTCATGGCAGAGTAATCTACCAAGTCCTGTACGAGTTCAGGCATAGCGTGTGCCTTTGCACAAGAAGGCCAGTGGCCGGGAAGCCATATTTTAACTATATATGACGGTAGTATCTGTTCCCGAAAGAACAGTTACCATTGATGACCATGCAGCTTTTGCTAGAATGAAATGGTAATTAAATGGACACCCTCTGGAATTTTTCCATCCGGGAGAAAACCGGGAAAAACTCGGGAATTGTTTAGAATTCCGGGAATTTTTCTTTGTTTTAGTTTTCAGTTAAATTTTTGTGATTTTGACTGGTAAGAACCAATACTCTAACAAAGGATATTATTGTATCCCACAACTGCAGAATAATACTGCAGCAACAAAACAAAAAAAAAAAAAAAACTTAAGTTGCAAAGGAAATGTGTCGTATACAACAACAAAACAGTGCTCATACAAGTGTCTGCCAACAGTAAAGTGTGTCAAAGGCTTTAGGAACACTATGCAATGCTTTATAACAAATTGCCTCCAATGAGCGTGACATGACAACTGTTTAAATTAGATTCGTTTGAGCAGTTGCAGGCGGGCTCTTGCGCATGCGCAGTTGAGTTGCGTATGAGTAGTACCTTCTCCCGTTTCTGGTTACACAAGTGTGACTGTTCACTACTACTTAATATTGCCCTGGTTCGGAAATATCGTAGATCCGGGGCCGATGCACAGAGCAGTCCGAGTTGTGGTGGGGAGGTGGGTCCCCCCACGTGACCTGTGTTTACGTTCAGTGATTTTGTTGTTCCTCTTTGTTTATTGCTCTCACGTTAAATGATAACAAAAGGGATTTTTGTGGTGGGGGGGCCTATCAAATGAATTAAAATATGTTCGCATAATTACGGCAGGCTAAAATATGTTAATAGTTTCAGATTTTGTTTCCACAGTCAAGCAGTAATCGCCTTACAGAACAATGAAGTTATTTTTGCGGTTTGCTAAAGAGATTTAGCTTTTACTAATCCTTTCTACTGAGGCAGTCAATTTATTTGAAATGAAGTGTTTAATTTCACACTATTGGCTAGTTTCAACTGTTCGCTGCATTTGAAGTGCACTTATGGAATTATACTACAATAAAGAACCAAACATGAGTACTGGTACTCCAAGAAAATTTACATGCAGATGTGCATTTTAAGCTGAATTATGCACTTTAGTATGGTTCGTGAAATCCCGACGCTCTTGAAGTATCCTTTGATGTCTTGTTTCTTTTATGACATAGTGTAAGATCTTTTAATGTTTTACACGTACGAACATATGGGCTTAGTGCGTCATCCTAGCTGCGCAAGCGCAGTGACGCATTATCTGGCACTTTCTTGCAACTGCTGAAACGAACCTATTTCTAACGGGTCGTGGGAAAATATTGCTAATGGTAGTTTGAAAAGCATTACATTCAAAGCAGATTTCCTTTTACGCAAGATGAATTATGTGCGAGAATGTACAATGAATTTCTTAAATCACAAAGCGTTTGACTCTCATCTAAAAATCAACTCTTTGAGGACGACCATTTAGAAGTATTTCGAGCCCAGAAGATGAAACATTTGCGTCGTTATTAAAAATTTTACTGGCACATTTGTGTGTGTATCTTAAAGTGCAACACGTGCAAAAAAGATCAAGAGTAGCTTCTCTTCCAACTTATTAATCTTCGAGACCAATATTATATGTGAATGCTGTGTATATTAATTTAAGCCATTAACTTTTCTTATTTGTGTATTCGCGCTACTTAAGAGTGATCTTGCTATTGGCTGACTACATCACATGTCCTATTGCTGTCATCAGCTGGCGAGATCACGTGGATGAGCTATGACGCTTACAAAAGCGTATCGCAATCTCAGTTGCAGTGCTTCAGAAAGTGACATGCGTTATTTGGTGGAATTCAAATTTATACCTTCGTAATACGAAAATATGCAGCGTACATGTTGCTGCACATCAAAGGTCTTTCAAAACGTGTTTTTCCCCCTGAGTTTCGTTTTCTGAACTGCCTGGAAATTCTACGTCGGTATATAAAACCATAAACATTCAAAGGATTGATGACTTTTACAGTACCGAGGAAGAGTATACTGTCACTTAAGACGGAAAAAGTGTATTTTGATCTGGGAGAAAATGTATTTTTAACCAGGAAATCCGGGAAAAATCCGGGAATTTTTTTCCCTTGTCCACGTATACACCCTGATATACCACTTGTAGTGGTGTGGACATGTTGGGAATGTGGGTCTCACGGGGAGTGTGCAAGGGATAAGTCCCTGCAGGCACACTATCCTCTGTGCCCTCGGTGGCTCAGATGGATAGAGCGTCTGCCATGTAAGCAGGAGATCCCAGGTTCGAGTCCCGGTCGGGGCACACATTTTCAACATGTCCCCAATGAAGTATATAAACACCTGTTTGCAGCGAGGGTGTCCATTTAATTATCGTTTTATCTGCAATAACACATCCATCTGCCCCCCCCCCCCCCCCCCCGGAAGAAAAGATCTTTTTTCATTTTACTTGTTATTCTTTCATTTTTGTTTTCTTATATATTGTGTCTTATTTGTTTTCTTTATTACTTTTATTTTTTTTCAGCTTTATTCTCCCTCCTCAACTCTCTCTCTTTTTTCCTAATATCCTAGGTCCTAATTGCACTATTCATTTCTCTTCTTCCTAATCTATTATTTCTTCTCACTCTGTCCTTATCATCTCTGGAGTGAAGCTCACAGTTCTTATCAGTATACCATTTTTGACCTCTTTGGCCTCCTACTCTCCCACTTCATCTTTGTCTACCCTCATCCTTGCTATAGGTGGGCCCCTCTCATCCTGAGGTCTGAGTGACCTACCTTGTTAAACTTCCCAATCTATCCCTCTCTCCTACCAGAGGAAAGAACTAATAGTTCCAAAAGCTTGGATAGTGTCATCTTGTTTGCTTTGATATGTATTGACTAGCAGTACTAAACATTTAGCTTCCTGAAAGTAAGTACAGGCCAGCAATTCTGTCTCATAATTTATTAAGTATCACAAATGTATGTGGAGCTGCATGTACATAAACATATGCATTTTTGCTTATGTGAAACTCTCTCATCCCTTCTCTCTTTATCCTCTCCATCATCCTCACCACTCTCTTTTTCCCTCCTCCTCCCCCCCCCCCCCCTCTCTCTCTCTCTCTCTCTCTCCTCTCTCTCTCTCTCTCTCACACACACACACACACACACACACACACACACAAACACTGGCACAACAACAAAAAAATTACTAACATTTTGTAGAAGAAAATGTGTAGATCTTTGTATTAAAATTTAAATACAGTGTTTTATGTGTGAGTAATTTTATGTCTTTTTTAAGAAACAGCTATGAGATTTTGTAGCAGTGCAATGTCTTAGAAGGATTTTATCATGAGTTGATACAAGATTAATTTGAGTTGCACATAACGCAAAATATCATGCGTTTTAGGTTATTACAGTGTGACTGAAAGAAAGGGCATCAAGCACATCAGTCTTCACTGATTCAAATCCTTTTACCTATTGTATTGGCTTAGAGATGAAGCCTATGAAGAAAAAGTGAGCAGTCAGGTGTCAAAGGTTAAGTAGTTCAAACACCTACTTGTCTCACATTCTTGTTGTCTTACCTGTGGTGGCAATAACACACTAAGAAATATTGCATCTTGCATTTTCTAATGTTATTTACTGATGTGTGCTTTATATTTGTGCTCCCCACACCCTTTCCCACTCCTTTATAGTTTGTACAAACGCCTTAACCTGTTGTTCTGTATATCTGAGAAGAGGAGAGTAAGACAAGTCATTCATGGTTTAGTTAGACTGTTTGAAATGTTGCCTGAAAATTTTCACTCAGTATTGTTAAAGCACAAGATTGTATTTAAGTCTATAATTTGATGTGTATTATATTATGGAAGTAACTCAGCAGGCTGTTTCAGCTTTAGTGTATTTCATAAAGGTCAAATAGTTCTTAATTTCTTTGTGGGTGTTATGTATCTGTCCTAAAGAATAGCATGGTTTTATGCTTCAAATGTGAAAGAAGGAACAGATATCAGAGTAAATATATGGTTTATAATCAGGAAATAAGCTCTTACACACCAACCATTGTTGTTGTAAATGGATTTTAGAACCAATGTGTCAGAAACTGTGCATATAATGACATTTGTTGTTGACTTTTTGATGTAGGGGAATAGAGAAATTAAAGTGCTGTGACAAGGTACAGACATCAAAAGTAGTTATCTAAGAATTCAGAATGGAGTTTGATGAAAGGAAAGGAATTTTTTTGCTGCAGCTGTCAGGAAACTGTGACCATCAGGAAATTAATTCCTGGGTGTGAGCAGATGTGAATATTGTAAAAAAGTAGTGGGGGAGTGGAAGGAATAAAAGTCACATAGAAATAAAAAGAAAATATTACTTCTAAATGTCATGTGCATAACTGAAAACAGAGGTGTTCGACTGGAAAACAGTGATGTAATCTGTAGGGCCTACTATATGTCTGTTCCAGTTTATGCTTCAGGAATCCAGACAGTGTTAAAATGAGAGCATGTAAGAGGAACATGAAGTGAAATTTGTAATAATCAGACTAGGGTACATGATCATCAGTAAGATAAGAAATGGAGACAGTTTACGGAACAAAAGAGCTGTTATATGAAGGATATTCAGTAAGATTAAAATAAAAGAATATAAAACAATAGTGATTTTCATTGGCTAATGATTAGCATTGATTGCTACTAATATAGATGTGATCTGTGTGAGTCTTGGTGATAACACAGATTTACAGACACACTGTGGTGCAAAGTGGGATTAATATGTCTTATTAAGACCATATTGATAGTTTTCTGGGCAAAGAAGTAGGAGAATTTACAGACATTTCTCCAGAATGATGTTAAATTGTAAAGAATTGCAGCAGGATGTGGGACTTGTGCTTTCTCCTTCTCTTCCTCCTCACTCTTCTGTGGCTGATACACATGGGCTGGTCATGTTACATGCATACCAGCTTAATGGTACCTTGTGTGCTTACTGCTTGATAATACCAAGCTACCAATTGCCAGCTTGTAATTTACAAGTGTATAGCAACCAGTGGGTGTCATAGCTCTTAGGCATCCTTGGATGAATCTATTGTATCCCAAACCTAAGATTAGAAGTTCTTAGCATAGGATGAACGTCTAACCATCTGACTAAATCTGTCTTAATATAGCCTTTGGTTGCCAGTTGCCATTCATTCAGTAAAAGATACCTCAATGTCATGTGACTAAGTTCACTACACCAGCAGCTATATCTCTCTCACTGCACTAACTATTGTCCTATTAACACAGGTTTTCACTGCCCATGTTTGCTCATGTTAAAACTGCCAAGCTGTGTGGCCATGGACAATATATAGAACTGTGTAATAGCATTTCACTCCCATCTGCAGGAGGCATCTTTAGAGATAAAAACTGGCAACTACATATGTAATTCAAGGGGCCCTGATTTTATAGGCACATTATAAGCTTTATATCAAGGGTGGACAAACGCGCTATTGCGGGTGTGGGCGCTCGTTAGTTCCCACACTGCTTGCTCATGGGCACTATCAGCCAGCACTTCCCCCTCCACCTCTCTGCTAACACCACTCATTTGTTGCCGATGTGTGTGTGTGTGTGTGTGTGTGTGTGTGTGTGTGTGTGTGTGTGTGTGTGTGTCAAGATGGCCTGACCACTTCATGTCTTTAGTCTTGTCGGTATCGAAGTCTCTTTTGTATTCGCTGTAGGACAAAGTTAGTGAGAGGCTGAGGAGTTAAGATCCTCAAACAAAATCAATCAAATCCATTCGCTTCAACCCCACAGTGAGAAGAATATTAAGTTCTTTTTTTAACACAAACCAGCCTTCAGTGGCTCTTTTTTAATGTTATTTTACTGGCATGGAAGGTGTACCACCTGAAGCAACATTTTCAACTCATTCATGAGAAACTCATGATCACTTTGGAGAAGGCCAAACTTCTCCAACTAAAACAGAAGAGAGAGGAAGGTGTAAGTTCATACAGGTGTACTGTATAAGGTAATTGGATTGATAAAATAAATAAATAAATAAATAAATAAATAAAATGTATTAGACAAGCTTTTGGAGACAATGGCTTCTTCTTCAGGCAGAAGGGTTGAAGGGGAAAGAAGAGGGTGAAGGAAAATGACTGGAGATGTCTACTAAGAGGTAGATTTCAGGAAAGTCTCCAAGTGCTGCAGGTCAGGGGAGATTTACCAGACAAGATGAAAAGGAAAGACTGGTTGTTGGGGACTGCACTGGATGATATTTGAAAACTCTCAGGTTTTCAAATCTCATCCAGTGAATTCATATTTGAAGTATTTTCCGTTATTATGGCAGTGATTTAAACTTGATGTTACATTTGGGGATAACATTTCAAATTTGATAAGGGTTGTGTTTCCTTCTTCATATAGGAGCACTCTAGAAAATAAAACTTCAATTGAGCCTTCTGATTGATAAAATGTGCCATGAATGTATAGAAACTATTATTTATAGTTGCCCATCCACTGTTGCCTACGGTGGTCAAGTCGTTTTTTTAATTTGTTGATAACTGGGCATTAGAGAGAGAGGGCAAAACATATTTATGAATTTTTGAAAATTGTATGTATATAATATCATATTTTATTTAATGTAATAAACTTGTCGGGTTTACTTATGGGTTGTTGCAAATGAAAATAAGTTTAGGATGAGGGTGTCACAAAAGAAAATAAATGATAATCTGATAGGGAACCAAATGAAAATGGCAGACTGAATACAGATTGAGAGTCACTTCAGTTTTCTGTAAGGGAAAGTTCATCTGAAGTGGAAGCAGACCTCAGTGAAGACAATTCACGTAGAACAATTTTTCAGATTTCTGCAGAAAATCATTTGCGTTGGCTTCCATAACCCACATTGTTCCAAAGGTACTGTTGGCTGCTTGGACTTTGGACATATCTACAGGTCTGATGAGAAGCCAGGGAAAACAGGAAGTTATCTGTTGGCAGTAATGACATATTCCTCTTTTTTACTCAGTTTGGTAAAATGATACATATACAGCTTGATCTCTTCTAGTCGAAGGAGTTGTGGTTGACTTATATCCTGAAACATTAAAATATGTTGGATGGAAAAATTAAATGCTTACTATTAAAAAGCAGTTTTTCAGTAACAAAAACTTGAAATGAGAACAAATGTACATTAAGTGTATTCTGTAATCTCTAAATGCACTAATATATGTGTAAAATTTAATGATGTAATGTACATAACATTATTATTAATGAACATATATGGAGGACCAATATTGAATGGAGAGCACATTGCCGTGAGGTGAATCAGTGAGTCAGCCAAGAGTCAGCCAAGAGTACAAAGAGTGGTGGGGTGTCTTCAGAGTTGCCTTGTGACCTGCTCTTTGTGATGTCAGGAATGGTATGGGAGCAGTGAGCCACCGCTGGGAACTAAATCAGTGGTGAGTCAATATCACAAAGAACAGAGTGACTCCTGAGTCAGGAGTGAGAAGTCAGTTCCTTGCAGCTTGCTAGCTCCTAAGTAAGCTGCCAACTACTTCCTCTCTGCAGAGTATTGTATCTCACCATTGAAGCATCAAATGGGCTGCCATGCCAGCTCTGTGCAAGCTGTATCTTCAAACCAATAGCAGAAAAAAAAAGGAAAGAAAATGTTTTCTGCAATAATGCAGTGTTCTAAAGAACTTCGTTATTTTCATGGCTGGAAACCTGTTCACAACAGTTAGGTATATAATAAAGACACACACATCATCTGTAGCATATTTTTCTGCGGCTAAGTCTGGGCCCACTGATGCAGCAGCCTGCCCTAGAATTTTTATTCACTGGCTACATAGGAGTGGTATTTTAGACATGAAGGGCAACAGCTCATTGTTTTTTGAGTCCTTGATCATTCACTCTGTAGAAGGCTCAAGCTCTTTTAGTCAATTTAGGAGTGGATCACCCACCTCTAGTCCTCAAACAGAGCTACTAAATTCACTGGAAAGAAGTATTTTATATATTGAAAATAGCTGCATTCAGAGGAATAATTGTAAACAAGAAGTCCGATGCTAAAGTTGCCAACAACTCTGGTCCATGTGAATGTCATTCTGTCAGTTCTATTTCATAAGGTTGCATTGATGAGGCTACATATCTGGCCACTTGATGAGCCAGTTCACTTACAAGAACAACTCATTTACTTACATTTAGCATTAAAAAATTGGTTACTCCAGTGAGGAGGTGGAATGAGCACTGTGACTACAAAAAGACAATTACAGGACTAATGAGGAATAATAACTACAAAGTTTTTTTTTTCCTCTTGCACTGTCAAGATTACTGATGGAATTGGGTAAAATGGGGTTTAAATGATTTTGAAACCTATTAGGAAACTAAAGTGATCCTTCAGAACTGCAAAAGATGTGCTTTGCTATGTGGAGACGACAAAATAAAATTTTATAAGTCAAGCATCATAGCCAAGAGAACACATTATCACGTGCAGCTGTTCAGAGGCAATAGAAATTTATGAACAACATGATAATTTTAACAGAAAGGAATAAATAGTTAAATAAAATGAAATATGGGCACCAACTTCACACCAAGAAATCAGCTTAAATGACTGATCACTATTAATTGAGAATGGTGTCATTGGAGATAATCACAGGCTCAGCATCACTTGACAAATGGTAGTGCAATGTGATTTATAATGCACGTATAAATTCAGGGGCTTTCTTAAGCTATCAATGCAATTGCCAGTTCTGTCTCTGAAGGTATCTGCTACAGATGGGATGAAATCTTAGTAAATTGTTTTATACATTGACCATGGCCTCTGAGCCTGGAACTTTCCACAGAAATGCTGTCTTACTACTGCAGATGGAAGTTTTTTACTATAAGTAGATGACCAAAGCAAATTGAAGGACCTCCGGTTTCCATGTGATTATTTTATGTGCCACTACCAACAAAATGATCAACTTTTGTGTACAATTGGAGTTCTCACTACTGTCTGTGAATTTTTCCCAAGTGCAATTGGAAAGCAATTCTGTGGCGTTCTTCATCATCATCATCATCATCATCAGTCACTGTGTTTTTTGCCTTGCAGATCTCCTTCATTGGGAGGTAACAAATGACTTATGTCCCAGTCACCACATTCAATTTGTCAATCATTTGTCTTCCAAGAGAAAGCTACAAAAGTGTATGATCGTCAAGTTGAATTGGTTGCTATATTATTAGCTATGTAACATTAGAATGCTTTTAATATAGGTGGTAGCACTGGGTTCATGGTAGACCACATCACTGTAGCATTCCTATGAGACAATGAATTTCTGTGGTGACAGTGTAATTGATTTATGAGTGGTGTTCTGCTGTGATGGACTTGCAGTAACTAATGTGAAGGTTTAAAAGTAGTTCTGAACTTGGAGGCTTTTTGGGGTGTGCAGTAGAATATCTTGGTTTGAGCTCTTCACTGCTGAAAGTAGTATACAAGTGTGTAAGAGAGATTCCTGGAGAAGGGGGGGGGGAGGACAGCTGTAATTCCTGTTTCCAAGGATATAGTACAGATCATTGCAGAAGACATTCTTGGCGTCAACATCTAAGCCCAGGTTCACATTTGCTCCCCAGACTAACAAGAAACACACCACTGGACCCATATCTCTGTGGCATCTGAAATTCAAACAAGATTCAGCTTAGTGGTCCAAAATAACTTAATTCTAAACTTTTGTGTAATGGTTAATGTTGTTTGCAATTTCAACTTTTTGAGATGCAATCTTTAATCCTGCTTCCAAAACAGTAAAAAATTAGTACTTTTCTAAGTATGTTTTGTAATGTAACTCAAATTTCGTGAATGGAAAACTGTCGACTAAATTACTGCACTGAAAAGACTAGCTTCTTATTTGATATGAACTATGTATGCCTTCCTGAAGTACATGTGTTGTGATTTTCATAATCATTGATGCCAGATGATTCCGCTGGGAAAGCCACAAAGGGTTCACTTCACAGATTATGTCCAGTCTCACTGCCTGCAGGATGTCAAACAAAAGACTCCTAAAAAAATGATTAACTGTTCATTCATCTAAAGTGTATTATCCAAAATGCTCCATGGTCTCTTCTAGTGCTGCTTCATTTAATACCATTGTCCACTTTTTTATAGTGGTAGTAACACTTTAAAGCTTAACATTTTACATACAAAAGGGCTGCATTACATCTTTTATGCATGTTACGTGGGGCTTAAATCATGGCTTGAAAATCGGGTGGACATGTGGAGCAAAAACAGATTGTTAATGAAGAGAAAAATGACGTTGATGGTTACACACTTTTTTCTGGGGGAAGGGGGGGGGGGGATGGAAAAGGATAGAAACAAATGTTTCATCTCACAGGAAGTCCCTTAATGCATTAAGAATATTAAGAATACTATTAGCTTTTGTGCATAGTATGTTGCATTTTTTAATCTGTATATTCAGTGGAGGATTTAGAATTGCCCACAATAGCATTACACAGAAGAACATAAGAAGTAGTGAGCTTGCTAATAATGAATTAAATGTCTGTGCACTTGGATGTTGCTTGTTACAATGGCTCCAATATCCCAGAAACAGAACTGATTTAGAAGGTGCTAATGCCTGAAATTTGCACTTGCTCTAGAATTGAGTTACACATTGCATGTGACTGTTGATATGAGCACCCTACACACCAGTAGACTGCTTGATTTTTCCAGATAATTTCAGGCAGTTGATGGACATATCCAGTTTTTCCCTTTTGATATACTCTGAGTTACTGCTTCATGTAAACCCAGTTTTCATGTGCAACTTTCTTGTTTGAACCATTTTGAAACTACTCATGGTAAGAGGACATGGGATGGCAACTTATAAATCAGTTGCCAGCCATGTTACAAATGAGTTGCTGACCTCAGTGGTCAATTGAGTGTAGTATCTGATGGGTTCCAAAATCCTGAGTATGCAGAAAACTGTGCATGGAGAGAGATGGGAAAGTGGATCTGCACTTTGTAATATTCTTGTTCAGTGGTGCACATCCAATGACTTTTCCTCATACCAGATGTTAGTTATTATTTTGAAGTAAGTTGCATCAAAAGGCATGTCCACATATGAAACTATGTAGTTTTATGTATTTGATTATCTTGATTTTGGCATTGTTGTCTTCTTTGGAGGCATGATAATGTCCACAGGTTTTCTTCTAGTACAGAGAAAATTAACTGATGAAATGATTGTGAAAGTCTGATAATTTTTGAAATGCTAAATGAAGTAAAGTGTCTGAGCTTTTAAACATTTGTATTCTGTGACATTATACATATTATGACAGCACTGTTTGAACAAACCAAAGAAATAATAAATCTGCCTTCTGCAGCCTCACAAAATGGCTCAACTTTCATTTATGCCCACTTCCTGCCAAGTCTCTACACAATGAAGAAGCTAAAGCGTACATCTTTGTCAGAGACAATTGCTGGCATATGATTCGTAGAATTAATACAATTGAATTTACAAAATTTTCTGTTAAAACTTCAACATCATTGTAAATGCATGAAATATGAATATGTAGGTGTAAAATGATTTATTTTTATGGATGAAGTTTCTAATATGAATTTTTCTTTATGCAGATGAAGATATCGATACCTGCTGGTATCTTAACATTCCTAATATACCACTGGCTTGATTACATTACAACATGTACCAACTTTGTTTTCATTCATCTGTTGGTTCTCTGGCAGAAATTACATGGTTGCTGCTGTTGTTTGTATTAAGCAACTCATCCCAGATGATCTTCATCAGCATTTGTTGATTAAATAGCTTCAGTTATTGTTATAATTGCAATAGATTTGTAATTATTTGTATTTTATATTTTTGTGGTAATTTGTAGAAATGGATAAAAGCGAATATTGTAGTAGTGGTGAAATGTGCTTATTGGAAAGAAAATGTTAGTTGATACAGAAAATCCAGTATATAAAGATAATTTTGCAACATTTTAATGTTCTTTATGGTCTTTACCTTATGGATGGATATGAACTAATAAGCAAACATATAGATAAGTGTTATAAAGACTTTCTAGCAGACCAGAAAAGAGAGGTTGGAGGTGGTGTGGTATCTGAGGCCTTTCTTTTCCTGCAATACGGCATTGGCTAGTGTTGCTGCCGCTAGTTTGATGATTTTGTACCCACTGTATTTGTTTACAGAATAATGAAATAACTGCACATTGGTAGACTCAAAAGTAGATAGAGTATACAGTTTATGACAAAAAACACACACACAAAGCATTAAAGAGTCCATCAACAAGTGAGGTATGTCTGCAAGATGTGGGCAACAAACACTCACCCACGCGCAGTTTTTTCGCTGACATGTAAACGTAATCCATTACTCATACTGAGTAAGTCTTAGTGCAGATTAATGTGCCAGAAGCACTGCTGTAGACTCGCCTATCATGCATAAGAACTGAAACAAGAAAGTTGTTTTAGTAAAATGGGCTTCATAGCAGTGTTTTGTCAATTTGTGTTAGACACTTATAATTCTTAACCTTATAACTTATATCTTGTTACCCATACTAATATTAATTTTAGAACTGACAATACTGAGTGGATACGTGAAAAGAACATTTTTATAAACCACACATATGTTGTACTTCTTGTTGTAAGTTTCTCGTGACTGGTTTAGTGATAGTCTTAAAAATGTGCTCATACTTCATTACTGTTGTCAGCTGTATACAGACATGGATTATTTAGTTTCAGAAGCCGACAGTGTATTTAATTTTAATGTTTAAGTAATGAAACTTTTTTCCTTGTTAATACTTTTGTGAATTCTTGCTTGTAGGCACTGTTAATCTTCATTGGCCTCTGCCTAGCAAGGGATGAAGTATACTGGCTTTTGCGCCATAATGACAACCCACCTCAGCAAAAGAGTAAAGGAAAAACTGCAGAAGACCTCGTGGATAGGCAGTTGCCAGAGCTGCTTTTTCACATGGAAGAACTGAGAGGTTACCTTTTGACCTATATATTATGTACCATAAAAAAATGTTAACAGTGCCTTCTGTCTTTGATTTATGATTTCTAGATATGTGTGTGAATGGCTTTAAATTTCTGTTTTGCTTGCATCTAAGTGCAGTGTACTTTCGAATCATTTTACTAGGATAAGGTCAAGAGCATGTCTTTTATCTCGCTTAAGGGAATTATACGAACTGAATAACAGGACCCAGTTGAAAACCAACTGTAATTGCTCATTAGAGGAAAGGTCACTAGAACCAGTGGGATACCTATTACAGTATATATAGAATAAGAGGTTTGATAAAAAAATAATGGGAATTATTGTTGTTCTTAAAGAATCTTCATTTATCCATCATCATCTACAACAACTACTTTGTCCCTTTCGAACTGATCCTCCTCAGATATAATACACTTGTACCAGTCCTTTTTCCAATCTTGGAAGCACTTCCGGAACTCACTTTTCATTATGATGTTCAGTTCCTTCAGCAATTCTGTTTTTATCTCATCAGTGGTGGTAAAATAACATCCTTTCATGATTCTCTTCAACCTCAGAAATAGGAAGTAGTCACAGGGGGCCATGTCCAATGAATATGGTGACTGAAGCAAAATAATGGTTTTGTTTTTTGCCAAAAAATCGTGAGCAAGCATTGAGGTGTGAGTGGGAGCATTATTGTGATGCAGCCTCCACGAGTGGTTTTGCCACAGTTCTGATTATCGTTTTCTTCGGATTGCTTCATGCAAACATCACGTAACTTCCAAGTAGTATTCCTTATTGATTATATGACTGTAACTCAGGAAATCATGATCCACTATCCCACTGTAATTGAAGAAAACAGTGAGAAGAATCTTCACATGTGACTGAACTTGTCAAATTTGCTGTCAACGTTTCATGTCAAAAACATCCAAAACAATTGCTCGGCATGAACTAAAGGATATATGGGCATCATCAGCATCCTCCCTGATAATGATTCAGTGATTTTCCAGAACCATTTTCTTTACTGCTTCCACATTGTCATCAGTAATTGATGTGCTAAAGTGTCGAGGGCAGTCGTCATCTTCATTTTCTCGATCCTCTTTGAAACATTTGTACCACTTGTAAACTCTTATCTTACTCATAGTAAATTTGTGAAAAGCCACAGTCAATATGCTGAGTGCTGTGCTGCACTTTATTTCATTTTTCAAGCAAAATTTAATGCAATAAAAATTCGTCTAGCATTCAAAAACACACACAACCTTTTCAAATGTCAACAATAAACTAAATATTCAAAACAGCTGAAAATGCAAACATACATCAGGAACATGTGTACCAACAAGAGATTTTTTTTTTAATCTGATGTATAAAGTTGTGAAATTAAAAAAATTCCGTTACTTTTTAAACATGCCTCGTATGTTATAGAACTGACCCCGACCCCTCTTGTAGGAACTGTCTGTTATAGGTTGCTAGACCAGTAAAACACCCCACATGATTGTAGGTTGTCCCAGTCTTTAAGGAGGTCACATGGCAGATGCAGAAAATTGCATACCTATATCACTGACATAAGTTTGCTGGGAAGTATAGAATCTTTTTGGGCTTTTGTATGATGAATTTTTGGAGACTGGAAAACTCTGGAGGCTGTCAATATGGGCTCCACAAGTTCTAATCATGTGAAAATACGTGAATCTTGGCTTGCTGTACTCATTCACAAGATCCAGAAGACTGTGAATTCTGGAGACCAGGTTGGTGTTATGTTTCTTCATTTCTGGAAAGACTTATAATCAGTCACAATTGTCAGGTATGGGGAGCATCTATGTGAAGTTGTTTATGGTGGCAGAGTCACACAAATACAGCCATAAGGAAGGCAGATGACAGAAAGTGATGTATTTGCAGAATCCTAAGGAACTGTATTCGCCTGTAAAACAGGTAGCATACAAAAAGAGATGTATTTGAAGAATCCTAAGAAACTGTATTCACCTGTAAAGCAGGTAGCATACAAAATTTTCACTCAACCATTTATGGAATATTTTTGGTAATGTAGTACCCCTGTCAAGTTGGATTGATGGAAGTGATAAAGAAGGTTCCAAGAAGAGTTGCACTTTTCATTACATTTTTGTTGTGTGATAGCATCACCAGACTTCTCAGTGAATTCAACTGAAAGGCAGCACAAGAATGTAATGGAATCCCTCTTACATGATGACTCTTTTGCCTTTGATGTCACCAGTGTTCTTCTCCTCTTCTTCATTTGCTGCTGGTTGTTCATTTTGACTTCCTGTTATCTCTCTTGGTACCTAATTTTATCATAGATATACTTCACCCCCCTCCCACTTGTTTTCTTCTCCACACTGTATCTTTTTGTGCTGGGTTCTCTGACAAGTTGATTACTTTTTCTGCTTTTTTCACGTTCTGCAGGCTCCATTTGCTGCACAGATGATGTCTTCCCTCTGTCACCCATGTCTTGGAAAATCTTGATCTTAGCTGTAACACTGTTTAACGCTGACAATTCTGTAAATCTGTTAGATTAATGCAGACTTCACCGAACATCATTGGGTTCTGTGGACAGCTGGAATCTTGGTTTCATTGCATTTCTTGTCAGAAAGATTTTGAGTTATACTCCCCCCCTTCCATCCTTTGCTTTTCCCAAAAGGCGAGTTAACGTAGTGATCAATTCACAGGAGTCACATTTATGAGCAATTAAATTCACAAGTTCAAGTGGACAGGGAAACCAAAGTCCATGGAACATGAGTTGCAGGGAACCCAGTTCACCACTATAGATATGCTGTGTATGTTTTCCTTTAAAAAAAGTTCTGCAGTATTTACTCGTATCAATTTTCAAATTCAATACGCCATTTCCTTTTCTTCATTTTCTCTCTGTATGTATTGTTGTTAAGTATACAGGATGATCAGAAACAGTCTGAAAAAACTAGGAAGTGTGTTTCAGGATAAGTTTTACTGAGAAATAGTTGTTAAGAAAAAATTTGATACATTGTGCCATTTAGGAGATAATTAGCATGGAAGTTGGCCAATCAGTCCATTGTATGCACAAATTCTACTGGCCAGCCAGATCCAGGTAGTGTCAGTTGTAGTGTAATGTAGTGTAGTGCAGTGTACTGTAGATGATGGTGCATTCTGGTCCAAGCTGCTGGAGATGGCTATCATGTGTGTGGGAGGTGTTCTTGCTTGTGTGAATGAATATGTGTGTGTTTCCTGATCTCCAAAAGCTAATGTGTAACTGTCTTCTCATTGTGCCTGTCTGCAACTCAAAGTGTCATCTTTACTGTGAGTGCCCATCTATCTTTTCCTTATATTGTTGATATTCCAAATTGGAATTTCCGTTGGTCGATTCTGATATCAGCTGTGTTACACTGATTTTGCCCATTCAAATAGTGTTATAAGTCTGTGCTATGAGATGTATTTTTCCATTGAAATTTCATTTCTGTTCATATCTTAAGGTATATTTTTACTGCGGTTTTATCCTCCTAATAATAGTTGAAAGCTTTAATTTAATTTCCTAAAGTACAGTCTTTCTTATTTCACAGTTTCTGTAGTACATACTATGTCAGCTCACTATGTTTTATTTTCATTGCAGTTCTTGTTCGAAAATACAGCCAAGTAATGCAGAGGTACTATGTGCAGTACCTATCAGGGTTTGATGCTATTGCTTTAAATCAAATGGTACAGAATTTGCAAGTTTGTCCAGAGGATGAAAGCATTATTTTGTCTTCAATGTGCAGCACAATTGCTAACTTATCCGTAAAACAAGGTGAGTTTGGTGTGAAGTACTAAATTGTGGTACTATGACATGTACCTTTTATGTCGTGCAATGCTACGTGCTTGGAATCAAATATTTTGTGTAATTCTTGAAACTACCCCCCCCCCCTGCCCACACACACACACACACACACACACACACACACACACACACACACAGCCAGCCAGCAAGCACGCTATCACAGAGCCACGTTGCTCGTCAAAAATTATCTACCTCATTTCAGCATACTACTCATGGCCGAACAATTTAGAAGTATATTTTCTGAAAAATTTTTGAGGTTTGGATTGAATTGCTTTTGAACTTCACGTACAATAAAAATAAAAAATTAAAAAAATCTGACTGTCATGTGGTCCTCTTGTTAGAGAAAAACAGGCAATGTGATCACATGTGAAAGCACAATTTAATTCTACTCCTGTTAAGTTTTAGTCATAAATTAATAAACTTTCTGGGTTCATCCCAAGTATTGGGTATGGTAAGTGATGCCTTAAGTCTCTCTCAGTACATTGAAACACACTACTGTCTGAATACCTTATACTTCTGAAACCCTGGTCATCTTGAGAAAACCGTGCATGAACCACAATCAAATTTAACCACAGCTGTCTCCCTGTTTAACTTTGATCAAGATTGCTGCATCAGAATTTTGTGTAGGACAAGGTTAAATGCTTACTTTACCATGGTTAACTTTTCATCAAGGTTGGGATACTTGCCTGTGAGGTGGAATTTGGGTGGAATTGTTGGTACTATTCAAACAAACCAAACAGATTTTTCAGCTATTATGGATTGTCCATAATTGTTACAGATTTATTACCTTAATTATGGATTTTCAGGAAATTACTTGAAAATATGGAAATAGACATTTTACAATTTGATGTTTTTAAAAAGTTGAGAAAGGTATTGTTTGCATTTGGCTAATCATATGCTACTAAAATATTTTATAGACTGTAATGATTGTCTTCCTGAGTACGCAGTAAGCCTGTCTACGAATGAATTCGTCACCACTTCGTACTAAAGATGCGTTTACAGAGAGTTCGAAGCATGTTCTGCAACATTGTTCACAGGTAGCACTGGACTACTGATGTTCGCAAAATGTTAACATCTTGGCAACACGAAACCAGTGTTCCACGATTGTTTTGGTACAGATCGAAGGAACATTGTTCCTGGTCGGCTACCACTAAATGCCACTAAACAGTGCTAGTGTTTGCTTTTACTCCATCTGTAGCATTGAATGTTGTTTTTACACATGTTCCATAATGAAATGGAATAGACAAGAAGCAAAATTTACAAATTTGTCACACACTATGAGGCAGGGGAATGTCTCTGAAATATTTGGAGTCATAGTTATAAAAATATTAAACAGAAGAATGACTCCCTGCAAAAAAATCCTATGTTGCTTTGTACCAGCAGCAGTGATGTACATAAAAAAATTGAAGTCTCTCATTTCTCAATACCAGTGCAGCAAAAACAATAACGGCACTCATTATCTAGTTGTCGAAAAATTTACAGAAAATTAACATGAGCTATCACCATATGAAAGGCCGGTGAAAAAAAAAAAAAAATAAATAAATTTATAATGTTTTCTATGTGGCGGGAATAAATGTATGTAGGAGGCAGACGTCAGTAATAAATGTGGATGTGGCAGGGGAACATTAACTGCAGGTTTCCCTGTCACATTCACTGGAAGTGTGACACTGAGGCTGAAGAAGTTTTCTGCATTGAAAATGATAATTTGGATTAATTTTAATTTGAAAATAAAAATAAATATATGATCAATTAGATATATCTTCTTTATGTAGGGCCAGAAAAGTCTGAAATATAGTGTTTAAAGGTCTAAATCAGGCTTCTAAGTTTTAAAATTTTCCAGAGGGATAAAGAAAGGGGGGAAGGGGGACCCCTTTATATTTGCAGTGTGATCACTTATAGCCACTTCTCAAAGTTGATAGCTATGTATATGAAGAGAAAGAGCATATTAATTTGGGCTATGTATAGCTTTCTTGATTTATTGTATGTTAAACTGGGAGATTTGTTAATAGGAAAGATCAAGGATGATTCCTGCATTGTACAGGGAGGACTAATATGTTATGTAACAGTGTTTAAGACACTGGAATCACATTTACGATGACCAGGGCTCAAATACTCTTCTGCCTACCCCAATTTAAGTATTCTATGGTTTCACTAAATTCCCGAAAGTAATACTGTTTTGCCAGTTTTTCCTTTATCCTTCTACAATCTAAGCTTGTGTACTGTATCTAGTGCCCTCATCACTGATGGGGCAGTTCCATGAAGTGAGTTAAAGCAGTGGTTAAAACGTTGGAGTTATATGTGGGAGGAGTGATGTACTTTTACTTGTCTGTCTATTCTTATTTAAGTTTTTGGCAGTAAATCCATTTAGCTACATGCTGGAACGATTAATCCATCACAAAGACACAGCAAGTTTCCTTCAACATTTTTATCCAACTGAGGTAGTAGCTGGCCTCTTCTAAACCAGCTGATGTTGAAATAATGAACAGTAACCTTTCTTCATTTGTCATGTTTCTCTGACCAAGTATTGAAGTAGCAGTTTGTATGTAGAAATCTTACTGCCATGAATTGGTTTATGGCGAAAAAGTGATTAATTGAGTAATTGGTGGCTTAAAAATAGTACAGATAAAAAGTAGCCACAAAAAATTCTTTTTCGTCATTTTTTGACGTTACCAAAACTGATGAGCTCTAGGTGCTGCTGCTTTGATTTATGTGGGAATCAGCATGTATACTCCCTTGTGAGGGGCCCCAGGTGCACATGGGAACTTATCTAACTTATTAGAGACGATCAGGCTAAAATGTGTGTAATGACAGCCCATCAGTGTACACATGAACTTACTTCCATTTAGGAAGAGCAAGACACTCAACTGTCTCAGCTTCTCTATGGGATACAAATAGTGTTGAATTTCTAGTGATGAGCATACCATTTGACTGTTTGACTAAATTAATGTTTAGGACTTTCGGGAACCTTGAATGCTATTGTATACTTCTAAAAAACTTACCAATATGCTTTCTGTAACTGAATAGTAGCTATAGAGCTAAACTTGCAACAATGAGTTGCTCAATATATACTTTCAGATTATCATCACCTTCATCCAAAGAAAGGAGCATTTTGATTTAATAGCCAATCAATGACAATGTCGTTAGACGTAAAACAAATGCTTGGTTTGGTTAAGAATGTTGAAGGAAATTGGCCATTTACTTTAAAAAGGGAATCATCCCCACATTTACCATAAGTGCTTTAGGGAAACCATGCAAATGCAAAACTGCATAATGGGCAGAGATTGGAACCAGTGTCATCTCAAATAACTGCTTTTCCATTTCATTTGATGTCATCATCTGAGTTGGTTGAATGTCCTATATGTACGTTGTTAATGATATCGAGTCAGCTGAGAATATTATAAAAAAGAAGAATGTGAATGTTCCTGCAGACTAGTATTGTGAACAACCAAATATAGAGAAGCATAAACAAAACCTATCTGTTTTTAATATGCAATGGCTATTTTGAACTTCTTGACAGTATGTGGATATAGTATAAGTTAGATGACTTTTAACAAAGGAACAAAATTGAAGGCTGTGCCTACTAGCCTGCAATAGAATTTTGTGAGGCTTCATGTGTTGTTATTTCTCAAACCATCAGTTCTCTTCAAAATACATGCCTGACAAAAAGAAGTGCAGCACCCAGAATGGATGCCAAGATAACTTTGTACAAGAATGCACCGTTGGCAGGTATGTAAATGATTTAGAGTTGCAGTTCTCTGTGGCAGGTAAAATGACCACGAGAGTGAATTAATGTAGTGAAACATGAGACTCTTCTGGAGTTAAAATGCTCAAATAACAGTTGGCTGATGCTTTTGACAGCTGTCAATATTTCGACAGTTGCACACACTGACATTTTCAAGGCACAAATGCAATGATAATGTGCTGCACAAGAAAATTTAAAATCTTTGTATGCAGAGCATATGTTCTGCATGTCCGTGCCACCCCCCCTTTCCCTCCTCCCCTCACACACACACACACACACACACACACACACACACACACACACACACAGAGAGAGAGAGAGAGAGAGAGAGAGAGAGAGAGAGAGAGGGAGAGGGAGAGGGGGGGGGGGGGGGGAGAGAGAGAGAGAGAGAGAGAGAGAGAGAGAGAGAGAGTAAACACTAATGCAGCCAAAGATGATCAACATCAAATAACCAATCAGTGAGGTAAGCATTAACTATATCCCTCTGTTGTGTGACCAGGGAGAGAGCATGATTCCATGCAGATTTTCAGCAAAAACCTCCATCTCTATTTATATGCTCACTTGTTAGTTTAATTTCAACTGCTTTCTTAATAGCAGTAACCCAATAGCTACCAGTGCATCCAAGACTCTCCATGTTCTTATATTACATATTATTACTGGTGCCAAGGCAATGTTCTGCAGTAGCAGATTTGCTTGGCTGTTGTAAGCATGTGTGACACTCATGCTCAGTACACAGGTTCTCTGCGGTCCTGATGGTCTGACTAATATGCAACATGCCACAACTGCAACAAACATGGCATACACCTGCCTTTACGGATCTTAAAAGGCCCCTTATGTGGTTGAAAAACACATTTCACATCATATTTCATCAGAATATGACAATCCTGTTGGAAATGCTTCCTGTGTAAGCAAACAGACTTTCGACTTGGATGCTGTCTCATTACCATCATCACACACCTATTTCACAGTAGGTCGATACTGCAACATGCGTCAGATCTGTCTTTCACTATAAACAATTTGATGAAAGGTAACTTCAAGATTGGCTTAATCAACTGAAGAACTTTCAGGGTCTGAGATGACATGGATTTGTGAACCAAGCTATGAAGTACCCCTTCATGCCGTATACGAGGGCAGTTTGAAAAGTTCTCGGAATGGAATAGAAGAAAAGTACTTATATCACTTAATTTTTTTTTTCAATGTAGTCTCCTTGTAGATTAATGCATTTGGTCCAATAGTGTTCCAATGCCTTGATCCCATCTCGAAAATGAATTTCCTCCATTCCTGCAAAATAGTTGTCAATTCCGGTTATCAATTTATTTGAAGTGAATCTTCGTCCACCAAGAAAAATTTTCAGTTTTAGCAAGAGCTGGAAGTCTGAAGGAGCCACTGGCCGCTGTGGCCGAGTGGTTCTAGGTGCTTCTGTCTGGAACCATGCGACTGCTATGGTCGCAGGTTCGAATCCTGCCTCAAGCAGTTAGGTTAATTATGTTTAAGTACACTCCTGGAAATGGAAAAAAAAACACATTGACACCGGTGTGTCAGACCCACCATACTTGCTCCGGACACTGCGAGAGGGCTGTACAAGCAATGATCACACGCACGGCACAGCGGACACACCAGGAACTGCGGTGTTGGCCGTCGAATGGCGCTAGCTGCGCAGCATTTGTGCACCGCCGCCGTCAGTGTCAGCCAGTTTGCCGTGGCATACGGAGCTCCATCACAGTCTTTAACACTGGTAGCATGCTGCGACAGCGTGGACGTGAACCGTATGTGCAGTTGACGGACTTTGAGTGAGGGCGTATAGTGGGCATGCGGGAGGCCGGGTGGACATACCGCCGAATTGCTCAACACGTGGGGCGTGAGGTCTCCACAGTACATCAATGTTGTCGCCAGTGGTCGGCGGAAGGTGCACGTGCCCGTCGACCTGGGACCGGACTGCAGCAACGCACGGATGCACGCCAAGACCGTAGGATCCTACGCAGTGCCGTAGGGGACCGCACCGCCACTTCCCAGCAAATTAGGGACACTGTTGCTCCTGGGGTATCGGCGAGGACCATTCGCAACCGTCTCCATGAAGCTGGGCTGCGGTCCCGCACACCGTTAGGCCGTCTTCCGCTCACGCCCCAACATCGTGCAGCCCGCCTCCAGTGGTGTCGCGACAGGCGCGAATGGAGGGGCGAATGGAGACGTGTCATCTTCAGCGATGAGAGTCGCTTCTGCCTTGGTGCCAATGATGGTCGTATGCGTGTTTGGCGCCGTGCAGGTGAGCGCCACAATCAGGACTGCATACGACCGAGGCACACAGGGCCAACACCCGGCATCATGGTGTGGGGAGCGATCTCCTACACTGGCCGTACACCACTGGTGATCGTCGAGGGGACACTGAATAGTGCACGGTACATCCAAACCGTCATCGAACCAATCGTTCTACCATTCCTAGACCGGCAAGGGAACTTGCTGTTCCAACAGGATAACGCACGTCCGCATGTATCCCGTGCCACCCAACGTGCTCTAGAAGGTGTAAGTCAACTACCCTGGTCAGCAAGATCTCCGGATCTGTCCCCCATTGAGCATGTTTGGGACTGGATGAAGCGTCGTCTCACGCGGTGTGCACGTCCAGCACGAACGCTGGTCCAACTGAGGCGCCAGGTGGAAATGGCATGACAAGCCGTTCCACAGGACTACATCCAGCATCTCTACGATCGTCTCCATGGGAGAATAGCAGCCTGCATTGCTGCGAAAGGTGGATATACACTGTACTAGTGCAGACATTGTGCATGCTCTGTTGCCTGTGTCTATGTGCCTGTGGTTCTGTCAGTGTGATCATGTGATGTATCTGACCCCAGGAATGTGTCAATAAAGTTTCCCCTTCCTGGGACAATGAATTCACGGTGTTCTTATTTCAATTTCCAGGAGTGTAGTTCTAAGTTGTAGGGGACTGATGACCTCAGATAAGTCCAATAGTGCTCAGAGCCATTTGAACCATTTGAATCTAATGGAGCCATATCAGGTGACTAAGGCAGGTGTGACACCAATTCATACCTAAGTTCGTGAAATTTTGTCATGGCAATGGCATGTGTGTGAGGGCGCACATTGTCTTGATGGAAGATGACATTCTTCCTAGGTAAACCCGGCCTTTTTTCGTGTATCTTTTGTTACAATTTGTCCGGGAGGTTAGCATAATATTCTCCAGTAATTGCTTGCCCAGTGGGGAGATAGTCTACAAACAGAATCCCCTTTGCATCCCAGAACATTGATGCCATGACCTTTCCCGTCGAAGGAATTCTCTTTGCTTTCTTTGGTGGTGGAGAGTCAGCACGTTTCCACTGATTTGGCTGTTGTTTTTCTCTGGGATATAGTAGTGCACCCAAGTTTGATCTGTGGTCACAAACCACTGCAAAAAATCTTGTTCGTTTCTCCTAAAGCAGGCCAAACATTGTTCAGAAGTGTCCATTATCATGAGTTTTTGATCCAGCGTCAAGAGTTGTAGCACCCATCATGTAGATAATATTTTCATTGAAACTTCCTGGCAGATTAAAACTGTGTGCCGGACCGAGACTCGAACTCTGGACCTTTGCCTTTCATGGGCAAGTGCTCTACCATCTGAGCTACCCAAGCATGACTCACGACCCATCCTCACAGCTCCAATTCTGCCCGTACCTCGTCTCCTACCTTCCAAACCTCACAGAAGCTCTTCTGCAAACCTTGCAGAACTGGCACTCCTGGTAGAAAGGATATTGCGGAGACATGGCTTAGCCATAGCCTAGGGGATGTTTCCAGATTGAGATTTTCACTCTGCAGTGGAGTGTGCGCTGATATGAAACTTCCTGGTAGAGCACTTGCCCACGAAAGGCAAAGGTCCCGAGTTCGAGTCTCAGTCCGGCACACAGTTTTAGTCTGCCAGGAAGTACGTGAGCAATTTCATGCACTTTCAATCAGCAATCCTCCATAAACATTTTATGCACTTTTGCAATGATTTCTGCGGTAGTGACACATCTTGGGCGACCACTACATGGATCATCATCTAAGCTCTCCTGACCAAATTTAAATTCATTTGTCCACTTGGCAGCAGTTGAGTATGAAGGAGCAGAGTCCCCAGTGTATTCTGGAAATTGGCAAGAATGCACTTTGCTCTCATACCTTTCTTTACAAAGTACTTAATCACTGCTCATATCTAGATTTTCTCCATCTTTAAATATCACTATGTGGGAACAACAGCAGAGCCACGTCACCACCAGAGCTCTCTGTCAAGAGCACTGACGTGGCACATGTTTACAGGCAACACCTCTCGTGGTGATTCCGAGAACTTTTCAAACCACCCTCATAGATGGAATGTCCCAGCATACGATCAGCTTTCCTCCTAACTGATACATCAAAGAAGGGAAGGCAGCCATTCTTTTCCACCTCCATTCTGAAGCTAATATTTGGATGGATTGGATTCTATGTTCTAAAAAGCCATTTAAATTCTCACTTTAAAGAGGCCAAACAACAAAAGTCCATCTACATATCAGAAAAAACACACAGGTATCAATGCCACCATCTCCAAGGTGAATTCCTTGAACTCTACTATAAACAAATTGCCAGTAATTAGTGACAATGGGCTCCACGTAACAGCTCCATCTCTCTGTTGATAGGGTCCTTGAATAAAAAGCAAGAGGAAATGAACACCTGTGGAAATAGATTCAGTAATTCAATGCCAAACCTAAGTGCAATTAACCATAATGAACTGGGCAGAGGAATGTGAGTTAAGAGAGAGACCACATCAAAACTTATTAAAAATTGGTGTCATTCATGGGCGTGTTGTGAGTAACATTGGTGCCCCAACACATCATGTTGCATAACTCCTTGATACTCTGTTGAGCCCACTAGTAGGTCTGTGGGTGCATCACATTAAGAACTCAGCAGATTTTGTACATTGATTAGAGGGATTTCGTTTGAATGATTCTGACATCATGATGTAGAGAGCCATCAGGTATGACTTAAGGTCATGGCTGGTTGTGGTTGAGGGAACTTTGATGGCACAGTGGTATGTTATGGACATCTTGTGTCCTCACGTATTATTTCTCATGTTACTGTATCATGATGCAATTTTTCAAGAGGACAATGACCATCCACACATGGCGTGTGTGTATGAACGGTCTGTGTGATGCTGAAGTACAAACGTAGCGGGCAAGATTCCCAGATCTGTCAGTGATAGAACATTTGTGGGACCAGCTCAGCTGTCATCTATGTCCTAGTACCAGTGTCAACAATATCGAGGACCAGTCACAGAAGTTGTGGGCCAGTTTGCCTTATCATACCCTTCCCAACCAAATTAGTGCATGCATCCTGGCCAGAGGTGGTGCAACTTCGTACTGACAAATGGGCTTATACTGCCAAGTTCTTTGTAAAATTGTCCCAAGTTTGTAATCAAATAACATAAAATATTGTCTCAATCTGTGAAGTTTCATTTTGTTTTCTCCTCTGCTTCTGAATGCTTCACCTTTTTTGGCAGGCAGTGTATTTAAATCATTCATCCTTCTCTCTTTATGGATAGAGTAAAATTTTTAAAATAGCTCACATTGATAATTAATAATCTATTGGATCACTTTTACTGTTGTATGAAAATATTCATGTTGAAAATCAATTTTATGAAATAAATTTGTTTTTGCAAATGTATTTGATTTCACACAGTATTTTTAACATCACTAATATATCTTTTTTTAATTCTATTCCAGTTGAGGAAAATGAATTGTTTGATTTCCGTTCAATTCGGCTTGATTGGTTTAGATTACAAGCTTATACATCAGTCAGTAAATCACCAATAGTGCTTGAAGAAAATAAAGACTTAGCTTCCTTGATTGACATTATTGTCTTCCACACAAAAATGGTTGATTTTCTTGATGAAATGTTGGTTGAAACATCTGATTTATCAATTTTCTGGTAAGACTAATATTACAGACATTTTAATTAGATTACGTTGTGTGAAAATTGAATATCTTCTCAAAACTAAAATAACAGACTGCAAAGTAAAATATGCAGTGACATTATTTATTATTTAAATGGTGTTATTTGGCACACTGTATGTACACTAAAGATGCATTTCAATTCATAATATCCCATAATGATTTAGATTTTTCATTTATTCTACAAATTCACTGAGGAAAACTGTGGTATTAAATATTAAATAGGAATAGTGGAAGTGGCTTTCTAGAGTGTTCAGTAACAAACAAGAGTGTTAGAACTTCAACTTTAACACATATATTTCGGAACGACACAACAACACATATAAGTCACAGAGTAAGTTGACAAGTAAGACATGTGTACACATTAGCATTTGAATGAGCACTGAGTCCCAGTCTAGCGGCCGCTGCTCGGCTGGCCGTTTAGGTGGCGCAGCTGCTGCATGGCTGGCAGACAGTGCCGCACATTGAGGAGGTGCGTAATTGCGCGGCGGCACTTTGAATGATCGGCAAGTCACAACACTTTTCCCCCCTTTGAAATTGTTGCATTGGTCTTGATGGAGGTGTCCTGGAGATGGCTAACGTCCATAGGCGTTGTTTGACTCACCGTAAAGTCTCGAGGAGGAGGCTTCCTGTACGGACGGAAGTGTCCCCGATGATAACGGGTCGAGATGACAGGAGACGTAGGGGTCGAATCGGCTGGGGCCCCATGCACCAATCTGCCCGTTGCGGCAAGTCCAGTTGATATGACAGGAGACATGGGCGATGTGTCGGTGTCTGTTGGAGGAGGAGGCGAGTAGATTTGCTCTGACAGAGGATGGTCCTCCGGTTCCTGCATGGGCACATCTCCTGGTGGTGTCCGTTCTTGTGCTGGCATCGCGATGACGGTGAGAGGGCTGCGTTGTGAGTATTGAGAGATGCCAAGATCCCGAGCGTCACGTAGAGCCAAAGGTGGCGTGGCGGCATTCGGAACAGGCGTTGCTGGCACCCGAGACCGAAGCTGGTCCGAATGACGCACTGCAACACCCGTGTCCGTCTGGATTTCACACAGGCATCTGCCACGGTATCTTAAGATGCGGCCGCCTGCCATATCCCCATACCCAGACGAGGTCATCGGCGGTGAACCGGCCAAGTGAAGGCACCCGCGGCCGTTAGGTGGGAGGCCGCAGAAGATGAAGTAGCGTGCAGGGCTGTCGGCCATGTAAGAGCTCAGCCGGGCTGTGGTCGCCCATGGGGGTGAAACGGTAAGACGCCAGAAACTGGAGAAGTGCATCATCAGCAGCAGAAGAAGTCAGAAATTTCCGCATCTGAGCCTTAAATGTGCAGACCAGTCGTTCAGCCTCACCGTTGGATTGTGGATGGAATGGCGGGGCCGTGACATGCGTAACGCCGTGACGAGCACAAAAATCCGCAAATTCGGAAGAGGCAAATTGCGGACCATTATCAGTAACAAGAGTAGAGGAGAGGCCTTCCAAAGAAAAAATGCGGGCGAGAGCACTGGTAGTTGCCGCGGTGGTAGGCGACGTGCAACGGACAATGAAAGGAAAGTTAGAGTAGGCGTCAATTACGAGGAGCCAATAAGTACCTAAAAAGGGTCCCGCAAAGTCAGCATGAATGCGCTCTCAGGGCTTCTCAGGTGAGGGCCACGGTGACAAAGATGACTTCGGGGCAGCGGCCTGTGACGCACAAGGGCCGCAGGCAGCGACCATGTGTGCTATTTTAGAGTCCATGCCAGGCCAGTACACATGACGACGCGACAGAGATTTTGTGCGAGACACACCCCAGTGCCCTTTGTGATGGAGGCGCAAGACCGAAGCACGCAAAGACGCAGGTACCACAACACGCGGTGAAGCATTGTCAGTGGAGAGGAGGATAACACCATGCCTAGCTGTGAGGCAGTAGCGCAAAGTGTAGTAGTTCCGCAACGGATCAGAAGTCTTAGCGGACGGGCGATCTGGCCAACCCTTCTGAATACAGCGTAAAACCCGGGAGAGGGTAGGGTCAGAGCCCGTAGCAGCCGCCAGCCTGTCCCCAGTGATGGGGAACCCGTCCACAACCCGCTGCTCGGCAACATCCAGGTGGAAACACAAAAGTTCGTCCCTATCGAATGCCTGATCAGGACCCATGGGAAGGCGAGACAGAGCATCAGCATTCGCATGCTGAGCCATTGGCCAGAAATGAATCTCATAATTGAAACGGGACAAGTAAAAACCCCAACGCTGGAGGCGGTGTGCAGCCTTGTCGGGAAGTGACGTTGATGGATGAAACAAGGAAACAAGTGGTTTGTGATCCATAACAAGATGAAATTTTGAGCCATAGAGAAAAACACCGAACTTATGAAGAGCATAAATGATGGCCAAAGCTTCTTTCTCAATTTGAGAATACTTTTGTAGGGCATCCGTGAGCATTTTGGAGGCATAAGCAACGGGTTGTTCCGAACCGTCAGAAAAACGGTGCGCAAGGACTGCACCGACCCCGTATTGAGAGGCGTCTGTGGCAAGAACAAGGTGTTGGCCAGGTCGATAAGTAGCCAGGCACGGGGCCTGTTTCAGCATAGTCTTCAACTTCTGGAAAGCCGCTTCACATGACGCGGACCAGTGAAAAGGCACGTTTTTATGCAACAGGCGATGCAACGGCTGAGCCACCGAAGCCGCAGATGGTAAAAACTTGTGATAGTATGCTATTTTCCCCAAGAAGGCCTGCAGTTCCTTAACAGATGTAGGGTGAGGAAGGGCATCGATCGCAGCGACAGTTTGTTGAAGCGGACGAATGCCATCCCGAGAGAGTTGAAAACCCAAGTACGTGATAGATGCCTGAAAAAATTGTGATTTCTGAAGATTACACTTAAGAACGGCAGTCTGTAAGACATGAAAAAGTGTGCGGAGATTTTGAAGATGTTCTTCAGTGGTGGAGCCAGTGACAACAATGTCGTCCATGTAATTGATACACCCAGGGACAGGGAGCAATAATTGTTCCAAGAATCACTGAAAGAGAGCAGGGGCGCTAGCAACCCCGAATGGCAAGCGTTGGTATTGATAGAGGCCGAAAGGCGTGTTAAGGACCAGAAACTGCCGGGAAGCAGCGTCGAGAGGAAATTGATGATAAGCTTCTGACAGGTCAATTTTAGAAAAATACTGGCCTCCAGCAAGTTTGGTGAACAGTTCTTCAGGACAGGGCATAGGGTAAGTGTCGATGGGGCATTGAGCATTTACAGTGGCTTTGAAATCGCCACAGAGACGAATATCACCATTTGGCTTAGCAACTACGACGACAGGAGAGGACCACTCACTGGAAGTGACAGCAAGCAAGACCCCTGAAGCAGTGAGATGATCCAACTCCCGTTTTACCCGATCACGACGGGCCACAGGAATGGGCCGAGCCCGAAAAAACTTGGGCCGAGCAGTGGGTTTGAGCGTGATATGAGCTTCAAAGTCGTTTGCACGGCCTAACCCAGGAGAAAAAAGGGACGAAAATGTCATCGACAAGGAATCCAGTTGAGCATAAGGAATAGCGTCAGAGACAATATTGACAGAGTCAGCTATGGAGAACCCAAAAACGTGAAAGGCATCGAAACCAAAAAGATTTTCTGCGTTGCTCTGGTCGACCACAAATATGGGAACAGTGCGAACGACGGATTTGTAAGATACCTCAGCATTAAACTGTCCCAAGAGAGAAATCTTCTGTTTATTGTATGTCCGTAATTGCCGAGTGACAGGGGACAGGAGTGGAGAACCCAGCTGAAGATAGGTCTGAGAATTAATTATAGTGGCAGCAGAACTGGTATCCACTTGCATACGAACGTCTCGACCAAGGATTTGGACAGTGAGGAATAACTTCCCTGAAAGGGAAGAAGTGCAATTGATAGACAACACAGAATCAGAATCAGCGTCATGTTCATGAACATCATGTATGCGGTCGGATTTGCAAACGGGAGACACATGACCTTTCTTTTTGCAATTGTGACCCACAGCCCAACGTTGGGGACAATCCTCGCGTGAATGTTTCCTAAAACACCGCGGACATGAAGGAAGTTGCCGGGGGTTTTGCTGCAGTTTCTTAGCGGGTTGTTTACGGCTAGGCCGAGGCTGTGCGTGGGAGCGCACTGCGGCCACGTCGGCCGGCGGGGACATGCCACACGCGTCGTCAACAGCGCACAGAGGTTGTATTTCCCCAACATCACCCCACGCCTCTATTTGCACCACAGCGGCGTGAGAAATTTCAAAAGACTGCGCAATGGAGAGAACTTCATCTAGAGTCGGATTCGCCAACTGAAGGGCACGTTGCCGAACTTCTTTGTCGGGCGCCGACCGGATAATAGCTTCCCGTACCATGGAATCAGCATAGGATTCATTGTGAACGTCAGTAACAAATTGACACTTTCGACTGAGGCTGTGAAGTTCAGCAGCCCAAGCGCGATAAGATTGATTTGGTTGTTTTTGACAACGATAAAAGGCAACACGAGAGGCTACCACATGCGTTTGCTTTTGAAAATAGACAGACAGAAGTGAGCACATTTCAGCAAAGGACGAAGACGCAGGATCCTTCAAAGGAGCCAATTGCGACAACAACCGATACATTTGAGGTGAAATCCAGGGAAGGAACAGAGACTTACATGGTTGTTCGTCTGTGACATGAAATGCCAAGAAGTGCTGTCGAAGACGTTTTTCGTAATCAGACCAGTCTTCCACCATCTCGTCGTAAGGAGGAAAAGGAGGTATAGTCAACGACGAGAAACGCCCCGCATTTGACGCCGTGACGAAGTCGCAAATCGCCGCTGTTAGAAGTGTTTGCTGTTCAAGGAGATTTTACAATAGTTGCTCGACAGTAGCCATGTAGCCCTGTGCGTCAACGGTGAAAAGGAAAAATCCACTACCTCGTCGCCAATTGTTAGAACTTCAAGTTTAACACATATATTTCGGAATGACACAACAACACATATAAGTCACAGAGTAAGTTGACAAGTAAGACATGTGTACACGTTAGCATTCGAATGAGCACTGAGTCCCAGTCTAGCGGCCGCTGCTCGGCTGGCCGCTTAGGTGGCGCAGCTGCTGCATGGCTGGCAGACAGCGCCGCATGTAGAGGAGGCGCGTAATTGCGAGGCGGCACTTTGAATGATCGGCGAGTCACAACAAAGAGTAATTTATGTGAACTAACACTGTAGACAGGACTCCATTTAATTAGTGAGAAGAAGAACGTTTAATACCAGTTAGAAACAGTGAAATATTCGGGGTGGAATAATGAAATATTCAAAGGATAATTGTTAAGTGAAACAGGCAAAAAGGAATACAAACGTCTCAAAAAGGAGATCGACAGGAAGTGCAAAATGGCTAAGCAGGGATGGCTAGAGGACAAATGTAAGGATGTACAGGCCTATCTCACTAGGGGTAAGATAGATACCGCCTACAGGAAAATTAAAGAGACCTTTGGAGAAAGGAGAAACACTTGTATGAATATCAAGAGCTCAGATGGAAACCCAGTTCTAAGCAAAGAAGGGAAAGCAGAAAGGTGGAAGGAGTATATAGAGGGTCTATACAAGGGCGATGTACTTGAGGACAATATTATGGAAATGGAAGAGGATGTAGATGAAGATGAAATGGGAGATACGATACTGCGTGAAGAGTTTGACAGAGCACTGAAAGACCTGAGTCGAAACAAGGCCCCCGGAGTAGACAATATTCCATTGGAACTACTGACGGCCGTGGGAGAGCCAGTCCTGACAAAACTCTACCATCTGGTGAGCAAGATGTATGAAACAGGCGAAATACCCTCAGACTTCAATATAATAATTCCAATCCCAAAGAAAGCAGGTGTTGACAGATGTGAAAATTACCGAACTATCAGCTTAATAAGTCACAGCTGCAAAATACTAACACGAATTCTTTACAGACGAATGGAAAAACTAGTAGAAGCCAACCTCGGGGAAGATCAGTTTGGATTCCGTAGAAACGCTGGAACACGTGAGGCAATACTGACCTTACGACTTATCTTAGAAGAAAGATTAAGGAAAGGCAAACCTACGTTTCTAGCATTTGTAGACTTAGAGAAAGCTTTTGACAATGTTGACTGGAATACTCTCTTTCAAATTCTAAAGGTGGCAGGGGTAAAATACAGGGAGCGAAAGGCTATTTACAATTTGTACAGAAACCAGATGGCAGTTATAAGAGTCGAGGGACATGAAAGGGAAGCAGTGGTTGGGAAGGGAGTAAGACAGGGTTGTAGCGTCTCCCCGATGTTGTTCAATCTGTATATTGAGCAAGCAGTAAAGGAAACAAAAGAAAAATTCGGAGTAGGTATTAAAATTCATGGAGAAGAAATAAAAACTTTGAGGTTCGCCGATGACATTGTAATTCTGTCAGAGACAGCAAAGGACTTGGAAGAGCAGTTGAATGGAATGGACAGTGTCTTGAAAGGAGGATATAAGATGAACATCAACAAAAGCAAAACAAGGATAATGGAATGTAGTCTAATTAAGTCGGGTGATGCTGAGGGAATTAGATTAGGAAATGAGACACTTAAAGTAGTAAAGGAGTTTTGCTATTTGGGGAGCAAAATAACTGATGATGGTCGAAGTAGAGAGGATATAAAATGTAGGCTGGCAATGGCAAGGAAAGCGTTTCTGAAGAAGAAAAATTTGTTAACATCCAGTATTGATTTAAGTGTCAGGAAGTCATTTCTGAAAGTATTCGTATGGAGTGTAGCCATGTATGGAAGTGAAACATGGACGATAAATAGTTTGGACAAGAAGAGAATAGAAGCTTTCGAAATGTGGTGCTACAGAAGAATGCTGAAGATTAGATGGGTAGATCACATAACTAATCAGGAAGTATTGAATAGGATTGGGGAGAAGAGAAGTTTGTGGCACAACTTGACCAGAAGAAGGGATCGGTTGGTAGGACATGTTCTGAGGCATCAAGGGATCACCAATTTAGTATTGGAGGGCAGCGTGGAGGGTAAAAATCGTAGAGGGAGACCAAGAGATGAATACACTAAGCAGATTCAGAAGGATGTAGGTTGCAATAGGTACTGGGAGATGAAAAAGCTTGCACAGGATAGAGTAGCATGGATAGCTGCATCAAACCAGTCTCAGGACTGAAGACCACAACAACAACATATAGAGGGGCTGTTGAATGGCAGAAAGGCACACTGAAAAAGACTACTAGATGTTATTAGCTATCAGACTGACCTTCTATCCTGCCAGCTGTAGAGCACCCCCCCCCCCCTCCCCTCCAAATTCTTTACTTCCCTCATCTCCCCTTTAACGCGCCCCTTCCAGCGCAGCCTTCTGATGCTGCACCTAGAAGCCTGCTATCCTATCTTGTCCTGTCCATGTCCCTGCACACTCCCACAGGCAGCACTAGCATCTTCCCCCACCCCTACTCTGCTGTTTCTCCCCGTCCCTGCTTCATGCTTCTTCTGTACCACCACTACCAACCCCAGCAAAGATCATTGCATACCTGATACAGAATCGCAGTCAGGCCATAGCAGCCAGAGATGACAGTGAATATATATGTGTGAAGGGTTGAAAGGGGAAGAAGAAGGGCAAAGTAAAAGGACTGCTGAGGTTTAGGAAAAGGTTTAGAGTTCAGAAAGGTCACCCAGAAACTGTAGGTCAAGGGAGACTTAACGGACAGAATGAGAATGAAAGATTGATTGTTGGGGACTGCACTGGGCAAGAGTTGAGAGAGTACTGCTAAAACATTGTGCATGAGTTAATAAGATCAAAAAGCAATGTATGTGACAGCGGTGGAAAGGGGATGGCAAAAAATGGACACGTGAGAAAAATGAAGACATAGAAAAATAAAATGGAGTGAAGAAGGGAATAGTTACTGTGAAGAAATGTTGAGACCAAAGAAATTAACATAAATTAAGGCCAGGTGGATGGCAAGAACCAACATGTTGTTGTGCCAGTTCCCACTTGCAGAGTTCTAAGAAACTGGTGCCTGGGGGAAGAACACAGATTTCACATGCGGTGAAACAGGCACGGATCATGACTGTCTTGCAGAGTTCTAAGAAACTGGTGCCTGGGGGAAGAACACAGATTCCACATGTGGTGAAACAGGCACGGATCATGACTGTCATGTTGTAGTGCATGCTCTGCAACAGGATATTGTGTGTTGCTAGTATATAATTTCATGTACTGACACGTTCCATGACCTTGGAGATTTGCTCTTCAATTTGGTCTTACTGAACTTGACGTGTAAATAAAAGAAAATAAAACCAGGATATTGTGGAGATTAGTACTGAATGACAAGAGGTGTATTCCTAAGTTGGATTTTGGAGGGATCAGCAGTACCAGGATTGGATGTGATGGCCCTTGAAATCTACTTTTAATCTAGCTGGTGGGTAATTACGGCCAGTGAAGGCTGAGGTGAGAATGGTGGTATATTGCTCTAAAGATTCTGCATCTGAACAAATACATGTTCCTCAAATGCCAAGGCTGTATGGGAGGGTACATTTGACATGGAAAGGATGGCAACTGTCAAAATGTAAGTACTCTTGTTTGTTTGTAGATTTAATGTGAACGGAAACGTGTAGCTGGCTTTCGGTGAGAATCCACTTTCCTTCACACACATTGTCAGCTGGAAGTATCATTTTGCAACCTAATTCCAAAACCTTTCTGGCAATAAACCTGACATTGAACCCTGTCTTGAACACTTCTGACCACGATCCCATCTTGATCCATCACCACTACCTCAAAATCATCCCTTACAAAACTTCCAAGAATTCCTCACATCCAGCACTACTTCACGACCCTTCCTCAGGTCCCTACAACATGTCCCTAATCTGTCCTCTGCAGAACTCCATGATCTGTGTTCCCTGAAAGCTGATGGATCCATCATTATCCTCCCAGCAGACAAAGGATCTACCACTGTGGTACTTGACTGACAAGAGTATGTTTGTGAAGGTCTGCGCCAGCTGTCTGACACATCTACCTACAGCATCTGCCATCAAGAACACATCCCTGTGATACAAACTGACCTGCAGTCCCTCCTTGAAACCTCAGGCTCATCTCCGTTGCTAACATCTCAATCCATAGAACTCCTTACCACCATCCAAACCATGTACCTTCACCTTTTACCTTCTTCCTAAGATCCGCAAACCTAATCATACTGGCCATCCTATAGTGGCTGGCTTCAAAGCACTCACCAAATGTTTATCTGTCTTAGTTGATCAACACTTGCAACCCATAGTACAGAGATTTCCCTTCTATATTAAAGATACGAATAATTTTGTGTTGCCTGGTTACCAAGAGCTGTTATAGAACGATTGATTCACGGATCCAGTTATATGGCTCCTTCTGTGTATGGCGATTTTACGACTATGACGAGTGAGGCCTGAAGATGGCATCAATCTAATGCCAAAACTGGTAGCATATAGAAGTTCATAAAATAAAATAAATTTCTACAATACATACGGCTGTTGGTAAATTATTGCATCAAGAATTTCGTAGATTGTCTGAAATCTTTGCCCATCCCACTCCTACCACACACCTTGATTGTCACCATTGATGCCACCTCCCTGTATACCAACATACCCCATGTACATGATCTGTTTACTGCTGAACATTTCCTCTGTCAGTGCCCACTTCATTCCAGACCTATGACATCCTTCCTGCTAACCATAATCAACTTTATGCATACCAACTACTACTTCACCTTTGAGGGGCAGCATACAAGCAGATCAGGGGTATGGCCATAGAACCATGGTGGCTCCTTCCTATGCCAACCTTTTCATGGGTTGCTTGGAGTGGGCTTTCTGGGATCCATAAGCCTTCAACTTCTGGTTTGGTTTAGATACATTGTGACATCTTTGCCATATGGACTCATGATGAGGCTGACCCGTTAAAATTCCTGGAATCTCTAGATACGTTCTCCCAATTAAATTTCACATGGTCCTATTCTGAATCCTATGCTGCTTTCCCTGATGCCGAACTTATCCTCACTCAATGCCAGCTACGCACTTCTGTTCACATTAAACCTACCAACAAACCACAGTATCATTAAACCTACTAACAAACAACAGTACTTACGTTTTGACAGTTGCCATCCTTTCCATGTCAAACATTCCTTTCCATACAGCCTTGTCATTCGAGGCAAATGTATTTGTTCAGATCCTGACTCCATACAGCAATTCACCACCATTCTCACCTCAGCCTTCACTGGATGTAGTCACCCCACCAGCCTAGTTCAAAAGCAGATTTCCTGGGCCATCACATCCAATCTTGGTACTGATGATCCCTCCAAAAAAATGGCTTAGGAGTACACCACTTGTCACTCGGTATTATCCTGGTCTTGAATGTATTAATCTGCTACTTTGACAAGGCCATGACTTTCTAAAATCGTGCCCTGAAATGAGATCCATGTAGTCAGAGATTTTGCCCACCACATGTAGAATAGCTTTTTGTCACCCTCCTGATCTCCACAGTAGCCTTGTCAGACCCTGTGCTCCTTCTGCACCCTTCTCTGTACCCAATTACTCCTACCACTGTGACCATCACTGCTGCAAGACTTGCCCTATGCACACTCCTACCACCACATATACCAGCCCTGTAACTGGCAAAACATATACTATCAAAGGGAGAGCCACCTGTTAAATGACACGTTATAATATACCAGCTGCTATGTAAACACTGTTTGGCATTTTGCATCGACATGACTACCACAAAGTTATCAGTTATGATGAATGGGCATAGGCAGAGGGTATATACCGGTAACACACAATATCCTGTTGCAGAACATGCTCTATAACATGACAGTCATGACCATGGTGCCTGTTTCACCACATGTGCCATCTGGATTCCTCTGCCAGACAGCAGTTTCTCAGAACTCCATAGTTTGGAACTGACACTACAACATGCCCTTGGTTCTTGCCACCCACATGGCCTTAGTTTAAATTAATTTCTTTGGTCTCAGTATTTTTTCACAGTAACTATTCCTCTATTCATTCTGCTTTAGTTTTCTACATCTTTCACTTTCTGACCTGTCTGTTTTTCACCGTCCTCCTCTCCCCTCTGTCACATAAAATGCAAGTAGCTTTTTGATCTTATTAACTCATGCACAATGTTTTAGCAGTAATATCTGTCTAGCATGTTACTCTATCTTCCATCTTTAAGTTCTCAAATATTCAAATCTTGCCCGTTCAGTCCCCAACAATTTATCTTTCCTTCTCATTCAATCCAGTAAGTCTCCCCTGACCGAGGGTTCTCCTAAATCTCACCAGTCTTTTTCCTTCACCCCTCTCCCTTCCCCTTCAACCCTTCCACCAGAAAAAGGAGCAACTGGCTCCAAAAGCTTGCATATGTAATACCTTTTATACATTTGTTCTTCTGCCGCTCCTTGGTGAGTAGATTTTTTTATCTTCTGTCTATTTCTGATGGAGAACTTCTTCCAGTAGCTAATTAATATCTAGCAGTCTTTTTTCGATGTGTGTGTCGCCCTTCAGCACCTTCTGTATATAGTGAGTAGCAATCTGTCCTCTTCGTGTTGTTGTTATTTAACTCCAGTTCTCAAAAAAAATATTGGGTTGACTAATTTTAGCTTATAGGTTCAAATTCTGGCAGATAGTGGAATTTGAAAATGTCATGTACACTTGTAAAAATGAATTTGCTTTGTGTGTAGCAGGGAATGAATCTGTGTTATGTGAATTTACTGCAAATGACTGAAAGTGTTACAGATACCGAAAAAATGCTGAATTGGGGGGGGGGGGGGGGGGGGGGAAGGTAAACCTGTTCTATGAGCCCACCAGACAGTAGCACAACACTATATGCTTTCTAATGGAACACTGGCCCAGACAGTGTTCCTTTTCCCTCTAATGATGTGCTTACCACAGTATATGTATAGATATATTTAGGAACTTGGTAGGCTGTTAGTGCAATTGCTGCTGGACAAGATGGCAGTTAGTAAATGTTGGTTGGTGAACTTTTTTGGATTTTTTGTGAATATTCTGATCTCGTTCATTACTATAAATTGTATGAGCTGTGTGCTGTTTCTCACCAGTTTGTTACATTGACCAATCTGTATGTAAAGCTCATCCTCTGCCGGGAATGTGTTCTTAGGTTGTTCTGTATCACTGACGTAGACCAGTGTATAGTCACATATTCATAAACTTATTTTCAACTGTTGTCAACTGCTGTAGTGGCTCCACCATATCTCAAATTTTGTTGCTTCTGTGGAAGACTAACATGTTGCAGAGAATCCCACCTACAGCTTATATGGCTTGGAATGATAGCAATTGAGGGATTTGTGATTCTTCTTCTTCTTCTTCTTCTTCTTCTTCTTCTTCTTCATTGTCTCATTCGATTTTATACCACATTTTATGATTTTCTGAATGATTGTTTTATTGTATACATTCTGTTTCAAGGTGTAGTGTAGCTTTTGTAGCTCACCAAAGTGTCATAATCCATAATCTGGTGCATGGTGCTCTCTTTTAGCTAGCTTGTGTGCCACGTCACAAATTGTTCTGGCTCAAATGCTGGTAGGACATGGCTGCGTGCTACTGGGTTACCTGATAACCTCCTCATCCAGGGAACATACTACTCTTCTTTTTTTTTCAATTTTTGCTGTAAAAAATAAATTAGGCTGGCAGTAGTTAGATGCTGCTCAAAAATATATATTACTTCTGTGTGTGGTGAAATGGAAAATATATCAATTCCATAATAGAACTAGTTTTTGCAAGAGTGATAAGGCATACTGTTCATAAAAATTTACGTTTCCGCTTGAAGTAAGTTAGCATCTGCCAGTTTTGCACAAGATATTAGCAGTCTCTTGCCAAATGTTTACTGTTGTTTCCTGGTACGTTGGCTTATGCATATTTCATATTGGAACCTACTGTTAGTCTGAGAACACAGAGGAAGCTGCTGGTCTTTGTGCCGACTCCATGTATGACCAAATGCAGTTATGTGTGCTCGAAGGTGAACACAGTAAACAATGGTTTGCCCACTAGTCAGGATGCAGAAGTGCCAGTGTCAGTAGAACATCATGTGCACTCTGGCTGCCCTGCAAGCTTTCTCACATGACACTGAAGAAACTGTTCTTAAAAAATAGATATATTCTTTCCCATGCGGTAGTCTCATTTGTCATATTCACAGTGAACAGCGTTTAGTTTATGGACATAGCTATTGCGATATTTCGAAATTAAATGTCACACTACATGAAATTCAGATAGATTGCAGTGAAAAATAGGAGTCATTATGACTTTACTTTCAGTACATGTTAAGTCATACATTGCTGCGTATGAAATGTAATTAAGATATTGAATTTTTCTTTAAACATGAGTGGAGATCTATATATACTTCCAGTCTCGAGAAAGCGGATTGTAAGTGGTGCACTAACTCCTGTTCTTCCATGCAAATGATGCAGCCAGAGTGAAATCGTCGTAACATCACTTGTACCTTATGCTGTTTCAAAGCCACACTAATTCTCATTTCATTAGCTATCAATGACCCTCAAAAAATTATGTTATTTAATTGAAAAAAATCTATAGTTACTCGTATCTCACAGTAGACAAGAAATTTCTAGCTATGCATGTTAACCATATGGCAAAATAGTCCCCTCTTTGCATACTATAATTTACCGAAAACTCATTTTGATATCTCGAAACATTTATGGGACATAATGGATATTATGAATATTTCACTCTGGCTGTATCATTTGTGTACATGAAAAGAAGTGAGTGTGCTACATACAATCTATACTGGTGGCCAAAATTGAAGCAACAAACCACTATTTCCCTGTCCTGTGTCTAATTCATGATCTAATCATACAAATTGTCAACAGTTGTTCATATGATTATGTTCTGCATGGAAGATGGCATTCCAGTCAATGGACAACCATGCCAACGATGACGTCAGGGCACCTATCAAATGGGATAGTGTTTGCCAGGTAGTCTCACATCCACAATCACTGTTCAGACAGTTGCAGACAGTATGATATGACACAGAGAAGATGCCTACCAGACTCTCTGCTGCGAAGGGCCAGAGATAGAAAGGAAGCCGGACAGTCGCAAAATGATGTGGTCCAATGGCTTAGTGTGAATCATTCTGTTGTTTCTCGGATGTGGCTGCGGTGTGTGGAGACCAAAACTGTACACTGAAGACCAGGGCAGGGCCAACCACATGTGACTTCAAAAGAGAGGACCATTATTTGGCTGCGAGAGCATGACAGTACCACCTTAGTTCTGCATGACAACTGGCATGTGAGCCCGCCAGCATCCACTGGACGTGTTATATCAGGGCAAATGGTGTGCAGAAGGCTTCAGCAGGGTGGCCTTTATTGTTGGAGACCTGCTGTGTGTCTACCTCTGATGCGTCTTCACAGAAGGGAACTTGTAAGAGTGGAGTTTTCAACAAGCTACCTGGGCGATTGAACAGTGGGCCAATGTTGTTTTCACAGGTGAGTCCCAATTTAGTCTGGAGAGTGATTCTCAATGGATTCGCATATGGAGGGAACATGGAACATGATTTTGGGACCCAAACATTGTGGAAAGACACTGATATTTAGGAGGATCCTTGTTGTGTGGGCAGGGATTATGTTGACCACTTGATGAACACCTCTTCATGAAATTGTACAGGTAAATCAGCAAAGTCTAACTGCTACCAGGTATCGTGATGAGATCTTGGGACCTCATTTGCAGTTGTTGAGAGGTGCTGTTGGCCCAGACTTTGTATTGATGTCATAGAGCATGGATTGTTGATGTTTTCTTGGAAACGGAAGATATTGCACAGGTGATGTGGCCTGCTCGCTCCCTCATGCAGTGTAGTGCATCAACCACCTGCTGTGCCGAAGTGAGCAAAGAATGTTTCATTCATACAAGTTAGGCAGGCATTATCTGTCTGCTGTGGTCAATGCTGCCTCCTGGGTGGGACTGTGTGCTGTCCCATGAAGTAACACGAGGATATTCTTTGCATTGCTTAAAGCCACACCACACGCTGACCTGGACTATGCGAGTAACATGCTTTCTTTATTTGCACAGTCTTGAATTTGTGAATGAAATGGGTTGGTCCTTTATAAATGTGGTGAAGAAGCATATCAGTCTGAATGAGGAATTACCTAAATTCATACTAGTTGCTGTGTAATATTTTTGTTGAATCCCGCATGTCACATTTAACTTGTGTGAAAAATGAAAACTCTGTATAAAACTTCAAATTGAACCCAGATATTTACCATTCATGCATGATCCATCTACATGCCTCATAATTCAGTGTAGAGTTTCAGCCTGCCTTTTTACAGAGGGTCTCTGTGCATGTCTTTCAGAAGTAGCATCCATGGGGAAAGGGAATAGCAAGGAATGAGATAGCAATGGCCTGGACTTCACTCAGGGATATCTTTTCCTGGGGAAAAGGGGGGGGGGGGAGAATGTGTTCATTGGTGAAGTACCAGAGTATTGCAGGAGGGAGTCTTGGTGATATTTGTATAAGTAGGAGAAGGATACTAGTAGTTTGAATCTGCAAGTCATTTTGTAAGACATGGTTGGCTGTCAAAGGGAAAGTTATGGTTCCAAATATCATTCCTGCACCCAGTTTTTATCCTTCACAGAGGATGATTTCATGCATACTCTATCATACTCTATCACAGAGAAAGTTTCATTTGGAAAGCTAGTCATATTTTGGTTATATTGTGACTATGGGTATTGATAACTAATGAAAATTCTGAAAAGCAGCCAACAAACTATACTGGCTATCACTTCAGGATTTAATCCAGAAGATTTGCCCTTCTGAAATTGCTTGTTGGACCATAAGAAATTTCATTTTCTGTTTGTGCATTGCTATTTTTATCTGTTTTCTATTTTTCTTCTTATCTCTGACCTATCAGATCACCAGAAGTTCTGTCATATGCCAATGGTATGGGTTTGTGGGAACTGTGTCAGTGTACACTGCAGAGTGCAAGAGCCCATAGAATTAGTGTTATTGGTCTTTTACTGAAGTTAACATTAGCAGTTTGTTCTACCATATATTTACATGTTTATATTTTTCAAGTTACCCCATGTGTGAAGTAATGCTAACATTTTATAGGCATTGTACATGATACCCATGTTGGACATGATATTCTTCTATCATTTCTGCCAGCAGTGGATGACATTGTTTCACCTATGTCTTTCCTTGAGTCTTAACTCACACCTAGTATTTTTGTGTTCATTTTCTATGTGTCTCCTCCCTTTCTTCAGTCCAGTTCTTGCTAACTTTCAACTGACTTTTCTTGAAAACACTGGTGTATTCCCAGCTGCTTCATGGAAAGGTCACATTCCTTGATGTTTTAGTTTGCTTTTAATACACACATCAAAAAAGTTTTGCATCATCCCTGTTCCCAGAACTCCTGACGATAGATGTTGACTGTGGATATTGTATCACAGACACAGTCCCTTCGACTGTTCATAGATGTCACTGAACCCACTCAAAGATGTAAACAATCATGTATGAACAACGCCTATTAGACAGAGGGGGTCCAACAGCTGATCAGTTAGAGTCATTCCAACAGGAAGGAGGTACATGGCCCGTGTTGTGTGTAGTTCAGCCATGCCTAGACAGTCAATACCGCAGTTTGATCATGTCTGCATTGTTACTTTGTGCCAGGAAGGGCTTTCAACAAGGGAAGTGCCCAGGCGTCTCGAAGTCAACCAAGGCGATGTTGTTTGGACGTGGAGGAAATACGGAGAAACAGGAACTGTCGATGATGTGCCTTGCTCAGGCCGCACAAGGGCTGCTACTGCAGTGGATGACCACTACCTATGGATTATGGTTCAGAGGAACCCTGACAGCAACATAAAAATGTTGAATAATGCTTTTCGTGCAGCCACAGGAAGTCTTGTTATGACTCAAACTGTGCGTAATAGGCTATATGGTGCACAACTTCACTCCCGATGTCCATGGTGAGGTTCATCTGTGCAACCACAACACCATGCAGCATGGTACAGATGGGCCCAACAACATGCCGAATGCACCGCTCAGGATTGGCATCACGTTCTCTTCACCGATGAGTGTCGCATATGCCTTCAACCAGACAATTGTCAGAGACGTGTTTGGAGGCAACCCGGTCAGGCTGAATGCCTTAGACACACTGTCCAGCGAATGCAGCAAGATGGAGGTTCCCTGCTGTTTTGGGGTGGCATTATGTGGGGCCGACATACGCCGCTGGTGGTCATGGAAGGCGCCGTAATGGCTGTACAATATGTGAATGCCATCCTCCGACTGATAGTGCAACCATGTTGGTAGCATATTGGTAAGGCATTCGTCTCCATGGATGACAGTTCGTGCCCCCATCATGCACATCTTGCGAATGACTTGCTTCAGGATAACGACATCACTTGACTAGAGTGGCCAGCATGTTCTCCAGACATGGACCCTATTGTACATGCCTGTGATAGATCCAGAATGAGATTTTCACTCTGCAGCGGAGTGTGCGCTGATATGAAACTTCCTGGCAGATTAAAACTGTGTGCCGGACCAAGACTCGAACTCGGGACCTTTGCCTTTTGCGGGCAAGTGGTCTACCATCTGAGCTACCCAAGCATGAGTCACGCCCCGTCCTCACAGCCTTACTTTTGCCAGTACCTCATCTCCTTCCTTCCAAACTTTACAGAAGAAGAGGATATTAAAGGAAACAGGCTTCTCTTGCAGATTTCAGACCAGAGCTATCCTAAAAAGAGGCTAATAAACAAGCAGACTTCACTTACAGATTGCAGGCCAGAGATACCCTAAACAGTGAATCCTTCTTCTTAATTTTCAATTGGGTTTGTCCCACCTGGTGGCAGGGTCCACTGAGTGGATTCGCTGTCTCCATTTTGCTAGGTCGTGGACCATGTCTGTATGAAGGTTTACAGCCTTCAGGTTATTGTACAGAGTGTCAGCCCATTGTTGTCTAGGCTGACCCTTGGGTCTCTTCCCTGCGACTTCCACTGTGTATGCAGCCTTTCCAATGGTATCATCTTTTGCAAGCAGCAAAATATAACAGCTTTCTCACATTTTCTTCTGGATTGGTGTGACCCTGAAATGTTCACTAATTGTGTCATTTGAGATATGATCCAGTCCAGTGATGCTACCTGGTCATCTTGGCATCTTAGTCTCCATGACCCCCAATCGTTGTTCATCCCATTTTGTAGCTGGCCAACGCTTGTTGCTGTAGAGAGCAACAGGATGGATGACAGTCCAGTAATAAACAGTGAAGTGTGGCACAATAAAACCATCACTGTTACAAAATTCGGTGAGCATTGGGAACCTAATATGTAATGTTACACTCATAACCCATTAAATCATTTAAAGTACAGTATGTGTAAGATTGAAGCTGTCCATAGAAGCATTTCATAAAAGAATTACTAGCTTTAGTAATTAATTGTGTGGAAATTAAAGTGGAAAAATTGATTTGTTTCCAAATCCAGTCCAAGAATTTTTCAGACTAACATTTGAGAATTCTTCGAAGAATAAGTTTCATTGAAATTTTGTGTAGTTTAATGGTTTGCGACTGTGGCACATATATTTAACACTCTTAGTACAGTGGGCTACCACAGCAGTTGTTGAAACATATTTTATTTATCATTTAGCTATGGTGGAATATGATGCCTGTCTAATTGGAGCATCACTAGTGGTATCTCGCCACACAGTGTCATTTTGTGTAATAAAAAAAAGGCATTTCAATGTATAGTATGCAGCTTTGTAGATAGTTTTGTGTTAGTGCTTTTGGTGTACTCACACCAAGCTTTGTGATTTGCTACAAATTCAACAGATGACATTGTACTGTACATCCTGCGATTTCTGTCGATTCTATGTTTTTATGCTTTGCGATTTGTTCTAGACTGCAGTAAATATTGCAAATAAATAAATACTCTTTAACTCTCCCACTGCCAGTCTGAAGCCTGGAATGATTAAAAAAATGAGAAATGAGTAATACATCAGAAGTATTTAGCAGCCAGTGCATGGCAAGAGACATGGCAAAGCAGTGCACAAAGTACAGATGCCAAGTCTTGCAAATGGCATTAAAAGGCTCAACAAATTGTGGTAGAGAGAATAACCAGTTTATTTCATTTATTGCCATCGCTGTGAGATCATGTTTGGTTCACTTTATGTAAGCATACACTTCTGTGATTTGTTTCTTCAGCTGTAAGATTTCTCAAGTCAAGGCCATGATTATGACATATGTTCATTTTTCTGTCTTAGTATTTACTTTTTTCCTTCCTTTGTGCCTCAGTTTTGCAATTAGATCTGGGTGAATGACAACCAACCACATGTGGTTTTCTCATTTGCCCCAATTTTGTGTGTGTTTTTTTTTTTCATTGCTTAAAATCCACACTGCTCAAAAATAATTAAAAGTTCTGACTCATACAGAACACAACTAATAAAATTTCTCATACTGATGATATGTGATATATGTTGTTATTTAGCATCACTGTATGGTACCAAAAGTGTTGAGAATATGGGGACAGGTCATAGTGTGAGCTCCAGTTAGAGTGGTAAACTATAAATAAGTATGAAATCAGAGCAAGTTGCCCTACAACTTCCATACTTCCATAGTAGGCACAAATAAACCATGAGGCATATGGAACTAAAAAGAGTGGATACAGATTGCATGTGATGTCAACATATTTTCAGACCCAAAATTTTGATGAGAACTTGGTCCACAGCCATTATGTAATTATTACTTATTCTACTTATGGCTGTTGAAAACATTCCATTTCCAATTTCAACATTTTGTCTTTTTCAAGCATATTGGAGGTGGTGGTGGTGGTTAGTGTTTAACGTCCCGTCGACAACGAGGTCATTAGAGACGGAGCGCAAGCTCGGGTTAGGGAAGTATTGGGAAGGAAATCGGCTGTGCCCTTTCAAAGTAACCATCTCGGCATTCGCCTGAAACGATTTAGGGAAATCACGGAAAACCTAAATCAGGATGGCCGGAGACGGGATTGAACTGTCGTCCTCCCGAATGCGAGTCCAGTGTGCTAACCACTGCGCCACCTCGCTCAGTTCAAGCATATTGAAAGTAAACATTGACACCTTATAAAATATGATGGCATTGAAATAAATAATGTTAAAACTGAGAGTGTAAGTAATACCTACATGAAATGTTAAAGCCCTTTCAACAGGGCAAGTCTCAGATCTCTGCTATTGTGCCAGCTTAATATGCAGTGGTGATATTAATAAATAGTCCCATAAATAGTCATAGTAAATTGTATTGTTCTTTATGTTTCATGTGTGTGCTTTAAAGTTACTAAATATTATTTCTTGTTTCAGTTTCTACAGCAAAATCTTTGAAGATCAATTTCATATGTGTTTGGAGTTCCCCGCACAAAATCGATACATTGTGGCCTTTCCTCTTATTTGTGGACACTTCCAAAGCTGCACACATGAACTATGCCCAGAGGAGGTTAGAAAACTTATCACAATATTTTCACTGTTGGTAGAATTTTTTGTTTGTGGGGCATGAGGCTACAGTTTTGATACCAGCACATCTGCATTATATTTTTAGAGGTAGTGTTGTTTTAATTGGAACTCTTGTCTGCCTAATTTTGTACAGTCTTTTAGTGTGATATCAACCCATTGCAGAAAAAGATCAGTGAATTCATGGAGGATTGATTGTGGGCATTACAGTCCAGGGGAAGATAAGGAGGGATTTACTCACAAAAACAGCAAAAATGATCTATAGAATGATGGTTTAGGCAGATAAATGGAACTTGTCAAATGAAATACAGAACAGTTTCTAATATTGCTGGGAATTTTGGAGAAAAGAAGAGAAAAATAAGAAATGCAGTGGCCACTCACACAACAACAAGATTTAGAAGAAAACAGCAATAGAAGAAGTTATAATGAGTGGAAAAAATTTCTTGCATGCACATCACATGTTGCCCGTGTGTTTGTTGTAGCAGCTACTGCTGCTGAGGCAGTTGTGTTCTTAACCAGTATGTGATAATTTTATCACAAAATATACACCATCCATCCAAAAAGTGCTGAGACTTATTTTATTCCTGGCATATAAGCTACGTCGGCTTAAACTAATATCTGAACTAACAAATGTGTTTTTGACCAGTCAGTTGTGAGGAAGCAGTATTAAGTAGCGGACATGTGGCTGTAGTGTGTCAACATGTCACAAATAGCTGTGTAATAGCATCTCTAAATCAAGTGTTCAATACATTCTCCAGAATTTCTTAAGAAGAGAAAATTGTGTGCAAAGTTGGTTCTGCACATCTTGACTCTCAAACAAAAGCAACACATGAATGCCTGCCATGACGTGATTGAAATTCAAACTACAGACAATTCTTTTCTGGAAAAAATCATTATAGGTGATGAGATGTAGTATTATCAGTACAAACCTAAATACCACAAAATGACAAGTGCAGAAATTCATGTGATGGTCAACACTCTGATGACATAACTGACATTCCTGCCAACGTGCTGCACAGGTTGAACAGCACCCCAGAGAAGGACTTCTCTAACAGTTTCACATGGTTATAGGAACATTCTGTACACTGTACTCAAGTGGGAGGAGAGTATGTAGTACACCTAAAGCATCAAAACCACCATTTTAACTTTGAGAATTGTTTAGTTATCCAGTCTTAAAATTTTTTGAGTTGACAGAGAATGAAACTGAAGTTTCTTCCAGTAATTTCCACTGCTTCATTCTGAATAAGCCAATGGCCTTTCCGCTAAGCCAATGGCCTTTCCGCAGTGGTAACTCCAGTTCCCATCAGGATCACCATCGTTAAGCACAGTCCGGTCTGCCGAGCGCTGTTGGCAAGTGGGGTGCACTCAGCCCTTGTGAGGCAATCTGAGGAGCTACTTGATTGAGAAGTGGCGGCTCTGGTCTCATAAACTGACATATGGCTGGGAGAGCATTGAGCTGACCACAAGACCCTCCATATCCGCATACCGTGACGCCTTTGGGCTGAGGATGACACGGCAGCTGGTTGGTACCATTGGTCCTTCATGGCCTGTTCAGGCAAAGTTTAGTTTAGTTGTTATTATTTTTTTAATTTCTGAAAAAATTAACTTCCACAGAAACTGTGTGTGACATGGAAACAGGCAAAAAAGAATGTATGCTGTTTAGTGCAGGTAACATGAAATTAAAATTAATGTACTTGTGTTTTCATTGTTAAAGGATTTGGCCCAGATCCGTAGTGGTGTGCACATAAGGAGGTGCATCAGGGACAATACATAATGGGAAGGTCAGCGTTCCATGCGACACTTCAGCCAGTAGTGTCATTCTTCTGCACCTGTATGTTACGTGTGCTTCAGGGTGTGCATAGAATGTTTAGCATAATTTTCATGTTATTGTAGATATGGTGACAGTCCTTAGCTGCTGTAGTGTTCAGTATTGGTGGCATAAGGCAAATACGACAAGTATTATGTTAAGCAGTGACAGCAATAGTTTTTCGAGCATATAAATTTTTCTAAGGAGATCCAAAAGCAGAAACAATCACCTGATGCAGCTCTTGCCCCCAGTTACCAGAGTAGGCTATGGCTGGAGTGTGTGGCACGGTACAGAGACAGAGAGCACACAGGCACTGTCACAGAGTATTCTCAGTCTGTCTGCTCAGAATGTATCATACTTAACAGCTACCTGAAATTTAGATATGGTACTATTTACATTCAGAATTGCAATTATGACAAGATGGTTACAGGTTTTGATTTTTTCTCACTGTCGTAAAATATTCCTGAGTGTGATGTATTTCAGTGTAATGCAGGAAACAATATGACTGAAGGATTAAAAAGATGCAGTAGACATATTTTAGTGATCTGAAAATGATAATGTGCAGCATATATTGTAAATTAGATGAGAGGATAGACCAACTGGGGAAGTGTTCATCATTACGTCTTTATGTGTGACAAACAGTTTAGATGGGTCATTGATGACTTAACCCATTGTGTATGTGCAAAGCAGGAAAACACAAAATTTTACAAAAACACATTGTAGTATATGTAAAAATACTAGTGTAAAATGTAAACGTGTCAGCAGTTAACATAACAGTCATTACATAATAGGAAACAAAATATCAAATAGCTTAACAGGAAATATCTCCTATGGCTCCAGGTATTACATCATAATAGAATATTCAAGCTTTTGGGCTCAGTGACGTGTGAGTGGAAAAATAAACAATTTTCATTTTTGTAGTTGTGAAGTACTGACAGAAACTATTACCATATACAACCAAGTCGCAAGACAAATAATAATATCAGTTCTACTTAAAATAGGAAATGATCTTGATAATCCAGAGGCCATTCTTATTATTATTTCTTTCGTTGATGCAAATTTACTGGTTGACTCATGAAGCTTGATAATTATATTGATGTAACCATCAAAGCCAAATGCCACTGAGAGCCTTTTTGGGAGAGTGAAATTGTTGCACATTTGAATAGGTTAACTATGTACTTGGCAATAGTGATAATCCCATGATAGCACAAGCAGCTAGTATCTTAGGATTTTTAAAAAAAAGCTGTCTAGAAAATGTACAAGATTGGTGAGACAAGTAAATGACAAATATTGTGAAGAGTCTAGCACTGTATTCAGTAAAATCAAGTCAAGTGTTTTGACTAAGGTTGTAAAACAGATTATAACTGATGAGCAGGTTACAAACTGAGCAGAGTAAGCAGGTGCAGTGAGTTGTGAAGAACGCTGTTAGTGGTGGCAAGATTGCTGGTCACATTGCCATCTGGTGATGCCCTACCATCACAGATGTGATGGTGCAAGGAGGTCGTCTGAGATCCGTAGTTAACTTGCTAAACCATTCAATGAGTTTTGTTCAAGCAAAAGATCTCTTGTAAAAGAGTTGTCAGCAGTGACTGCTCATACTTGTGTACTGTTAAGTGGCCCTGTCTGCTTGGGCACTAAGCTTCTTGCACCAATGAATGGAATGGCAGCCTTCATATTAGTGAACTCATGAAATGCATGGTTGACTACTTGCCTTCCCAACAATCCTTAAGGGGTATGAGTTTATCTACCTTTATACATTATCAAGCATTCCCTCATATGTGCGTTGGGAGTATTTTCCTATTCAAACCAGTGCCATCTATTAATTTTTATTCTGGAAATTATGATTTTTTCTGGAAAGGATAAACAGATTTTAAATTAATTCACTGACTGTGAATTGCTTGACATCAGCTGTGTTAGGTATACATCTACTACCCAATAGTGACCTATGAAAATTTCTTCCAGTCTGGGACTGGAACCCAGATTTCCCACTTATTGCGAGAGATTGCCTTAACCACTTTCAGTCATCCATGAATGCTCCCCGAACCAACCCAAACTTTCATATGTCACCCTGTTTAAATCCTTATCGTAGTCCACTAAATTCGTCACCTACTGCTCATAACATTACTTGGATTCCTGCAACATGGGGGATGGGACAACAAGGAATTGAGACCAACGTTGTTACTATCATATGCCCACTTAGGCATGTAATACCTGAATGCACATTTCAAAGAACAAAAAATATTGTTGATCCATGGCTGTAAGAAATATTTTTAAAATTAAATTTGCTGACTTTTAATTCCTTGACATCAGCTGTATTAGGTATAGATCTACTATGCGGTAGTGACATATGAAAATTTGTGACATAAGAATGTAGATATTGTGACATATGGAAGTTTGGATTGGTCCAGGGAGCATGCACGGATCTCAAAGTGGTTAAGGCGACTGCTCGTGATAACCAGGAAATCTGGGTTTGAATCCCAGCCAGGCACATAATTTCATGTGATACTATTGGGTAGTAGATCTGTATCTAATACAGCTGATGTCAAATAATTCAGAGTCAGCTATTTAGTTTTGAAAATATTTCATAAGCTGTAGATTGTTTTAGACATGCATGTTAGTGTGACATGCATATTGTTAATGAAAATGATGTAATGATCTATTTCACTAATGAAAAAGCCACAACTGAAAAAGTGATTATTTTGAATATCCTTTGTTAATTTCAAAAGAAGGAGAAATTGCAGTTAAGCTCCAGAGGACTATCAGTAATGAATGGGTAAGAGTACAATGAATCTGGGATTAGCATTTGTAATGGGCTACTTCTGTGATCCGTTGTTGAGAGATGAGGTAGCATTGCTTAGGTCGTTCAGGATGACATAACCACTATCCTGCCCAGGAATTATGGGTTCGATTAGCAGGATAGGTAGTGTGGAATCCATTGAAGATGAGGGTTGTTATAACGAGGAGATGAGAGTTGTTATAACAAGGAGATGAATTACAGTAAAACTTAACTGATACATTTGGAATGTGCTCCCTCGTCTCCAGTTGGCACAACCTCATGTCAACTCACAGAGTCTTCGTACCTGGTTCTGTTGAGGTGGCCATGCCCGAAGCCATTGTACACTGTCAAGTGCCCTGTAGTAGCAACCAGCTAATTCAATCACAACATTCTTACAGGCAGACAAGTCTGCAGTTATGCCAAGTAATGGTGACGTAGTGGAGGTCCGCCACATTCATGAGTTTCCACGGATGGGCTGGTGGCATCAAACCTGGCACATTAAAGAGCCTGATTGGCAGCTCTCTGATGGAGGCTATCTGACCTTTGAGCTCTGTTACTAAACTCCATCTGTCAGACAGAACAGACAAAACTCAGTTACATTAATATAGTAATCAAGTGAATCAGCTCTATGACATATGTTTCGGTGAAAGTGCACAAATGCCATTTGAATCCCTATGGGAATCACGTATTTGTGTATAGGAGATGTAATGGATGAGGAACGCTACAATGCAGTGTGTGATAAGTTGAGAATTTGGGTCGGATAGAAAATGTCTCCAGGTGGCCGAAATGATTGACGCAACCATTCTGGAGTAACGGAGCATCTGGTTTTGAGTCCCTGTCCAGCCCAAATTTTCAGCTTTAATCATTGCAGTGTCCTGTGCAGCATGGAACAGTGATTTCATACCTACCTCGTTTCCCTTTCTTCCCCCTTCCTCTATTTTAGAAAATGAACTACAGGCTGCGTCATCACAGATATTGTCAGCTCTGTCGGACAACACTTGGTTATATTAATAATCAATTACATTTAGTATTTCATGATCACTATAATGTTAGTTATACATAATCACACTCAGTCATTGCTGTAATACTTGCTACATCTCAGTTTTACAGCATACATTTTTTCTGTAGAAAACATGGAAAATCAACAGCTAAAAAGAAATTCCACTTCCAACTGCACTCCAGTGCTTGGTGAGTTTATTAGTGCCACAACATTGTGATGAAGCTGTATAGAGTTTGTGTTTACTTAGCCACGAGCTATTGTCTGTCAGTGAGTGCTTGTCACTCAGCGAGTGTGTGACATGTGCTGCTGTGTGTCGAAACTGCCAGGTGCATGTATGCAAAATGAATGATAGGTAGCAAATGCTGCACGTGCACTTCTGCCATGCAGTCGCAGTGCTTTAGTAAGGATCCCATACCACACAGCAATACTCTTATCAGAGGATGGGCAGGTGTAGTGTAGGCAGTCTGTTTAGTGGACTTGTTGCATCTTCTAAGTATTCTGCCAATAAAACTCTGACGACTTGTCACGACTAATATGTAGCCACTTAATGGAACCACAGAAGACTTTATTAATACATTTGGTGCAGGTGGTGCTTCATAGCTCATAAACATTTGAAGAAAACAATTTTTTGTGTAACACTGCTGCTGATAAAACATTGCTGCTGGTTTTTATTGAAATAATCATCAGGCAACCTGTGCAATAATAAACAGAATACACAAGATAAATTTGCTGATATGACTATTGATGCAATGAATTGTGATGAACATGCTCACAAAAATGTGTTAACATAAATCTAACACTTTCACATATAACTGTTATACAACAACGTATATGACGCCACTCTTACTTTGGTGGCAAAGACAAAAATGAAATCATAAAAATAATTTTGTCCCACTAAAAATAAAATGTACAGCATGTCTCAAACCTTTTGTGCCAGATTGAAACAGGTGATAGTGAGTCCACACCCGATTATTTTGAGGTAGGGAACTAATGGTCAGAAATGCACATTTATTGTGTTATGGACATACACAGCATACTCAGCATAACAACAACATAATTCATAGTAACTGTTCAAAGTGAAGACCGCTAGTCGCAATGCATGTAGTGTAGTGGTGCGTGATGCAGTTCTGCCACACTCTCGCAAGGATCCCGAGTGTTTTATTGTACACTGGAACAGGTTGTGGGTGATAAACAGCATATGCTCCTGACCACCAAACAGATGTACTGTACTCAACTTAGCTCATAGCATGTGTGTCATGTGATGACTGCATGTGCTGCACTGGTGCATTAACCTGTGCCTCACGCACACCACTATCCCTGGTGTCAGTTGTGCATTGCATCAGACAGCTTGTGATGTGCCCATGGTGAGGTGTGTTACTGTGTGCAGTGCCTAATCTGTGGAACACTACTCATCACGAGAGGTGGCAGGCATGCATTTACTTTATGGTACAGCAGGAGGTAGTGCCCATAAAACAGCATGAATGTACAGAGAACGCTTTTCTGTTAGGCATAATTTGTATTGGAAGAAGTTTATCTCTATGGGTACCCATTTACAAGAGATGGAGTCATTCACACTACAGAGAGCTGGCCAAAGTTCCCACAAAAGACAAGTCCAAACACCAGACTTTGAGGAGATGATGTTGGATTGTGTGTCCAATGGCCCAGCAATAAGCACCCTTCAACTTGCACATGAAATACGCAGTTCAATGGATACAGTGTGGAGCTTACAGGTGGAACAGGTATTACACACCTATCATAGAGAACATGTACAGGCATTGAGACCAAGGGATTTTGAACCCCTCATTCACTTCTGTCAATGTGTGTCCAATGGCCCAGCAATAAGCACCCTTCAACTTGCACATGAAATACACAGTTCAATGGATACAGTGTGGAGCTTACAGGTGGAACAGGTATTACACACCTATCATAGAGAACATGTACAGGCATTGGGACCAAGGGATTTTGAACCCCTCATTCACTTCTGTCAATGGATTAACCACCACAGTACTGTAGTTCAAAACTTTGTACAGTTTGTATTACGAGGCCTCATTCACCTATGATGGTGTTTTTAACAGCCTTGTCTGTAGTGAATAATGGAACTGACAGTTTACATACATATATACAAAATAGTCATTTGTACAGTGTTAACTGTTACCTGGTGATAGGACATGTGTTAACACATCTGAAAATAACTTCCATGTATTAGAGGAAGCTGTAGAAGGTAATAACTGTAGAAGAAGACAGAGGGTGGAATAGATCCAAAAACTAATTCAAGACATTGGGTGCAAGAAGTACCATGAAATGTCAATGTTGGCACAGGAGAGGAATTCGTGGTGGGCTGCATCAAACCAGTCAGAAGACTGATGACTCAAAAAAACCTGTTATGAAAGATGAAATGGATGTATACAGCTGAGTAATCTTAGTACTCTGTCTGTTTCTATGTTCCCTGCATTTATGTGATGTGCATTCTGCATACTGATGAACTAGATATTTAATTTCTGTTTACTGCTCGTAGAATTATGCAATGATGATTTGGTATAACATGCAGAGAACATGTAGCTGTCAATAATTAAGCAGAGAATCCAGTAGATGTTTACAGTTGTCTTCACAGACACATGCTGCTTAACCATATGTGATCTATGAACTCTTACTGATAGTTATATATATAAAAAAACTATGACTTGTATTTCATATGTAGTACCATATTAAGGGTATTGTGACATTACAAGAATAAATAAACATCGGCATTAATCTTAGTGAACTGCAACGACCTATACTTTTGTTCTTCATATGCAGAATTTGAGATGCACTATAACATTAAAGGACTACAGTGAACTTATGTATTAACATTAATGAAGTGTAAGTAAGTACATTTTTATCAGCTTAAGGTTAATGGCCTAGTAACCCTTGAATTACAGTTAACATTGTAGAAATGTGCTGATGAACCATTGTACTTTTTATATGATCAGAAAACCTCACTTAACCCTTTCACTGCTGTGTGCATGCACACATGACCTGCTGTGCTGTTCCCCAGGTGTTGTGGAAATGTATACATGCGCTGCTTGGGTTTTCCTACAGTGCTATGGAAGTCTGAATGTGTCCCGAGCTGTCGAACTCTCACTGCTGCAGATGAGTTACCTCCACATCTCAGTGAATAAACACGTTTTGAGTATTTATCATACAATTTATGTGCCTCATTGTGTGAAAAAATTTCATTTTGATATCTTGAATCATTTATAAGATATGATGATTATATGACCATGATTTGCGATGCGCCAGGATGTGAATGAGTGCATTGCGCATGACCCTCCTCCAGGTGTAAAATCTAATAACTATACAATGAAATGAGATATCCTTCTGCTCTCAGTTTTAATAAAATTTTGATATCTTATTTACATTTCATTCACTGCACTGTATGAACTAAAACCACCCATACACAAGGTTTACACAGTATGTTTTTACCTCTGCAAAATGTTTAAAATATCATGCAATGTTATACTTAATTTGATGCAGCTCTGTAAGTATGATGGATAATGAAAAAAAATTCAGTTCTTTATCAATTGAATACATCAGACTGCAGGTTGTCCAAAAATCAAATTTTTTCACCTGATAATTTTTGAAAAATTATTGGCCAGAATGCCTTTTGGGAGGACAGGCACTGGCATGAGGCGAGCAGTATAACCATAACAATAGCCGACTCAGCACAGAATGCAAAGAGCACAAATGTAACAGCACAAAGATTAATAGTGATTATAGATTCAGCTACAGGTAATCTGACCTATTAGTCAATAATTACATGAGAGGAAAGGCATATATTAGGTGCAAAGAAAGTTATTAGAATATAAATAGTAACTTCTTTTACTTGTATAATACTTCAAAAGAAAATCTGCAGAGCTATTGAAGCTGCAGTATATGTCTGCCTAAACTGCTCTGTTCTGCATTTCTTTAGGGAATCTCTTGGTCTCAATCATCCTATTATATTTTGGTTGACAATTTATTCATAAGAAAATGGTTATGTTCACAGTTTACTTTTACATGAACATAGAGACACAAAAATGGAATGTATCACATCACCCACCTGCTTAATTTTAAACATCTAGCTGCACACAGTGCAGGACTAACACAAACTGACTGCCATTTTACAAAATAATGTCTACAATTTGTGAACTTTTGTAAGAGACTGAGAACTTAAAATGAGAGAGCTTCTTCAGCTACACTGTACGTTGTTGCAGGGAGAGCGTAATGAACAACTGAAGGACTTCACATACAGTGTGTGATGGCATGAAACTGTCTGGTTTTTACTGCCTCCAAGTAGTCATCCATACTGGGGAATCTACCTACAGTCATGGAGTCAGTGGTTAGGGCCATGTGCATTGACAGTACGCTACAACATTTTGCAGTCACGTGACTGAAACAGAATGGAGTTAGTTATACATTGGAGTCATCATGGATTACTCAGTGACTGTCACTGAGTTCACACAATAATTGCATACTGTTATTTAACACAAGCTGCCCATCAGCACTTTTACGGAATTGTACAAAATTTAGGAAAGTTTTAGCAGAATATAACTATTTTGCCCCTAAAGGAGACCGCTCACCAAAAAGCAGAAGCATTGAGTCATTGACAGATATGCACAAAAAACAAAGAAATCTTGCTAGCTTTCAGAATAAATCCTTTTCTCTAGCTACAGGACACACACACACGCACACACACACGTGCCTGTGCACCTACACAGTCCATGCTGCCCACATTGCAGTTTGGCAGATGGTGTATGGTGGGGTGGAGGTTGTATCAGATAGGGTGGCTCAGAAAAGATGGTAGTGGGGGGAAAGATACACATGGCCCAGGCTGTGAAACAGCCCTTGAAATCTAGCATATTGTGCTCAACTGCATGTTGTGACACCAGGAGTTCAACTTTGTTTTCAGCCACAATTTGTCAGTGGCCATTCAGTCTGGTGGACAACTGGTTTGTTGTCATACTAACCTAAAAAGCTGTGCAGTGATTGCAGCATAGTTGATGTACGACATGGTGGTTTTCTCAGGTGGCCCTGCCTCTGATGGGATAGGATAAGCCTGTGACAGTACTGGTGTAGGAGGAGGTGCTAGGCTAGTGGATTGTTCAGGTTTTGCACCTGGGTCTTCCATAGGGACGTGATCCCTATGGTAAGGGATTGGGATTGGGAGTGGGAGTGGCATAAGGATGGACTAGGATGTTGTGTAGGTTGGGTGAATGACAAAACGCCACTTTAGGAGGGGTAGAAAGGGTCTTGTGCAGTGTGTCCCTCATTTCAGGCAATGGTGATAGATAATCAAAGCCCTGGCGATGGAAATGGTTTAGTTGTTCCAGTCCAGGGAGTTCTCGTCACCGTCACTGTACTGTACTGTACTGTGCGTGGGTGGCCAGACTTTTTGCAAAGTGTTTTTTGGTGTGGAAGAAATGACAGCTGTCGAAATGCAGGTTTTATTGGTGGTTAGTGGGTTAAATTTGGACAGACGTGAATAGAGCCATCAGAGAGATGGATTTCAGCATCAAGGAAGATGGCATATTGGGCTTAAAAGTACCAGGTGAATCAGATGGGAGAGATGGTGTCGAGATTATAAAACAATGAGGACAGTGTGTGTTGGCCCTGAATTCAGATCATGAAGATGACATCAATGAATCTGAACGATATAAGGGGTTTGGGGTTTTGTAAGGACAGGAATGTTTCCTCTAAATGGCCCATAAAAAATTGGAATTGGAGAGTGCCATGTGTGTGTCCATGGCTGTGCCACGAATTTGTTTATGTACCATTCTCTCAAAGGAGAGGTAGTTGTGTGTCAAGATATAATTGGTAACATGTATGTGGAATAACTTAGTGGGTTTTGGATTTGAAGTATGCTGGGAGAGGTAGCATTCGATAATGGCAAGGCCATGGACATGATGGATGTTAGTGTGTAGGAAGGTGGGGTCAGTAGTGGCGAGTAGGTATCCAGCAGGTAAAGGGTTGGGAATGGTGGAGAGTAGGTGAAGGAAGTGGTTAGTATCTTTGTTATGAGAGCCTAGGTTACAGGCGTTCCATGGGTGGTGTTGCTCAACCAGAGTGAAAATTCTTTCAGTAGGAGTGCAATAACCCTCTACAGTGTTGCATCCGGGATTGTTGGGTTCTTGGATTTTGGGAAGTGTGTAAAGGGTGAGTTTTGGGAGGTGGCATTGGGGTGAAGAGGGAGGTGGACTTGGGGAGAGGTACTGGGCTGGGCCTAAGGATTTCAGTAGGGATTGGGGGGATATATTGGACTTCTGGGGTGGGATCACTCACATCAAAGATACTAACAAGTGCCTTCACCAACTCTCCACATTCCCACCCCTTTTCCTCCTGGATCCCTACTCCTCACTGTTGATGCCACCTCCCTATGCACCAACATCCATCATGCCCATGACCTTGCTGCCATAAGACACTGTTTCTCCCATCGTCCTTCAGATTCTAAGCTCACTACCTCATTCCACATACACCTTACCAGCTATATCCCAACACACAACTACTTCTCCTTCCAGAGGAAGGTATACAAACAAATCTGTGGCAAGGCAATGGGCACCTTCCTACACCAAATTTTTTATGAGCCATCTAGAGGAAACGTTTGTCTCCTCCCAAAATACCAAACCCATTGTGTGGTTTAAGTTCATTGATGATATCTTCATGATATGGATTCTGGGTCAATTGCTTTACAATCTCAGCACTTTCTCTCCCATCCACTTCACTTGCCGCGTGCCTGAGTGGTGACCACCACCACTCTGATGGCTCCACCATTACTTCTGTCCATATTAAACCCACTAATCACCAGTAGTGCCTGCGTTTCGACAGCTTTCATCCCTTCCACACCAAAAAATCCCTCCCATAGAGCTGGGAAGGGAAGGGAAGGGAAGGGAAGGGAAGGGAAGGGAGAAAGATTGGATTTAACTTCTCGTTGTCATCGAGGTCATTAGAGACGGAGTGCAAGCTTGGACTGTGGAAAGGACTTGGGAGGGAAATCAGCCATACCTTTTCAAAGGAACCATCCGAGCATTTGTGTGGAGCAATTTAGTGAAATTATGGAAAACCTAAATCTGGATGGCCAGGCGTGGTTTCCCATACATCCTCGTCACCCATGGTTGGTGTCTCTGCAGTGATAAGAACTCCCTTGCCCAATATGAGTATGGTGAAGGTCTCACAAGAGCCTTCACAAGTAGGCACTACCCCCAACCCTAGTCTGCAAACAGATTTCCTGTGCCATACCCCATAGCCTCACAAACCCCTAACCCTGTCACCACCAACAAGAATCAGTTACAAGTGCTCACCTTGTCACCCAGAATCATCCTGAACTGGAACAACTGAATAATATCCTTTGCCAGGGCACTGATTACCTATCATCATGTACTGAAATGAGGGACGTCTTACCCAAGATCCTTCCCACCTCTGCTGAAGCAGTGTTCTGTTGCTCACCTAACCTGCACATCATCCTAGTCCATCCCTATGCCACTCCCTCTCCCCACCTCTTGCCACAGGACTGTGGAAGACGCAGGTGCAAGACCAACCTGGCACTTCCTGCTCCAGTCCGGTCATAGGCTTACCCTATCCCATCAGAGGCAGGGCCACCGGTGAAAGCAGTCATGTCAAATATCAAATGTGTTGCAATCACTTCACAGCTCTTTATGTCAGGATCACAACGAACCAGTTGTGCACCAAAATGAATGGCCACCATGGAACTGTGGCCGAGAATAAAGCTGACCACCCTGCGGCACACGTGCAACTGAATGCCGTATGCTCCATTTCAGTGGCTGCTTCACAACCCGGGCCATCAGTATCCTTCAATACACCGCTAGCTTTTCTGAACTATGCAGATAGGAGTTATCCTTGCAACACATCCAGACCTTCCACGTAACACTTCCCCTACTTCTGTCCTATCACCCTTTCCCAATTCACATGTCCACTCCCCACTTACTCCAATACCTGTGCATCAAATCCCTGGCCTGTTCACCTGCCAACCCTCCTTCATGCGCCGGCCGAAGTGGCCGTGCGGTTAAAGGCGCTGCAGTCTGGAACCGCGAGACCGCTACAGTCGCAGGTTCGAATCCTGCCTCGGGCATGGATGTTTGTGATGTCCTTAGGTTAGTTAGGTTTAACTAGTTCTAAGTTGTAGGGGACTAATGACCTCAGCAGTTGAGTCCCATAGTGCTCAGAGCCAGCCTCCTTCATGCATTTATAGGCAGCAAATTGGCTGCCTTCCACAAAGCCACTAGATAAGATGATAAGAAATCCATCAGTGAAATAAAAAGAGTTCGCTGTAGTGTACCTCTTCGTACCTCCCACCTCTGTGCCCCTCTACGCATCCCATCTGACGTAACACAGCCATCCGTCTGCTGAACTGCAATCTGGCACTGTGTGCCCAGCTGGCACTATTTAGGGGGCCAGGCATGTGTGCGTGCATTTGTGGGTCGGCAGGTGGGTGGGTGTGCACATTAGCAGTTTGGTTACTGTTCAGCGATACATTAAATACATTGTGCCAATGAAACAGACTCTTACACTGCAACAGTATCCTGTGATGTATTTTAACCAGACAATATCCAACCCACCTTCCTTCCCTCCTCTCTCTCTCTCTCTCTCTCTCGTTCTCTCACATGCTCCTTTTCTCTTCCTCCCCCTCTCTCTTTTCTCCTTAAGAGTTCTCTTATAAAGAAAATATACTGCTCCTTCTGTGGATCTATGTTCACCCTGTATGTCACGTATTGACTATGTGTGAAACATGCTTTTCTGAGAGTGATTTACCATGTACCACAACCAGTTTCCACCCTAAAATTTGTGTAGCATTTGATACAAATGACTATGAAGTTCCTGCCCTAAGAGAAGGCAAACAATTGCTCCCAAGCAAAATCTTACTTCTGTTTTTGTATGTGGACGTTTCATTCGCTACCAATATTCTCAGAGTACTACGTAATATTCATGTCTGTTGCTGCAAATAAAAGTTCATTTGCGTCATGACTAATTTGAATAATTAGTTGTATTATCATGACTGGCATTTCTGGGTGTTACTGTTTTACTTTAGGTAGTATACCATATTGAGCAATTTTTCATATAATACCAATGCTGATTTACTTATTGATTACAATTTCTTTTGCCCTCACCAAGCTCTTCATCAATCTTCTTGTCAGTACATATTGGTATCTTTGTTTTTGGTGGCGACAAATAGAACTAGTGGTTGTGATATTGACAGGTTGTCCATCAAAAGCAGTTTGCAAACTGATTGTTATGACATTTAAGAAAGTGAATAAACATTGCTCTGTAAATTAACTGATAAGACCAATTTCTTCATGTGGGGCACCTCAGCCGTATGTTTGTTAAAAGACATTTTGAAGTTTCCCGCCTCAGCTATTTTTTGACAAGTATTCACTTTATTACATCTTGCAAGATTTGCAAATTTTGGCCTTACAGGCCATTTCCAAACTTCGTAGGTTTCAATGTATTGTACAATTATCCGATTATAAAATGGGGGATACAGCCAGTCAGAAAGTGAGCACATAACATGCAAGTATCAGAGTTAACAGTTGATGTTCAACAACGAAAGTGAGCACATATAGTAACATGACATTAGTCATGAAGATGACTATTACTGCATGCAATAAGCTTAATGGTTTTTACTCTAAAACTTGCAGGTTATGTACTCACTTACTGGTCAGCTATATCCACCATTTTATAATCAGATAATTGTAGAATATGTTGACATTTTCTGTGCTTGAAAATGAACTGTAAAGCCAATATTGGCCAGTTAATCAAGATGAAATAATGTGAATGCTTGTCAGAAACCCTTGAGGTGGGAAACTTCAAAAGTCTTTAAAAATGATAAGAAATCCATCAGTGAAATAAAGAGAGTTCGCTGTAGTGTTTGTCTCCAAGTGATAACTAACTGAATTCTACTTTGTTCAGTTTTGTTAAATTTGTTTTTGTTTGGCAGTTAATAGATATGGGAGTTAAAATATCGAGTTACTCAGAAATAATTGTTAGCGTCATTTTTCACTTTGAACTGCCTTGATAAGAAGGAGTGATATTTTAAATTTTTCTTTTGTTTCAGCGTCATCACATCAGAGAGAGAAGTTTGTCAGTTGTAAATTTATTCTTGGAAGAAATGGCAAAAGAAGCAAAGAATATAATAACAACAATATGTGATGAACAGTGTATAATGAGTGATAAGGTAAATTTTGAGATATTTTCTTCTTGAAACTTGTAGTTTAGTATTTTTCATTAGAGGTAGCATTATGAAATATCTGTATATTACATAACAAAAACTTAATACATTTTCTTTGCTAGCTTCATATATCACACACTCTTTTGGTGTTAGGAATTTTCATCAGAAAAAAGTTACTTGTTTTGGAAATTTATTTTGGCTATTATAGTGTCTTAGCTGATGTCCTGTTCATTATTCAGCATTGTATATGTGCAATTAGTCTGGTGGACTGGATACTGTGTAAAGATTAGATCCCATCGGTTTATTAACAAATTTATTTAGGTGAGATTGTAACTGCAGAAGTAAAAATTTATCAAAAGGTTTCTATTTCTGTTATTACTTTATGTAGCAACTTAGTTAAAAACAATTTCTGTGTTTGATACAACTGCCATTTGTAAGAGTGTGTAGATGGATCATGATGCAACAAAGCTGCCACCACTGCAGTGAATAGCAGTCAGTGAGCATCCATGCCATCTAGAATATCCTCTTTGCTTTGCTGTTCAGAAACTCTCTGTCCATCGTGTCTGTACCACTACTCATTACAGTTCACAGAGATTAATATGGGCACAGCCAAGCCATTGGATCCCTGAAACGTGGAAAACACCAATGACAGTGTGACTATGAGGAGAACGACATGCATTCTGCTTGCAAGCAAGGCACCATTGAGGCAGATCATTAATGTATTTACATAGTGTAAAATAGGAGGCCCGATACGACTGTCAATCATGTGCATCTTTGTTATCATGTACAACACCCTGTAAGTGACCTGAACCTTCAGTGAGGTAGCTCATACTCTGATCACTACCCAGTTGCATCAGAATCCTATTGGTTGGCGTAAACTGAGATGTGCGTGTGCTGGACCCAGCTTTGACCAATCTCTTTGGTTGAGTGGTCATGGATCAAGATAGCTCCCTAACTCATCAGGTGTCTTGTGGAATTCATATTGCAACATCTTTCCACCATGATCTGTGTGAGAGTGAGTACGACATACTGTTAGGTGTCTGTAATATCTCACTGATGAAACTAGCGAGCAATATATGGTGAGAAACCTAGTGTGGTGCTGCAGTGCTAAGACACTGGACTTATATCCAGGAGGACTGTGATTCAAATTGCTGTCAGCCCATCCTGATGCAAGTCTTCTGTAATTTCCCTAAATCACATCAGGAGAATGCCATGACTTTGTTTTGAAATGGTGTAGGCTAGCTGATTTTCTTTACATCTGTCCTGAATCTGAACTTGTGCTCCATCTCAAATGACTTCATCTTGAATCTCCCTTTATAAAGGAAGAAATGTCATTTGCCTACAGAGTAAGAGTACTGAATTTCTCTCTCTCTCTCTCTCTCTCTCTCTCTCTCTCTCTCTCTCTCTCTACCGTGCATGTGCACCCCCCCCCAACCCCTCCCCCCCAACCCCCCCCCCCCACACACACACAGACACACACACACACACACACACACACACACACACACACACACACACTTGCTACAGTGTAATCCAGCTGGTTAGAAATTGCTCATTGGAGCCATATTACAAGAACTTAAAGGACAAAGTGTAGTAACCACAACCAACAGCGGGAACACCTTGGGCTGTGGATCGGAGCCACCAGCGGTGGAGCACGCACCACCGGGTAAACACAGGACGAGTCAGATGACAGACCAACGACAACTGACAACAACCGACCACGACCGACTATGAGCGACACAACAAGGAAGAGATAAACAATGGAGGCTTGTGGAAACCACAACACCAAACGTAAATCCACTCGGAACCAGAGCCAGGCAAATGTCAACAACGAGCAACGACCAGAACGCAGTACCGCCGAGATAGAAACGAAATCCAGAGCGAGTACCAGACTGGCTGGACCAGGGCAGAGCGGGTCCCTATATACGAAACCGGAGGGAGCGGCTATTGGCCGCTGTCTGCACGTGGCTTAGCGGTGGCACCCTCGCTGCGCGGAATAGCCGCCGTGGAGGCGGAGCCCTCTATGGGCTGACCACATCCATTTGTTGTGCCGCGTGTTTGACTTCCACGGCGGAAGGTACTAGACAAAGGGTATACTTAACATAATCTCTTGAAAATTGCTTATATCAGGCATTTTTATCTGCACCTTTAATGCAAACAGAAAACATTGTATTATACTATTACTATAGGAGCTCTCTAGATTGTAATACATCTACATTTACATTTATATTCAACTAGCCACCAAGAAAAATATTACTTGTTGTAGACCATTTAATATGATGTGTAGCTACATGAGAAAAATTATCGCATTTTTGTAATACTGTTTCGGTTAGACTGAAACATTGTGAATCCTGGCATTCTTTTTCTCAATTTCTTCAAACTCTTTATCTATTCCAATATCATTATGATGTGAACTGTGGTTGAGTAGTATTGTGGAATGAATAACTGTGTCACAGTTAAAAGTGATTTGTTGTTGACACTGCACCCAGATAGTTTGAAAGGACATCTTTTCCTGCATTTTGTACTCTTCTGAAATTCATGTATAAGGATGGTAATTAATTATACTTGGAAGATTATTGTAAAATCTTTGAAGACATCCTATACAGTTGAGGACATTGATCAAGGTACCAAAATGAGAACCCAAATGTTGTCTACACTCTCGATGTATGGCAGTAATGGAGACCCAGTTCTCTAGCACTGCAGAAAGCAACAAAGATCCAACTTCCGCCAACATTATTAGTAAATGTTACAGTTCCATACCTCAATAGGTAAAACTGGAACCCCTATAGGATCATATAGTTGTCTGTTTGTCTATCTGTCTGACTGGTAAGACACTTGTTTCTCAGGAATGGCAAGTGGTATCAGGTTGACATTTATGTCACATATGGTCTCTTGTCCCTTGCTGGTGCAAAAACTGTAAGGTTCTAAGTCAATGCAATCAAAATATACAGTCACATAAGTCACTCATTTTGATACATATAGAATCACTATCAGAACCTATAGATAGGGATAGGAAAAGAATTGTTTTATTTTATGGCTAAATTCAGTGTTTGTTTATTTTTTGCAGATTCGGTTTTTCCCCCACATTTGCTGATATTTTTTCTTGCCAGGTTCGGTGTTACTTTTTTAAAAATGTTGTTTTACCAAATTTGGTGTTCCTTTTTTACGAAATTTGGCACTTATTTACCATATGTGGTGGTGTTTTTTATCAAATTTGGTGCTTTTTACCAAATTCCGTATTTATTATTTCTAAATTAGATATTGTTTTTTCACCAGAATTAGTGTTGTTTGTTGCCAGATTCTGTGGTTTTTTGCCAAAGTCAGTGTTTTTTTTCCAACGTCAGTGTCTTTTTCCAACGTCAGTGTTTTTTCCAACGTCAGTGTTTTTTCCAACTTAAGTGTTATTTATTGCCAAATTCGGTGGCTTTTTTTTCCCTAAATTTTATCTTGTTTGTTTTTGCCAAATTCAATAGTGTTCTCTTGCCCAATTCTGTGTTTTTTGCCAAATTCCATGTTTTTTTCAAAATCATTGTTATTAGCCAGTTTATTTTTTATTTTATTTTATTTTATTTTTTCCCCATCAAATTCAGGGCTACTATCATCATGACATCAAAGCATGTTCTACGTATTGCAGAAATGAAGTGTTGTTTTAAGATAGTACATAAACCTCAGACTTGATTCGAAGTTAAACCGTGATTTTAACATTCAGTAACTGCCAGTTACGGGTATTAGTAAACGACTGCCTGCAGATCTATAACATTTTTATACAGTAAAATGACAAATTTCGCAATATCTCATAAAAATCATTGATTTTGTGGTATTTCACTGAAAACTGCTAATTTTGTATTATTTTTTGCATTATTGTTTTTGTGAAATTTTCCTGTCCCTACCTAAAGATCAACTACATATATAAATATCTGGCCTGGTGGTCGAGTGGTAAACGGCATGCCTGGAAACTGAGTGGTTGCTGGTTTGAATCAGGTTCAGATTCCATGTTAAACTGTAGATCCACTTTCCCCGGTTGAATAATTATGGTATGTTAGGGACTCACAAGTTGCCAAAGTGATATTTGATAGAAAGACTTGGACCAGGCCCCTGAGCCACACACAGTTATTATTATTATTATTATTATTATTGTTATTAATTATTACTGTTGTTACTATTGTCATTACTATCATCTATATACATAATAAAGTTTGTACAATACCCTCAGAGTGCAAGTTCCACTTTTACTTTTTAATATGTCTTCAACACTGGGCCTTTAAATACTAACAGATAATGTTGTTTGTTATAAGCATTTTGTGTTCAGAGCAAGACAAGTTGAAGTTACAATCTTTCTTTTAAGATTATAAATCTACATCTACATCTATACTTCGCAAGTGGCGGAGGGTACCTTGAGTACCTCTATCGGTTCTCCCTTCTATTCCAGTCTTGTATTGGTTGTGGAAAGAAAGATTGTCGGTATGCCTCTGTGTGGGCTCTAATCTCTCTGATTTTATCCTCATGGTCTCTGCATGAGATATACGTAGGAGGGAGCAATATGCTGCTTCACTCCTCAGTGAAGGTATGTTCTTGAAACTTCAACAAAAGCCCGTACCGAGTTACTGAGCGTCTCTCTTGCAGAGACTTCCACTGGAGTTTATCTATCATCTCCGTAATGCTTTTGCGATTACTAAGTGATCCTGTACCGAAGTGCGCTGCTCTCCGTTGGATCTTCTCTATCTTTTTCTATCAACCCTACCTGCTACGGATCCCACACCGATGAGCAGTATTCAAGCAGTGGGCGAACAAGTGTACTGTAACCTACTTCCTTTGTTTTCGGACTGCATTTCCTTAGGATTCTTCCAGTGAATCTCAGTCTGGCATCTGCTTTACAGACGATTAATTTTATATGGTCATTCCATTTTAAATCACTCCTAATGCCTACTCCCAGATAATTTATGGAATTAACTGCTTCCAGTTGCTGACCTGCTATATTCTAGCTAAATGATAAAGGATCTTTCTTTCTATGTATTCGCAGCACATTTCACTTATCTACATTGAGATTCAATTGCCATTCCCTGCACCATGCGTCAATTCATTGCAGATCCTCTTGCATTTCAGCACAATTTTCCATTGTTACAACCTCTCGATATACTACAGTATCATCCACAAATAGCCTCAGTGAACATCCGATGTTATCCACAAGGTCATTTATATATATTGTGAATAGCAACGGTCCTATGACACTCCCCTGCGGCACACCTGAAATCACTCTTACTTCGGGAGACTTCTCTCCATAGTGCGTTCTGTTATCTAGGAACTCTTCACTCCAATCACACAATTGGTCTGATAGTCCATATACTCTTACTTTGTTCATTAAACAACTGTGGGGAACTGTATCGAACGCCTTGCAGAAGTCAAGAAACATGGCATCTACTTGGGAACCCGTGTCTATGGCCCTCTGAGTCTCGTGGACGAATAGCGCGAGCTGGGTTTCACGTGATCGTCTTTTTCGAAACCCATGCTGATTCCTACAGAGTAGATTTCTAGTCTCCAGAAAAGTCATTATACTCGAACATAATACGTGTTCCTAAATTCTACGACTGATCGATGTTAGAGATATAGGTCTATAGTTCTGCACATCTGTTCAACATCCCTTCTTGAAAATGGATATGACTTGTGCCCTTTTCCAATCCTTTGGAATGCTACGCTCGTCTAGAGACCTACGGTACGCCGCTGCAAGAAGGGGGGCAAGTTCCTTTCTGTACTCTGTGTAAAATTGAACTGGTACCCCATCAGGTCCAGCGACCTTTCCTCTTTTGAGCGATTTTAATTGTTTTTCTATCCCTCTGTCATCTATTTCAGTATCTACCATTTTGTCATCTGTGCGACAATCTAGAGAAGGAACTACAGTGCAGTCTTCCTCTGTGAAACAGCTTTGGAAAAAGACATTTATTATTTTGGCCTTTAATCTATCATCCTCTGTGCCCCTGGTATTTTGTCAAATGTCATGTCTGCAACTTTCTCCTTTCATTTTTAATGAAATTTGTCTTCATTTGTGTGTAACAGTACTTGATCAAATTCTGTCAACACTATCCTGTTCATTCAGTTAACAGTTCAGTTGTTTTGTACTTTTCAGCTGTAATAAACCATTGTTTTGACTATAATTAATGTGTGGAAATTATTTACTGTGTATCTGATTTTCGTTACTGTACGTTTGTTAATTGAGAGCAACATTAAAGAAAGAAAATATTGAGATTTCTGGCAGAATGTAAATAATTTAGCAGTAAAGGCAACAGTGAACAGTGGATCAGATATATATACTTGGTCCATTCACATTAATGTGACCACCACATTTGTTTGATGCTTGTGTGCAGTAGCCACTCACAAATGGCAGATGACAGCACTAGCACTGGAGGGTGTATAAAGCACGTTGTGGAAAAACAGTACAGTCAGTACCATAATGCAGGAACAGAGCCTTTTATCTGACATCCAAAAGGGGACGATCATTGGCTTTTGGTCCAAATGTGGAAGTATTTCTGAAACACCTAAATTTGTAAACTGTTTGTGTACCACTGTGGTTAAAGTATACCATGCATGGCAAAAAGGTACTATCCAAAACCGGCACTGAGGCAACTGTGGTGCGCCATGGGCCGTAGATGATTGGAGTGAACGACGGCTGCGGTGATGTTTACTGGCAAGTAGACATGTAGCTGTTGAGAAACTCACCACAGATGAACCAGGAAGCTACCAAAAATGTCTTTTCAATGACTGTTCAGTTGTTGCTATGTATGGGCCTCTGCAGCAGGTGTCTGTTTCATATGCCTATGCAGACTGCTGTTCATCAGCAATTAAGTGTGGAATTTGCACACCGATACTGCAACTAGGCATTCACTGAGTGCCGACATGTGTCCTTTTCAGATGAATCACATTTTACGCTCCATTGGAGAGATGGCCTTTGGTGTGTGCAATTTGAAACACCTGAAAGCAAAGACCCTGATTGTGTTATGGTCTGGGGAATGTTTTTGTGGCCTTCCATGGGTGATATCATCATTCTGGAAAGCACAATGGTTCAATATAAGTAAGCATCTATCATTGGGGCCTATGTCGACCCTTGCATGCACTTTGTTTTTCCCCAGCGCAGTGGCATCTACCAGCAGGACAATACAATGTGTCACACAGCTCGCAGTGTACATGCATGGTTCAAAAAGCACCAGGATGAGTTTACTGTACTCCTTTGGACACCGAACTCCCTGGATTTAAACACAATAGAGAATCTGTGGGACCACCTCAATCAGGCTGTTCGTGCCATGGAAACGTAGGGCAGATGGCCACAGTGTTTCTGTTGGTATCTTCCAGAACCTCGTTGACTCTCTTTCTGCATGTCTCGCAGGAGTTCGCACTGTGAAAGGTGGTTATTCAGGCTTCTGACAGGTAGTCTCATTAATGTGATTGGACAGTGTAGAAAACAATTAAAATTTCTTCATCATGCTCTTGTGTGCACAAATTCTTAAAATGATTTGAGTTTGGAGTCCAGTTTGACTTTGTTTGAAGATGTGGGGACTAACCAAGAAAGAAGCAAAAAAATATGTTTATATATGTTGTGAATGTGATAAAAAAGGTCTAGGAATAAAGTATTAGTAACCAAAGCATTCACTAGTAAAAAGGAGGTTCTGTGAGCTCAAGAATAGTACAGTTAATTAAACTGGAACAAGACTCAGATACATTGATTACAACAGCTGATTCACTAACAGTCCATGATGAACTTGAAGAAATGAAATGATGCAACTTCTCTCAACAATACTAGATTTAATCTAAAGCTATATCAAATTCCAGCTTTGTTTTGTAGGAAGTGTGAAAGACTGTTGATACTTGATCTCCCAAGACTTTTGCTTAGAAATTTGGTTCTTAGTGTATTTAAAACAACCCATTAACTTTTTAAAATTCTCAAAGTTTACATTTTATTTTTCAGCTACTTCCAAAACACTGTGCAATTTTAATATCACAGGTTGTAAACAGAAAAAAGAAAGACAAGAATAAGAAGAGTTCTCCAGAAATAGCCAAACCTGGAGTTGAAAGCTATCGAAAAACCAGAGAAGAACTCACCACGTAAGTTTTTTTTTCCCACATTTATATGATGGAAATATTTTTTGCTGGCAGTTAGTAACGTGCTGGTAGTTTCATTTTCATATATAATTTTAAGAATATGGGTCACTCCTAGTCAATTAAATCAGTGAAAAATGTCTTTAATGTGAATAGTCTTTCTCAGTATTTTTGTGCTGTTTATGTTTTATGACATACAAAATTCAGAACTCGATAGTCTTGAATGTCACACATTTCTAGTACTTAAAAAGTACCTATTTGGAAAGGACAACTGCTTGTGTTTTGACTGGAAACATGATCCAATTCAGTTGAACACAGTAAAGTGATATTACATTATTTACTCCGTTATTACTAATATCCCAGTTTTTAGAACATTAATTGAAATACTTAATAAACCTGAAATATTAACCATCACTACCTCATATGTATTATTGAAAATTGTGATTTTTTTTATTCATGAGACTTGTAACTTGTTAAAGTTTCTCAAACATAGTATATGAAGAAATGCGTCCTGTAATTGCTTGGAATTCTGTTGACAGACAGTCTAGTATATTGACTTGAAAATATGTTTAAACTAAAAGAGATTTACTGGAGAACTGAGATTGGCTCACTAAGGACAGTTGCATATTCTCAGTAGAGTAATTTATTCATGATGTTTTGACAGCTTAAACAAGATATAATTTTCCATTAAACTTCATCAGCTATAAAAATATTGTATTGGTGATTGTAATATATTGCAACAAAATTTAATAAATGAGATCTTAATGTCTTCTGTAAACTAGATTGGATGAAATGAAAATTGAGTGCTACAAGAAATGGAAACCACATTTATGCCCAACTAATGTAAGCAGTAGAAAGTTTTCTCTAGACAAGAATGGACCAAACTCAGTCTAATGACAAATGGTCTAGCAATCTAAATGTAAATGTTTAAAAATGACAACAGAAAAATATTTGTTTCATACTCAGTGCTCCTGGCATCTTGCAAAGCTAATATGCAGACAGGTTAGTGTTTACAACCTAAAATGATGCATACACAGGTCAGTCATCAGTGAGCTTGGGGTATTTACACTGAGGTGACAAAAGTCATGCGATAGTGATACGCACACATACAGATGGCAGTAGTATCGTGTACACTGGGTATAAAAGGGCTATGCATTGGTGGAGCTGTCATTTGTACTCAGGTGATTCAAGTGAAAAATTTTCCAACATGATTATGGTCGCGTGACTCGAATTGACAGTCTTTGAAAGCAGGATGGTAGTCGGAGCTAGATGCATGGGACATTCCATTTCGCAATTTTTAGGTAATTCAATATTGCAAGATCTGGAGTGTCAAGAATGTGCTGAGAATACAACATTTCAAGCATTACCTCACCACAGACAATGCAGTGGCTGACCACCTTCGTGTAACGATGGAGAGTAGCAGCATTTGCGTAGAGTTGTTGGTGCTAACAGACAATTAGCATTGTGTGAAATAACATCAGAGATCAATGTGTGATGTATGATGAATGTATCCTTTAGGACAGTCCAGCAAAATTTGGTGTTAATGGACTGTTGCAGCAGACAACTGATGAGTGTGCCTTTGCTAACAGCATGATATCGCCTGCATCACCTCTCCTGGGCTTGTGAACCCTAGAGTACTGGAAAATTATGGCCTGGCCAGATGAGTCCCGATTTCAGTTGGTAAGAGCTGATGGCAGGATCCAGTTGTGGCGCAGACCCCACAAAGCTATTGACTCAAGTTGTCAACAAGGCACTGTGCAAGCTGGTGGTGGCTCCATAATGATGTGAGCTATGTTTACATGGAATAGAGTGGGTCCTCTGGTCCAACTGAACTGATCATTGACTGGAAATGGTTGTATTTGACTACTTGGAGACCATCTGCAGTCATTTAATGATAGGATTTTTGTGGATGACAATGTGCCATGTCACTGGGCCACAGTTCTTTGTGATTAGTTTAAAGAACACTCTAGACAGTTCGAGTGAATGATTTGGCCACTCAGATCACCTAACATCAATCCCATCAATCCCATCTAACATTTACCGGACATAATTGAGAGATCAGTTCATGTGCAAAGTCCTGTACCAGCAATACTTTTGCAACTATGAACAGCTATAGGCAACATGACTCAGTGTTTTTGCAGGGGACTTCCAACAACTTGTGTTGAGTCCATGCCACATAAAGCTGTTGCATTATGCTGGGCAAAAGGAGATTGGACATGATATTGGGAGGTATCTCATGAGTTTTGTTGCCTTGGTGTATTTATAATATGCTTTCTTAATAGTCCCTGACAGTTTCAGATTTATAAAGACATCTTGGTTTCTTCCAAAAGTGTTTTCATAGTTTTGAGGTCCTAATGTTTTTTATTACAGTTTGAATTGTAGGAGACTGAAAATTTGAACCCAACTCAGACAGTGAAAAAAAGAAAAAAAAGGGCTAGTTATAAGTTGTAGATAATAATTTTTTCATTACTAAACTGAAGCTATTTAATGAGAAGGAATCAGTCAAGTTTTTAATAATCCAGATTTCTGGGTTTAGCTATGCCATGCCAGGGGATAGGTTGTCTGTGTCCGTATCAAAGCAATCAACATGTGTGACAACCATGCAGAGGAGCTAGGTTCGATTTCTAGTACTGCCAGGAATTTCTCCTTGGTGAGGGAACTAGGTAGGGCTGGAAAGGACAATTGAGGAACTGTTTGAATGAAAAGTTGTGGTTCTGGTTCTCAGAAAGATGTCAACACCTGAGATAATGTGACCACGTGCTTCTCAATATCAATGACACCATTTGCAGAAAATGATGTGGCAGCCAGTTGGCATTATATGGTTTGAAATTTAGACTCTTAATTAAGCTGTGGTCAGTGACAGTCAGAGGTCACTATATAGTTAAAGAGAGCACAGATTTAATTTAGCCCACCAGGATAACAAAATAAAAAAATAAATAAAAAGAATTACTTAGGAATAAAGAAGATGACTTATTGAAAGGCAGAAGTGCTGCATTGTCAATAGCTTTCGGAATGGACTTCCTTTTTCAAGCTTATAGGAAAACACGCACATGCCTGTCTCCCTACATTGTGCTCAGTTGATTGTCAGCTCTTTCCTGGCCCACGGTGAGTGTACAGGGGTGCCCACCTCACCCCAGTACACTCACCCTGGCACAGGAAAGAGCTGGCAGTTGACTGAGCACAATATATGGAGACAGACATGTGCATATGTGTGTGTGTGGTGTGTGTGTGTGTGTGTGTGTGTGTGTGTGTGTGTGTGTGTGTTTTTTCTCCTACAAGGTTGGAAAAGGAAGTTCATTCCAAAAGCTAGCAAAGCTCTGTACCTTGTGTCTGTGTACCTGTCGATGACGCAGCACTCCTGCCTTTCGGTTAGTTGTCTCCTTTATTCCTAAATAATTTGCAATTCTCAATCAGAACTTTCCATACAAAATTTAAAGAAAACTATCTGTAGAATGTGTGGAGATAATCACACAATGTATACAGGTATAGCGGTTTATATAACCATGAAAAACTAGAACATGTTTATTTGCCAATTTGCGACTCAGTGCTTGCACTATACAGTTTGTGTGCTTGCACTAACCAGTTAATGGTTATCTTCATGTTTATGAAGCAAAGTCATGTAATGGTTAGCACACAGGACCTGTGTGCAAGGACAGCCAGGAAAATATCTGGCCAGTCATTGTGATAAGGGTTTTCCATGCTTTCCCTAAATATGTCAGCACTACAGTTGGGATAATTCTCTTCTAAAGTTAATGACCTTGTTTTCAACAGGACATTAAACACTGATGTGCCTTCCTTTCTTTTGTAAAGGACATCACCAATTTCCCTGCCCTTCCATTCTCCAATCAGATTCTGTGCTCTTTTTCTAATGATCTTATTAGTGGGATGTTAAACTCTAATGTTCCTCTCTGCCTTGTGCTATCTTTTCACATTCTGTTGCTTGTACTTCACCCAAGATTTTTCAGTACCATATAGAAGAATCTAAAAGTGTTTGATTCAATTCTAAGGCAGAAGTTGGTAGCTGTGTGGAATGTCAGCATTTTGCTTGTCATTTTCCTTACTCACTAAGGCATAATATGAGTTTTCTTATGGTTGGATGTCAATAACAAGATTTACAAACACAACAATTTTGTTAACAGTGTCATGAGCTTATATGGTTAATGGATCAATAGGATCAGGTTGTTTCCCTTACACAAGAGATGTGTTTATAAAGTACATTATATCTTTCTTTCTCATTAAAAATTATTTGGTTTAGGGCATAACATGCATGTAGTTGTTGAGTAAATTCAATTTCAGGATCTTTAATAACATATATTGTGTATGATATAGTCTCTGGTACAAGTTGTTGTGATAAAGTAATTTGTAATAGTACGCTATACTACAACAGACTTAAGTCCAAAAATTATTATAAATTAATACATTTTATTTAAATGTATTTTCCAATTTGTATGGCCTATTCTTTTTGTGCCACTGACTAAATTTTTCTATTATTAGCTAGAAAGTAAGAGTTACTGTAATTTTTATTTTTAGCATGGATAAACTTCACATGGCATTGACTGAACTATGTTTTGCCATTAACTATTGCTCAACCATCAATGTGTGGGATTACACTTTTGCACCCCGTGAATATCTGACACAGCATTTGGAAACAAGGTTTGCACGGGCACTTGTAGGAATGGTGATGTACAATCCAGATACTAGTGAAATCGCTAAACCTTCAGAACTTCTGATAAGTGTTAGAGCTTACATGAATGTACTACAGACAGTAGAGAATTATGGTGAGTAATGGTTTTTAACAATATTGTAATATTAATTTTGTTCTTTTATCACTCTTGTCATCATGTACAAAACACTGTAATCTATCCCACTTAGTATCGTATATGTTTACCTTGAAGTAGATGAAGAACAGACCTTTATGAGAGCTCTACTTTTTCTTTTTCTTTTTTTGTAATTTTTGCATTAGGAATAGTTGTGTCTCTTTCAAACTTGGGTGGTAAACATATGAGTGCTGCTTGAAGTTTCAAAATTCAGTTGGGAATTTGTGTTTTGTTCGATTTCCCCAGTGTTGAGTTTAACTCATTTTCCATCCACTAATCTCTTTAAAATGTTTTTCATTTTATTAATTGTTATAATAAATCATTCATGTGAGTGTTCATTATTACCTTCTTGTATATTTTTCCCTTGTGTATGTTGTTTTTTCTTACTGTATGAGCTAGTCTTTGACTGGTTTGCTTCTTACTTCAGCTTCACATTGCAAATCTCTGGCATTGCAGTGTGATTACATTGTTCCCTACATGCTCATTTTGCTCCACATTTGTAGGTCAGATATTCTCCCCCCCCCCCCCCCCCCCCCCTTTTTTTTTTGTATCTGTACAGACATGATGACAGTGCTGTGGAACCATCACTGTCAGCACAATATTTCACTATACTAGCTTATGATAATTTGACTACAAGCCTGGGAAGCTGAACCTAGGAAGAGGGAAGGAAACTCAATGTACGAGTCGGTGCATAGCGAAGTAGTGTGTCCGAACACTGCATAGAGGTGAGCACAGAGTAAATATAATGCTTCCAATGTGAGCTACTGTATAAACTAAGCATAGAGTGAAAAGTATAGTGTTAGACATAGAGCAGGTCCGAGGTAGTTGATGTCTGCGTAGAAACTGCCACACCAGGCCTACTGCTGCCAGCAAGTAAACACCTGTGTCTGCAGCTCTGCCCGTCTATGTTCACACACACCCTCTGTCATAGCATTCTGCACTATTCTGCTGCGATAACTGAGACAGCTCATCTGCATCCTCGTGGTCGTGCGATAGCGTTCTCGCTTCCCACGCCCGGGTTCCCGGGTTCGATTCCCGGCGGGGTCAGGGATTTTCTCTGCCTCGTGATGGCTGGGTGTTGTGTGTGTCCTTAGGTTAGTTAGGTTTAAGTAGTTCTAAGTTCTAGAGGACTGATGACCATAGATGTTAAGTCCCATAGTGCTCAGAGCCATTTGAACCATTTGAACCAGCTCATCTGCATCCATCTTGATGTCCGCTGGCGGAGAGTCTAAATCCCTCCCTCCTGAAGAGGTCACTGAAAATGGTGTGGCTTCTGCTGCAGCCTCTTTCACAAAACCAGCCATGACATAGGATTCTCCAGCAATGGCTCAACCACTGAAGAAGACAATGCTGACACGGCTGGCTCCATTGGAGGGGAGAAACGAGTAGTTACAGTTCACTCCATAAAGTGTCTTCAGTACTTAAGCAATTGGCTGCTCGGTGCCATCTGGGTTCCTCTGCAACAGAACCATACCAACACCGTACTATGACCAAGGTTAATGGTTTACACAGCACAGAGGAATTCAAATAGGGAGCAGTGCACACACAGTTTAAAAATTCTGTTAACAGTCCGCAGACCGCATGAATTTGACACCCTTTTGGTGAAGCCAATCAATAGGATGGCAGATGTGCACAGCCTGGGAAATGAACTTAGTGTAATAAGAAATCTTGCCCAAGGACTAGAGCTCCCACAATTCTTGGGTACCAGCAGGTTGACAGTGGCTTCAATGTGCTTGTCCATAGGGACTAAGCTGTCTTTGTTAAGCATGTCCCAAAAAAATACTCTTTTGGGGGAAGACGTCTACATTTTTCGTTTTCAATGAAGGCTGTTCTCTACAAGGTGTTGGAAAACTGTCTGCAGATTTTGTTAATGCTCCTCTCACATGGAACGCATGATGCAGAGGTCATGAAGGTAGTTGATGCAACAGGGAATGTCCTGACCCACCTGCACAAAATATCCATGATGAATTCCTGGTGCAGTTGAAATTCCAAAGGGCAAACAATTAAACTGGTAAAGCCCCAAGGGGATATTGAACAGTAAAAAGTTCTGAGAAGTGGCATCCAATGGCAATTGCAGGTATTAATCGCACTGTTCGATAAGTGTAAAAAACTGTCCTCCTGACAACTTTCCCAACAACTTCTCCAGCTGTGCAATTCGAAACATGTTTGCAACACATTGTGCATTGACCTCATATTTAAAACAGGTATACAGTGCTGTCTGACCTCTGAATCACTCTCAGAGGGGCAGCCCACTAACTAGATGAAATAGGAGAAACGATGCTGAGATCCTGCTAACACTGCAACTCGGCATTGACCTTGCTGTGCATTGTGAAAGGAATGGGGTGGGGACAACAAAATTTAGGTATTGCTGATGCCTTGTGGCTTGAATATTTTGCCCAATCCAAGGTTTTCTCAAACAATTTGTTGTACAACTACAGAAAAGAGTCCAAATCTTGAATGGGGACCACTTAAGATACTAAATGCACTTTATCGATTATCTGGAAGCCAAAAACAGATAAGATGACTAATCCAAAAAATATTTTGTACCAAGGATGTAGTAACTACTAACAAAGTTAGTTGCCGATCCACGTTCTTATAATGTGCAGAGATGGAGAATCGCCGCACTGAAAGGAATACATTGTGTACTATAAGGCATAACCTGACATAGTGGCTGTTGCAATGCAGGCAACCCAAGAGCCTGTACGTACCTAATTTAATTAGACTGACAGTTACTCCGGTCTACCTGCAACTCAATCAATTGTCTATCCACTACCAACATTAGCAAAATATGCTTGCATGATGCTTGTGGGATGTTGGAGACAGGGAGTAAACTAGAGCCTCCAACAACTGTCCCACAGCTCACCGGCATTCACAAACTTTTGCCAAATGGCCTATTTTGTGTCATTTCCCATGCAAGTCATCTACATGGAGGCAGTTGTATCGCATGTGCACCAAATGACAATCGGGGCAGGACCGTCAGTGTGCTCATAATGGTGTTTTGTGACTTACTGGTTTTATGATGTCCTCTATACCAATATGCCAGCAGCAGTCATCAGTAATTTATTTACTTATTTTTTTTAAATTCCTTTATTGATGCTACTAACTCACAAAGTCATATGCTGAACAGAAATGCAGTTGCTACAGAATTTCTCTTGTGTGCTTCCTTTGTTTGCAATTTGTTATAACTCTCTTCAAAATAGTTATCCAGTTAAGTGATTTTGTTCTGATTTTAACAGCAGAAAAAATATACCATCTTTTCTTTGTCTTATAAAACTTTCGTGTAGTGGATATAACTCTCACTTCCCAATAGATGGACGGAATGAGTTCCCCAAAACTGAACAGGTAATAATCAGGGAAAAATATTTAATTGTTAATAGTATGTCAGGCTTGTTGCTGTGGTTCTCTTTGTAAGATTGTTATTGTTAAGTTGGGACAGGTGTTTTACAATGCCCTATAAGTGTTCACATGTCTACCCTTTTCTTTTCAGTTGATTTCAATTTCTTCCATACAGTAAAAATGAGTAGGAATGTTCATTATGTATCCATGAAGCTCCTGAAAAATGTACAATGGATATCATTATTTTTCATCTTCAGTTGTGACTGAGCATGTTACTTATGTCAGTTTGATCCTTGAAGGTGTTTTAAAATTTTTCAGTTCATGAATTCCTTTTCTGGAGGGATTCTTTAATTTTTTATTATTTATTCTGTCCTATACTTTAAGTATTAGGTTAAAATGTTTATTCATTAGAATAAACACATGGCACACCTTTTATGTAACTTATTTTTAAAAATGTCTTAAGAAACAGACATTGGTGACGAGCTTTCAGCTGTACTAAATGTATGAAATTTGTGTGCAGTTGCAGAGCCTTTCTGACATTAGCTGCATTAGGTATGATTGGTGACACATGAAAATTTGTCTCGAACTGGGACCCTAACCAGGATTTTTAGCCTGTTGTGAGTGGTCGCTGTAACCACTTCTGCTATCCGAGCTTGCTTTTAGGACTGACCTAAACTTCCAAATGTCATACTGTCTAGGACACCATTGCTTACAACTTTACTTGGACTTCTGCCACAGGATTTCAAGGAGACTATTATGATTGTCCTTTTGCCCATCGTTGCTTTTAATACGTATTTTTAACCATGTCTGAAGAAATAGACATTGGTGATGGTCTTGCAGCTGTACTAAATTTATTAGGTTATCCTTATACCAATGCAGCTAATGTCAGAAAGATTCTGCAGTTGTGAATATATTTCATAAATTTAGCACAGTTGCAAGATTGTTGCCAATGTCTTTTTCTTCACACACTGTTAAAAATAAGTATTACAAGCCCGGACGGGCAAAATGATGATCGTCATACTAACATTGAATACGTTTGCCTCCTTGTAACCCTGTCGCGGAAATCCATGTAAAGTTGTGAGCGATAGGATTGTAGACAGTATGACATGTGGAAGTTCGGGTTGGTCATGGAAGCATGCTCAGATAGCAGAGGTGGTTAATGCAACCACTCTCGACAAGCAGGAAATCCATGTTCAAGTCCTGTGACACCAATAGGTAATATCTTCATACCTAATACAGCTAATGTCAGAAAGATGCTGCAGTTGTAAATAAATTTCATAAATTTTGTGTAACTAATACACATTGTTTGTGTTACTTATTTAGACACTTTAGCACTTTGCTAAACTGTCTTCATTTTCCAGCTTAACTATGATAATTTTCTCCTTCATTTGATCATATGTTTCCATTTTTATGTAGCTTACATCTTCTACCCATTTATTTGACTTATTTTGTTTTTTCATTGACGTATATTTATGGATTTTACTTGTTGTAATGCTTAATATTACAACTTTATTGATTGTGACATTTAATGTATTTTCCACATGTATTAATTATGATCATTATTATTTTCTGCAGTGCACATTGACATTACTCGAGTCTTCAACAACGCGTTGCTGCAGCAAACACAAAATATGGATAGTCATGGTGAAAAAACAGTGGCTTCACTATACACTCAATGGTATGTATAGTTTGATATGAGGCTTGTCAGCTTTTTTTAAACAGAAGCATTTGTCAATGAAGTACATATAACATTTCTGCATAAAATCTATGCAGAATGTTCAATCCTTAAAGAGCTATCTCTATTTTTTAATCACCAAATTTTATTCGCTGTTGCATAGTGACATAAAACATATTAATGACAGATGGCTAAAATTTGTGTCCTGCAATAAAAACACAAAACTTGCACAATAGTAATATAATATTGTTACATATTCAGTCATGGCTATCTTTTGTGACTCTAAAGCAGGTCGTATGTATAAAAGTTGTTAAAACTTAAGCAGAAACAATAAGGCATGTGCCCTCGGAGTCCTTCACAGTGGCATGCTTCAATAAAATCTTCTTGGTTTACAAGCTACATCATTTCGAATCAAAAACTCAAACTTTCAATAGCTATATCCACTATCATCATTGGGAGTTGAAATCACTGTCTGCTGGGGCTGGCACGGTGTTCTGCTTATATAGATGTGTAGGCATAATTGTTTTATATGTAGTATGATCTTCCTCTGACCTTTGAACTGACTTACTCAGCCAGTTTTATGGGGTCTATAGATTTATGTGAACTTCAAACCACAGTGTAGCTTGTTGTTTTTCACATTGGTGAATCATTGCCCTAGGTGAAAGAAATGATAAGTGACACAAAGAAATCCTAGGACTTTGGGAATAATAGTCTGATGGTTAACCACTAATTCACTAACCCACACCTACTAGTATTGAAAGTGAAGTGTACCAGATCAGGAATTAATTGTTTTTAATATTAATGCTGTTCCATGTTGAGTCTCACAATACTTACGAAGTGACTCTCGATAACTTACATTATTTCCTTCTGGACACTGTGTCGCACAAGTACACTTATGTTCTAAAATGTATACATTAAAACTAGACAGTGTGCTGGGAAAATTTTTCTATCTTGTGAACTTAATGTAGCTGTTTTTTCATTGGTAAAAAGTACAATATAAAATATAGCATCAGTTATCCATGTTACTGAAGTAGCCATTTGAATCACGGCTGTGACCAGTGCAGTACATTTTGGCCAACCAAGATTTTAGAAGTCTTAAGGAGGACTTCAGTTATAAATGAGCTGGCTGGAAGTCTGTCTCTAGATGATCAGATTGCTTGCCACGACCTATAGAAACCTCCTGACTGCAGATAAAAACTGCATGTACTTCAAAAAATTAGCAGGAGCTCAACTTTATGGTTAAACAGTTTTGAAGCCAATTTGAGACATTTTGTATAGTTTAAGATCAAATTAAATTCAATATAAAACCACTTTTACATTCATGGAATTAATGCTTTCCTACTATTTACAACTCCTCCCTCCCCGACCACTTGAGATTTTCTATGTGTCCAATGTTAGTTCGGCACCCACTTTTACAGTTTTATAATTTTAAATTTCACTTAATGAAAATGTTGCAGGGTGTGAAGATACCATTTTAACACTGCTTGATTTTAGCAAGGCTTTCATTATGGTTGATTTCAGTGTATTACTTGCCAAAATGAAACAACTAAATTTCTCAAACAGTGCAATACTGTGATTCGACAGCTACTTAAAAAACAAATGTTAACGAATCAGCTGTGCTTCAGAGAAGTCATAGGGGAAAAATTGTTCTTTGTTGGAGGCACTTGGGGTTCTGTTCCTGGTCCAGTGCCTTTTTCATTGTATATCAATCTCTCAGATACTTGTCAGTGGTACCCAAATAGCATTTCAAAAAACAGTAAAAGATCTTGGCGTAATTTTGGATGAGCATCTAAATTGGGAAGAACAAAATTTTGCAGCTTGCAGGAAACCTCTCTCCTGCCTACATGCAATCGAGAAATTTAGAAAAATATTTCCACCTCAGATTGAACAAAAAGTAGTCTCGTCTTCAATCCTACAAATCTTTACTAATGTGACATTGTTCAACACGGCACAAATAGTGAAAACTCCAGGTGACTCTAACTAGCAAGAACACTTGTGTAAGATATGTGTGTGACATTCAGATGCTTGATCGTATCAGTCCATTCTGGATGTTACCAGATAGGCAACATGATTGACAGCTGTGGCACTCATGCCAGTGCACAGTTTGCATGCTGAAATCTTGGCTGTCCCTATTTTAAGCCAAGCTTCAGTATAGTCCCAACAGAAGAAAAGTTGGAAACTATAACCTAGAGCAGTAGTATGAAAATGTATGAACTATGTGGGAATTGTTGGGATATTATTTTATGGATTTCCAGTGAGATGTTAACAGACAGTGCATAGAGTACAGGTTTTTTTTTGGAATATGCAGTGATTTCTGAGGTTAATTGGGGGCCTAATAGCACAACTTAAATAACTGTGATTGAAATGAGCACCAATAATACTTACAAAAATAATTGTCACATTGTTGGCCTTTCTAATGAAATGTGTCCTGGTTTATGATGTGTCAGTTAGGTTGGGATCTGTCAGCACAACAAAATTTAGCTGCACATTCTGCTGAATATCATGTCTTACAAGTTATATTTCATTATGTCACCACATATCTGCATACAGGTAAAGTCGTGATAACATTTACAGAACCTTGGGACCTGTCAGTGCAGCTAAAATTTAACTGCATATTCCGCTGAATATCACATTCTACAAAATTATATTTCATTGTGCCACTGCTTATCTTCATACAGGTAATGCCATGCCAACATTTATAGAAGGTATTGGTTCCACTGTCATACGTAATGTGCCAACAATTCCCAGCTATTATTTTACATTTTGCATATTTTTCCTTAAAAATAATTTTTTACCATACAACATAACATGTTTTATGATACGTTGTTAGATATGATTCTTACCTACTGTTTGGTGTCATATATATGTACGTAACATATGTTCAGGCCTTGTAATCACTTTTGGACTTCGGCTAAAATTTTAATTTAGACCTCAGAACTTTTGGATGTGTTTGTGAACTAGAAAACAAGACAGGGAAAAAATCACCAGAAACAACTGATAAATCAATAATTATGATTTTCTTAAAACTCCCAGTGTGTTCATGCAATGTTAGACTTGTGTAAGGCCATGGATTTCAAATTAAAGGTCAGTACAAATAACAGAATCCATGATACAACTCCAGGTCCAGATCTACAGATCTCATGCACGCAAGAATCATGACAATTCAGATTACAAGTGCAGCAGTACATGCTGAATCTTAAGGCTGTTAAACTTAATTGAATATTACAGATACTATGTGCTAAATAAAAGTTTTGATCTTCTGTTTTATAATATTTTAAATTAGTATTGGGATTGTGAAATAGTGTACAATGATAGCCCAAATGTCTTAAGTATGGAAACACCACATACTTTATCATTTTCTAGGACATCTGTCACAGTCTGTCTTCCCACTGAATTTTATTAATGTATCTCTTTGTTACTTCTTAATTGTTAGCATAACCACAGTCAGTGAAGACAGAGTTCACTCTTGTACAAAAGTGTTTACTAGTTTACATTCAGTGACAACCTGTAGGCGTACAGTTTTTAACCCCTTTTTTGCAAATTATATTCCAAAGAATGATATTTTCTTATTAATGAAAAAAAAAAAAGAAAATCCTGTAACGAAACAGTAGATAGAGGCGTATAAAGACAGCTGTTTGAAGCTTAACATAATATGTTATAAAATTTGAAAATCACCAATAATAAAATCCTGAGTATACCATGCACTGAATTTTGACTAAAATATCCTGAAACTTGAAGTCATTTTTTAGTTTCTGTGTAGCTATGAAGCCTAACCATGTATCTTGCAACAATTTCCTGTGAACATAAATCTTGGAGGAGCTGGCTGTGGATGTATGCATCTCATACCACTGGTGAGCACTTGCCACTTTCTGAGCTGCTAAATTCAATGTCGGACTCAGGATCACTACAGTGATTCTTTTTCGAAAGCATTACTTAAGTGTAATGTAGGAGACAGTCTGAAAGCTGGTGTTTTGTTGTCAAGTATACACAGCTGCACACAGTAAAGACAATATCTAGCGGCAACCATCTCAACCAAAACATGACAGTTAGGCTATATATGGAGCACCAGATGCTCTCTAGTGGCCAAACACGTAACTATCAGTGCTGAAACGGGTATAAGCAGGATTTTATTTTTTTGAAGGTCGCTTCTTAATCTACCCGAATATACTCTGGGTTTTATAAAAACGAGATACCTCAGTATTTGATGTTAAGCAGTTAGACGGATTTTTAGCATTTTTGTTTGTTTTTAAAAATAGTCCTGTTGTTACATTTTACAGGTATTCTGAGGTTTTATTGAGAAGAGTGAGTGCAGGCAATATTTGCTTCTCCAATATTCAGCGTGCTTTTGTTAGCCTGACAGCAGAAGGTGCAATTCCATTTAATGCTGAAGAGTTTTCAGACATAAATGAGCTACGAGCATTGGCTGAATTAATAGGCCCTTACGGTATGAAACTACTGAATGAGACTCTTATGTGGCATATTGCCAGTCAGGTACAAGAGCTGAAGGTAACTATCTGCATTTGTTCTCTCTTAATCATAATTATTCAATATATAATTTATTGAAATCAGATTTAAGAAGTGTGTGCATTGTAGTGTCATCAGCAGCTCTTACATTCAAAAATCGTAGAAGTGTTTCATCCTGTGTAGGAAGTTCATTCACCTAATATCATATAGCTTGAGACCATGTTGGCAGCACAACGAGTTTTCTGTGAATCAGGAGCTTCCTTCCTTCTTGAGAGTGGAACAAGTTTTCCAGAGCAGAATATTACTATTTTCTTGTTGATGGATACAAAGAAGGTCAAGCACTAGTTTGACATCTTCCAATTTTCCATAGGGTGAAGGTGGTACAAGAAGTGGATCTCACTGTTAGACTGACAATACTTATTCATGTGGTCCTATTTTTGATACTCACAGATGGTTTTTGACAATTTATTTCTACATGTTTAAGCATCTTTTGTTGTTTATGTTTCTCATTTGTGGTATTTCTGAGTATATGCTCTCAGTTGAAAAAATATTCTTGGATTTCTTACCACATCCAGTGAGTATACGTCTATGAACTTTTGGCCAAGTGCTCCTCAGTCTTCGTCAAGTGGTAACTGACTGCCTCATCCTTCTATAGCCATGTTACCATCTGCTATGTCACTGGTTCTCAGTCCATCACAATATAAGACAGTGTTTTTGTCCCATGTCAGGTGTGTTATCTTTAACATTGTGATGGCCATGTTCTACACTGTACTTACATCCAATCCACCTTCTTTATTGAGAGTGTTATTAGATATTTATATCTCTCTCAACTTTTTTTACTGTGCTATCCCAGAGACTGTTATCCCTTGTAATAATAGAGGTATCACTGAACACAGCATTATGTTTGTTTTCAAAGCATTTTGAGCTACAAGTAATTTCTCTGTGTAGAGTAATTGCAGACACCTCTCATGATTAATCCAGCATTTCTGTATGATATGCATGGCTTGCTTGACAAAATACTGTCTGCACATATATAGTACTTTGGAAATGGTGAGCATTCTGTGATCTACATTATCTTTCACAGGCCTCGTGAGTTGGTGTGTTTTAACTGGAGGTCGGAAGATTGATTTGATGTTATTTCTCTTCAGCAGCTGGCCAATCTCCCCATTCCTAAACCACATAATGACAAAAAAATCTTTTTTATTTTTCCTCTCAGGGGCATTTTACTTGCAGACACCTCCTGAAATTAAAATTTCTTGCTATTTTTTTGTTTGCCTACCACTTCGAATTTTTCATTTTTGTGACTGTCATTAGATCTGTAAATCTTCCCTTCTTTCATGTTTATAAGTTGAAATACCTTTCTCAGGCATTTGAATTTTCTCAGGCATTTGAATTTACAGAATCAAGTGTTTATATACTTGCAGAAGAAAATGTCCACACCAACAATCTTCTCCTCGTGTAGCTTTATATCTTTTGTTAATCCAGTCTGAAATGAACTCCCACAATCAAGTCATGATTGAGTGTCATTGGTGGAGTATAATATGTACAATCTCTTTTATAGAAAATCATACTATAAATGAACAAGTCTGTCATTTACTTTAACCAAAACTAAACATACATGGTGATTCGATTTCATCTCTCTCAGTTATCTTTCTTACGTGGTTGGCTATAGTGGGGCCTTGTTAATGCTATAGTGAAGTGCTACACTTTCCTATGCAACATTTTCTGCATTGCTCTTCTCTATATTTTTAACTGTTTGTCAACCTTTGTACAAGGTTAAAATATCATCGAGATTTGACTACATGTCAATCGTCAAGTTTTCCTGGCACTAATTGCTCAGTAAGGTTTCAAGAATGCAGATGAAACAGATTAATTTTTTATCCACATAACTCAGCTATGGAATGTCTAACCATCTTCTGAGTTGAAAGTTAAAGTATGATCACCCCATGTGGTTTATAAACCTGCTGACTGTGCCAACGAATATGCAGCCACCGACTTTTAACAGATGAAGAAAAGTAACTCAGGCGTGTCAATGGGGGCAGGAGGATGCTATTGCCTTTAAGAGCAGACAACTGAAAGTAGCAGATCCCACCCATTATCCAAATCAAAACCATCTGTGCAGCTAAGTAAATTCTTCATACAATGATATTATAAATCCTCTTTGATGTCAGAATTGCAGTAAAAGAATTTAGATACCAAAAATGGTATATTGTCATCATCCACATAGCAGGCTATCTCAGTTAAGTGTTTGGTCATTACTGATTTATCCGAAGCTTCACAAAACTGCACTGGCAATATGCCGCACACTTCTTGAACAATATGTGTTGTTCGCTTTACATGTTATAGACCATACTTACGTGAGATATTGTATACACCTGTCTTTTTAAGCATCAGATCATCCTTCAAGCAATCAAAAAAAGTAGTGTTCATTGGTGCTGATCAGAATGTCACTTTATTGTTATGTTTGGTGAAGATCTGAACTATTTTGGCAGAAATACTCCTTACATCTGTTAGGATTTTTTTTCACATATAGTAGGAAATCCATCATTTTAAACCTGTCCTCTTCTACTTATTGGTCTGTGTTCTGTTTGAACAGGAAAACCTTACACATTTTGTATGACATGTATCAATTATACTATCATTAAATACTCTCTGAAAATGTGCAAGTTCCTCATATAGGTGGCCCTTAACAGCAGTAATGTATGTCTTCTGTACAGGTGTCTTGAGGGGTGATAAATGTCTTGTTTCAGATACAGTTTGAGTAGGCTTGCAGTAGAGTTCATGTTGTGGGGTGCTTTCATTTTTGCAGCAAACTAAGGCAAACAAGTTAAGAAGCATCCATCCTTTTTTATCTCCACAGTAAATCATATATTTACATCAATTGAACAGAAATGGTTCAAGAACTGATATATTTTTTCATTGCCATGGGGTCCACTGCTAAACTCTCATCCACATACTCCTGAATACACTCATGAACAATCAAATTAGACACAGCAATTTACTTGCATGTTGTAACCCCTTTCACCTTTATAATGGTTCTGGGAAGCTATTCAAATCTATGATCTCTCAACTGCCAACCACATTTCACAGAGAATGGAAGATTGGTAGAAGCTTAAGCTAAGGCAGGCACATCTCCCTCTGTGGTATACCAGGTGTACTTTATAAGACTGAAATCATGTTAGCTGGAAGGCCACACAAACACCCTCATGCCCTTGAAGTGTTCCTCAGATTATTCTGACAAAATTCAGGAGAGCTGGCATGAAACATTGCCTTTCTGTAAGTTGAAGGTTGACCTCCATTATCAATGGGCTGAATACTGAAAGTTTAGTTATGTGATCCTCATATCATAGATGAGTTTTTCTATCAAAATAGGTAAAATATTCACAAAAATAAAGAGAAAGTCTTTTATGAAAATGGTTACTGGTGTTGGTTACATGAAGGATGACATGATACTTTGCAGGGAAAGAGTATACAAGAGAGTGGAGTGAGAGTGGACTATTGTGTGTCAGACAAATAACATAAATTGTTCCTGAATGGAACATGAGTGATACACACTCCTGCTGGAGACCAGTAGATCAATGATGGCTGAATATTGCAATGAGATGGGCCACTCATTCGATTATTGCAGTATCTAAAATTTTTCAGCCACATCATCATGTTGGGATTGTGACAATAAGAATGTTATTAAACTCCACCTGTCAAAGGATTTACTTAACTGTGGTAGCAGCTTCAATTTATATTGTGCATTGTATCCAACAGTTTCAAGTAGACTGTTGTCAATAGATATTGCACAGGACTCTCGTCAGTGCTGCTTAAACTTGTGGGCCCAGATGGTGATCGTAAGTTCTGTTATAAGAGGGTATGGAAAGGGGAGGTTGGCAAAGCTTGTAGGTGACAGCATAGGTGGGGGTGGTGGGATCACTCATGGGAAAATTCCGGTAGTTGTGGGTGTTAGAGCTGTACCTTTTTTAGATTGAAGTCAGCTGACAGGTATTCCTGCTTAAGGGAAGTCTCTCTAACAAAGAAACCTTTTTCGACAAAGCTTCGGTATCCGATTAATGAGGGAATTAGTATATTTCATCAAAACATACAAGGCATTAGAGATAAAGTTAGTGAACTGCTTATAGACGTTGACTCTGAAATTATTGGTATATCTGAACACTTTTTAAATAAGGAGATAATTCAGAGACTTCTTTTACCAGGATACAGGTTGGCTGGCAGCTTTTCTAGGAGCTCTTTGCGGTTTGGGGGAGTAGCCATGTATGTGAAAAACGGTATCCCATTTGAGTCAATTGATGTTTCAAAGTACTGTACTGAAAAGGTGTTTGAATGTTGTGCAGGTGTGGTTAAATTTAGTGGAGCTAAACTTCTTACTGTTGTTATTTATAAATCCCCAGACTCCGATTTCACAACATTTTTGCTAAAGCTAGAGGAGGTTCTTGGTTCACTTTATAGGAAATACAAAAAGTTAGTTATATGTGGTGACTTCAATATAAATTGTATAAGTGATTGTGCAAGGAAAAGGATGCTGGTAGACCTCCTTAATTCATATAATCTTATGCAAACCGTATTCTTTCCAACGAGAGTGCAAGGGAACAGTAGAACAACCATAGATAATATTTTTGTTCATTCGTCATTACTAGAAGGGCATTCTGTTAGCAAAATGGTGAATGGCCTTTCAGATCATGATGCACAAATTTTAAGTCTAAAAGATTTTTGTGCTGCAACACATGTTAAATATAGTTACCAACTTTTTAGGAAAGCTGATCCAGTTGCTGTAGAGACTTTTGTAAACCTTATCAAGGAACAAGAGTGGCAAGATGTTTATAGTGCTGATACAGTAGACGATAAATATAATGCTTTCCTCAAGACTTTTCTCGTGCTCTTTGAAAGTTGCTTTCCGTTAGAACGTTCAAAACAGGGTACTAGCACAAACAGGCAGCCTGGGTGGCTGACTAAAGGTATAAGAATATCTTGTAGAACAAAGTGGCAATTATATCAAAACGTTAGAAGCAGTCACAATCTAAATGCAATAGCCCATTACAAACAGTATTGTAAGGTGCTTAAAAAAGTTATTAGGAAGGCAAATAGTATGTGGTATGCAGATAGAATAGCTAAGTCTCAGGATAAAATTAAAACCATATGGTCAGTCGTAAAGGAAGTGGCTGGTCTGCAGAGACAGGTCGAGGATATAGAATCAGTGCGTAGTGGGAATGTCCGTGTTACTGATAAGTCGCATATATGTACAGTATTTAATAATCACTTTCTGAATGTAGCAGGTGAACTAAATAAAAACCTAGTCCCAACAGGGAATCATATAGCACTCGTAGAAAAAAGTGTTCCGAGACTGTTACCTGAAATGCTCCTCCATGATACTGACAAGAGGGAGATTGAGTTAATAATTAAATCGCTAAAGACCAAGAACTCTCATGGATATGACGGGGTATCTAGCAGAATACTGAAGTATTGTTCCATGTATGTTAGCCCAGTACTTAGCCATATCTGTAACATTTCCCTTAGGAAGTGGTCGGTTTCCTGACCGATTAAAGTACTCGGTAGTGAAGCCACTTTATAAAAAGGGAGACAGGGATAATATTGATAATTATAGACCTATTTCTATGCCATCGGTGTTTGCTAAAATTATCGAGAGGGTTGTATATACAAGGTTACTGCAGCATTTAAATTCGCATAATTTGCTGTCAAATGTACAGTTTGGTTTTAGAAATGGCTTAACAACTGAAAATGCTATAGTCTCTTTCCTCTGTGAGGTTTTGGACGGATTAAATAAAAGGTTGCGAACGTTAGGTGTTTTCTTTGATTTAACGAAGGCTTTTGACTGTGTTGACCACAAAATATTACTGCAGAAGTTGGAACATTATGGAGTAAGGGGAGTAGCTTACAATTGGTTCGCCTCTTACTTTAAGAACAGAAAGCAGAAGGTAATTCTCCGCAATATTGAGAGTGGTAATGATGTTCAGTCCCAATGGGGCACTGTTAAATGGGGCGTTCCCCAAGGATCAGTGCTGGGGCCACTGCTGTTTCTTATTTATATAAATGATATGCCTTCTAGTATTACAGGTGATTCAAAAATATTTCTGTTTGCTGATGGCACCAGCTTGGTAGTGAAGGATCTTGTGTGTAATATTGAAACATTATCAAATAATGTAGTTCATGAAATAAGTTCGTGGCTTGTGAAAAATAATTTGATGCTAAATCACAGTAAGACTCAGTTTTTACAGTTTCTAACTCACAATTCAACAAGAACTGATATTTTAATCAGACAGAATGGGCATGTTATATGCGAGACGGAACAGTTCAAGTTCCTAGGCGTACGGATAGATAGTAAGCTGTTGTGGAAAGCCCATGTTCAGGATCTTGTTCAGAAACTAAATGCCGCTTTATTTACCATTAGAACAGCATCTGAAATAAGTGACATTTCAACACGAAAAGTAGTCTACTTCGCATGTTTTCATACGCTTATGTCATATGGTATTATTTTTTGGAGTAATTCTTCTGATTCAAAAAGGGTATTTTTGGCTTAAAAACGGGCTGTTCGAGCTATGTGTGGTGTAAGTTTGAAAACCTCTTGTCGACCCCTATTCAATAGTCTGGGAATTTTGACATTGCCCTCACAGTATATATTTTCTTTAATGTCGTTTGTTGTTAGCAATATTAGCTTATTCCCAAGAGTTAGCAGCTTTCACTCAGTTAATACTAGGCAGAAATCAAATCTGCATGTGCAATGCACTTCCTTGACTCTTGTGCAGAAAGGAGTGCAGTATTCTGCTGTATCCATTTTCAATAAGCTACCACAAGAACTCAAAAATCTTAGCAGTAGCCCAAACGCTTTTAAGTCTAAACTGAAGAGTTTCCTCATGGCTCACTCCTTCTACTCTGTCGAGAAGCTCCTGGAAGAGGTAAAAAATTAAGCAAATTCCAGTGTTACATTCTTGATTTTATTTATTTAAACTAACGACGTGTCGCGTGAATATGTTTCTTATATTTCATTTTATCTGTTTCTACAATCTACAACTGAATATGTTTCTTATATTTCATTTTATCTGTTTCTACAATTGTGTTGTAATTTCATGTATTGACTCGTTCCATGACCATGGAGACTTCTCCTTAATGTGGTCCCACGGAACAATAAATAAATAAATAAAAATACAGTGACGGCATGTCTCTGATGCCTGAGTGACTTCTCTTTAGCTGTTAATCTGTTGCTATACGTACATTAGTATTGTCAGCGTGTTTATAAAGTGGATATGAGGACTGCATTGACAGTTTTTCAACTCAGAAGAGAACCAGATATTTAACATTTTAAATATTGAGATAAAATTGATTTCGCCTATGTCATTTGACTGGGTGATTGTGTAGAGCATTCTCTTCCTTACCTCATTTGAAGCTTTCCCACAGGTCACATAATCATGTGTAGAAATCGAAGGTGGTAACTCATTAATATATGAGATGAAGGTAGTCCACCCTGCCACATTTCCCCGAGCAACACTAAAATTTAGTGTTGTATCTGTTCATGACATGCAATCTCACATAACATGCTTTGTTGGGCCCATTAGTTATGAGTCAGTCCAGTGTCATATCTACCTAAATATTCCATATGAATTTGTTTTCAGTTGTATATGTCACTGCTGTACTGATTGAAAAACATTTTAAAAGCCAAGTAACTTCCAATCCACCTATTTCCCTTACCTGTATGATTATTGGAATAGTGCTAGAAAGGTGGATTGCATGAAATTTTGTAACCTCAATGACTGCCATGCAGAGTACCATTTTATTAGAGGTTGTTCATCAGTACTAAACTCAATGATGGTCTAGAATTTTCAGATAGATATAAGTGAGCTGAATAATGCAAATGTTACTGAATCTACTGCGTCTTTTCGCAATGCTTCTTATACTGTGAACTTGATATAGAATTAACAGAATATTTTCATGTAAAGATATTTCCATGTTGTAACAGATATAAATGGAATATTATCAAAACACTAGCTTTTGCACCTGATGTTTCTTCTGCTAGCAAATTTGAAGGGGGGGGGGGGGGAGGGGGGGGGATAAATTCCTTGTCATATTAATCTGCTGTGTCTCCCTTGAGATGGAATTTTGGGTGATTGTATTTTTCAGTCCTTATGTAATTGTGCATTTCTCTGTCCTTCTCTGTCTTATATCCAGCAAAGAGAGAAGAGTTGAGTTTCCTCTCACCTTTGCCTGGTATTTATCCCTTGACCTTGTGCTCTGGTTCAGTTTACTACTTAATCCTCAGCACTGCTCACGATTGAGAAAGAATGTGACTCAGTCTCATCCACTATGCAGATTTAGGTCTTCTGTGCTTTCTGTAAATTGCTTAAGGTGGATGCTGAGATGGTTCCTTTCAAATGGACGTGACTGATTCGCTTCCCTGTGCTTGCCCAATCCGAGCTTCACTTTCTAATCATGTGACCATCAGTGGGTTGATGACCAATAATCTTTCTCCCATACTTTGTCATTGAGCAGTCTTGTATATTCCGTCCCCCTTTGCCTCTTTAATCAAATGAAGGATTTTCAGATCCTTATAGATGCCATTCTTGCCTTCTGTTTCATCTGCATCTTTGTGAAAGAATTTTTTTTCTATGCAGTATGAAACTGGAAGAATGTACAAAAACATGTGCTATAGAGATAATGCTAAATATACACTGCCCAATGGGATGCATAATGTATCGATGTCCTGCAGTTTTGCAGCTTTTATGTAAATAATGATATGTGGTGTTATTCTCCCCAGAAGCATCTGAACATGCGAGGGCTATCCACAAAGTACAATATGTTTTGAAATTAAAAATAAATAAAGTATTGGAAATTTTTTTTAATTATATACAGATGAAAGTCACACTTAAATACTACTTTTCTACGTAGTTGCCATTTAAATTAAGGCACTTATTGTAGCGATGGACAAGCTTGGAAATTCATTCGTCGTAAAATTCGGCCGCCTGCGCCTTCAACCACGTGGTTAATCAGTAACCCGGTAGAAATATGATTTTTGTGGATTTCCTGGAAAGAGGCACTACAATAAACTCTCAAAGGTATTGCCAAACTCTGCACAACCTCAGAAGAGCAATACGAAACAAGCGCAGGGGAAAGTTGGGCTCAAAGATCTTGCTGATTCACGACAACGCCCGGGCCCACACGGCAAATGCCACTCGTGAAGTTCTCGAATCTTTTAAGTGGGAGTTGTTTCCTCATCCGCCGTACAGTCCCGACCTGGCACCGAGCGACTTCCACTTATTCCCACCAATGAAGAAGCGCGGTTGGCTATGCAGCGTTTTGATGACGACGCACAGCTTCAAGAAGAGGTAACCATGTGGTTGAAGGCGCAGGCGGCTGAATTTTACGATGAAGGAATTTCCAAGCTCGTCTGTCGCTACGATAAGTGCCTTAATTTAAATGGCAACTATGTAGAAAAGTAGTATTGAAGTGTGGCTTTCATCTGTATATAATAAAAAAAAATTCCAATACTTTATTTATTTTTAATTCCAAAACGTAATGTATTTTGTGGATAGCCCTCGTACATGACACATCAGTTCATCTTAAAATAAGTATTGAAGAGTAAATTATGTCTCAGATTGATGTGTTTTTCCTTTGTTTGGTTGTTGATGGTGTACAGAACTTTAGCAAGGAAGTAAAATAGCTTGTTAGTTCTGTTTCATAGTTGCCTTATTTGTACCTTGATTGGATTAAAGTATCAGTGAGTTGAGTAGTCGGGGTCAGGTATCACTCAACAACTGTTATTTTTTGATCTCCGTGCAATTACTGCATTTTATATTTTGTAAGTGCTTGCCCAACCTTATCAGCTGTGATTGGTTGCATGGGAAGGCAAATATGTTTAACTTATATAAGGTTAGGATCACAAAAAGATAAGTCTTTTGTTTGCATATACTGGTACTATCTTGGTACTGAGAGGCAGTTATAAGTATCCAAGCGACAGTCACATGAGAAAGAATTTTTTTGGGGGATTTTGTGTAATATGATATGCCTACAAAGGGGGTGGAGGTGTAAGTGAAACAAAGCAACATTTGTTTATGAAGTTAGACTTTTCAAAATTTTTTAAATGCATGTTCTGTCTTTCCCACACAATTTTTGTAAAGTGTTTTTAAGTAACTTATTCACTCAGTTGTTTTTAAACCTAAGAAGAGAGAGTATTTGCACTAATTGGATCTTATATTGTAGGTGCTTTCAAAGCTGTCCTAGCATGCCATGAAGAATTTATTATTGTGTTTCAGGTTTCTTTTTCACATTTGGTCAAAATCACAGTTTTATCAGATTTACAGTTTATTTTTGTTTATGAATTAATTGGTTACAGGTTACTACACATCCTCTTTCCATAATGTTTTCTGCGGTGGGTCAGGTTTCTTTATGAAGCAAGAACCAGTAATTTCTGGTGTTAGTAGTTATTTGTTAACACCTTGCATAGATATTCTGTTGGTATAACCTGTTAACATCTTATAAAACAAGAAATGTTTATAGAAGGTCCTGGGTGGAATTCACATAATAGATTTCCTGTATAGTTGAGATGCTTTCCTTAACTTTTGGATGATGTCTACCTTCAAAGCTAACTATTTCAGAAAACGCACTGCATACCTCAACTCTATGGTATATCATTACCTTTTCTCTTTTCTTTATTTGTAAAAAAAACAAATTAAATGGTTATGCCCGTATTGGCCATCTCCAGTATGTTTTGCCTCTGAATGCTGCTCTCCTTACATTTTGCATTTCATCCCTTTTTGTGAAGGGCACACAATTTTTCAAAAAGAGAAAAGACTATGTGTAATAGGCCCGCCCGGTTAGCCGTGCGGTCTAATACATTGCTTTCTGGGCGGGAAGGTGTGCCAATCTCCAGCATGAATCTGCCTGGCAGATTAGTGTTGGGGTCGGGTATGGCGGCCAGTCTGTGGATGGTTTTGAAGGCGGTTTTCCATCTGCCTCAGCAAATGTGGGCTGGCTTCCCTTATTCCGCCTGAGTTACACTATGTCGGTGATTGCTGGGCAAACACTTTCTCCACATATGTGTACACCATAATTACTCTACCATGCAAACATTGGGGTTACACTTGTCTGGTGTGAGACGTTCCCGGGTGGGTCCACTGGGGGCCGAACTGCACAATAACCCTGGCTTCAGTGTGAGGCGGCGTTGGGGTGAGCGGAATGCTGTAGCATGTTGTAGGGTTGTGAACCACGGAGGGCTATGGCGGGGATGAAGCCTCTCCATCGTTTCTAGGTCCCCAATTCCATACAATACAGTGTATAATAATCTGAGACCTTACAAAACTGACTCAATATTAGTCACCTACATCTGGAATCTGAATATTGGATATCATAGTCCAGTGAATACATAATTCTTTAATGCTTCACATCAAGTGCCTCCAACTTCATAGCATGTGGTTTAATTTGAAATGCACAGTGAACATACAGGTAATCGATGTATTTCAGGTTGTCTGTCCATATATATGGTTACTAGTGTGTCAGTCCTACATGGAAGTACAGTGTATTTTGAGATTCTTTTTTCAGAACATATAAAAATTATGTGCTGCATTCCATATGGAAGATAGCTGTACTTGATACACTTATGACTTCTGAATTTATATCAGACATAGGTCATTGTGTCACAGCAGGACACATAGCAAGAATTCTTGGCAATTTTTACCCTGGCGTAGTTTTTATCTCTTCTGCATTAGGACATGGAATGAATGTTTGGGCAAGCTTGGGCATAACTTGTAGTGTCTTGGTTGTGCCACCATTGCCTCAGTTGCCTGGTCTCATTATTTCTCATAATTTTTGTGAAATGTGTCTCATAATTCCCATTGTATATTCTCCGACTGATGTTATACATTTGAAAATGATGTTGTAGTTCGTTGAAACCGGAAATGTAACCACATTTTGTAAAGAAAATATTTTATGTACTGTGACAACGGCTTCACTGTTGTAGTGTCAAATAAACGTGTAAGTGATATTTTGGTCACACTCCTTACGACAATTATGTCAGAATATAGATATACGATTACTTACTTCAGCATGATAATGTGTGAATGATACTTATTTGTGGTTTATAATTTTACTTTGTTGTTTGCCTCATTAAATTTGACTTTTTTCCATTTCAGAAATTGGTAACTGGTAATAAGGATGTTTTAGTATCTCTGCGAACTAATTTTGACAAGCCAGACATAATGAAAGAGCAGTTCAAGAAATTGCAGCGTAAGTTGTTGTCCTTGATATTATCTCGAAAAAGACCCATTGTTGCATTTATGTTTGACATGTTTCTTACAATGAAAGCTTTGCCTGTAACTGTGTCAAAAGAAACTTGCTTGCACCTTCTCATATTTCAGGAGTTTTACTAACAATTCAAAAATATTTACTGTCAAATTTCAGCGTATAATTCTTGCACTCGTTAGCACTAACATAGTGTGAGTACTAAACAAAAAATACATTGATACTCATCATTCTTTTTTTTCTGTATGTGTATTGAAGTAAAATAAACTGTGGATCCTTAACTAATTTTTCTGCAAATATATCTGACAATTTTCAAGTAAATGAGCATTTGATTGAATGATAGTATTCTGCCACAGTGCCACTGGACGGATTGAAATATACCACACATATTTCTGTTTATTATTCTTAACAACCACAGAAAAAAAATGTAATGATAAAGTTTTGGGAGTATTGCCTCACTTGGTTTTTGGTAAGGTTGCTAAATATCAGAGGAACAAAGTCAAGTTGGTGAATCTAATTCAAAGCATTTGTCTCAAAAGTATGTAACCCTCAATTAAATCAATTTCATGATAAGGTGAAGTAGTCATGCATAGGCTTAAAAAGGAATCGACACATCAGTGAGAGGCAAGACAGCACAGTCATGATAGTACCACAGTACATCATCAAATGAAATATGCTTTTGAATTTTATCACAGAGTAGTTAACATGAAAGGCATAAAATTTGCAGCAGCTGAAATAAAAATGCTTGATAGGGGGTTTGAAATTTAATGTGGATTCTGTGTTGGCATTTAGTACAATTAATAACTTGATAGCCGAAAGTAAAGAAGCTTTGGATCAGGGACCACCTCCAGTATTCATTTCAAACAAAATCATAAGTAAAATAGCTAGCATAATCTAAAAACAAATGAAATGGGAAAAGGAGCCATGGAATGTCAGATCTGAATTACATATAACATGAAATTAATAAGAAATTGGAAACATGGATTTCCATAGCAGTTAGAATGAATCAAAGAATTTCTTCATTTTAACATTTGGGTGTTTGTAGGATCAGCTATGGAATGTGTGAGAAGTGCTATGTAAGCCATACAGGCCCAATCATTAATGACATGTTTAAGCAACACATGCAATTACAAGTAATAGTAATGTTTTGTCTTTTGGCATACAGATATGGTAAGTAGGGCATGAGGCCCCAAACATCGACAGTAGAATTCAGATCCTTCATAAACTGAATAAGGGAATGTTCAGACACTCTCTAGGAGATTAAAATGTGCAATATTTGTACAGACTACTGGTATCGTAAACAAACTTAATTCCAAAACTGAAAATTCCTCTAGAATGTTGATGGAATACTACATGCCATGTTGCATTTCTTGTGTTTCGTTTGTTAATATCAGAGCGTGCAGTAAATGTTTCTGCTCCTTCACATTGATGTTGTATGCTCATAGTTTGCTTCTATGTGTCGTACCATATAGTTCTGCTTCTACATATCATACCATATGCTTCGGACCTGTGCTCTCTGTTTGATTCCATGTTACCCTTTGCCATGCCTTGCCTAATTTCAATATTACTAGGTTTATATTTATTTTTTGCTTGTTGGCTTTTGCTTTACAGTTTGAGATGATTTTTAAGGATGTATCAACATCATGTTGCATGTTGTGACACTGTCTGTCTTTGTATGCTTTCCCAGCTTTCTGATTTAGGGCACCATGTAATCTGGTTTTGGGATTTTGTGCATACACCTAATAGTGGCCAACTCAGTTTAGTACATAATCCCATCTTTTACCTTTTTATTGTTTAATTTTTTACTTTTTTATATTAATATTTTCTCTTTGTTCGGATGTTGTCATTGCTGCATTTGCTAAGAAGAATAATGAGATATGTGTGTGGACACTAGTGTGTATGTTGTTGTTGTATACTGGTTTTACTGTAACTTTTATCCCATTTTAAATATTACATCTATGATTATGTACAAATGAAAGGTACTCGATTTTTGTAAGGCCACATGTTCCTATCTTTTTATCCAGTAATCCTTTCATTGCTGCTGCTATTGAGAAGTTGATATACTGTATAAATAAAATTGCTACAAAAATTTTACAGCATGTAATTATTACTGTTACAGTTCATAATTATTATACTGTTGGTTGTTTCTCTGTTAAGTGACCTCCGTATGAACCATCCACAAAGTAAAAAGGTATACAGAACTTTGTTTCTCGTCCTGTTATTCATATACTGCTATTTGTTGTTTGCATAGGTTTATGAAGATTACTGCAACGTTATTTGAACTACACATAAAGTATGTCTCATTATTGAGGCTTATCATGAGCAATTGGCCACAAGGTGTCAGTGTACATAGTCCAGAATACTCATACACTCCTGTGTTGTATGTTACACCAACGTTGTTTGAGGGAAGCTTGGTGTCACGTCGTTAATTGTGAAATCCAGTAATGTGATAAATTGTTTTATTACATGATTTCTCCTTTACTGTATGCTGACAACTTTGACTTGTGTTTAACCCTCGCAATACCAAGAAGGGAGTACTTTATGCCCGCCTTTTGAAAATATTATAATTTAGTCAGTTATTTTATATTTCAAAATTTTTTATTTAAAAATTATTGTATTTAATGAATGCTTCTATCAGATTCCATAAATGTTTTAAATGTTTCAGTTAAACTTAAGCCAAAAATGTAAGTCGTAGCTGTGAAGTCACTTTCCACAGTGAATGCTGTATCCAATATTTGCAGTTTCAGGACCTTCCTTACATATCAGTGTCTCTTTAAAAAGTAAGTTGTAAGTAAAAGTCAACAAAAGATCATGTAATTTGCAGTTTTTAAATTTTTTGTAGTGAACATAAAGCACTCCCAGCTTGGTAGTACAGATGTAGATGTTGATAAGAGTGATCTAAAAGATATTTTTAGGTTCTGGATCCTCCTTACATATAAGTACCTCCTTGCACAGTGCGCAAATGGTATGCAGTTCCTTACATACTGTTCAATATCCTGTCTCCTTGTTCTCCACCAGTATTGTTCAGTGATTCTGTGGTCAGTTATTCTTCATCCCCCATGACTTGCAAACACATGATGGCGCATTTCCTTAAACACTTCGTTCCTCAGAGCTGCGAGTACCACAGTGCGTGACCTGAACTTCATCATCCTTTACAATAGTGTGTGGTGCATAGCGAACTGTGACTACGTCCTAAATAATTGGCAGTTTTCATCAGTGGTCTGCACTATTTGCTTCTCTGAAAGGCTTCTACCAACCACTGCCACTTAATGCATCGATGTTGCTGTGTTTGCCACTGTGATTGTGTACTACCTCCTAATCGCGTTTGCTTAATTTTAGTGCCCAATAATTTAATCTGCTCAAAGGATCTTTCAGTCCTAATAACAACTTTAATGCCATATGGTCTGTTATATTTTTAATTTACTAATGGACAAGTGACAATGAAAATGGGTATATGACACTCAACATTTCCTTCTCTGTGGTTGAGTAGTTCCGCTTGTCTTTGTTTAACTGTCTCAGTTTGTATGCCATTTGTGTTCCTTGTCATTCACATCCTGACTTAGAATGCATCCTATCACTAGGTTGCTTGCATTACAGGACAGGATAAACCATTTCTCGTAATTTGGAAATATTTACACCGGACGGGTTGTTAGTGCCTCTTTCAGTTTCTCATTTGTATTATGGCAGTCGGTCGTCTGCCGTATTTTATGCCCTTTTTTTTAACAAATGCATTAACAGCCTAGCAGTTTCAGCAAATCATTCGACAGATTTTCTGTAATAAATACTTTGGTCTAAAAATGGATTGAGTTGTTTCACAGTTTGCAGTGGTAATAAGTCATTGACAGCATGTATCAATCTTTGGTAGGTTTTCATACCATCTTGGCTAATCACATGGCCATTCATTTTTGTTGATGCAGAATGACATTTTTCAATATTTCATGTTACGTGTGCCACACACAACCTCTTAAATACCTCCTCCAGCTCTTGTGGGTGTACCTCCAAATCCTTAGAAAATAATGTAATGTTGTCTAAATAGACCATACACCGATATGGTTTTAACTCTCTTAGTACTGAATCTAATAACCCCTGAAACATGGATGATGCATTCTTCAGCCCAGATGGCATCCCTTGATACGTGTAGTGTCTCCAAGGAACAGTAAATGTTGGCTTTGGCTGATCTTTGGAGATATTTGTAGTGTCATCAAGGAACAGTAAATGTGGGCTTTGACTGGTCTTCGAAAATTAATTCCAACTGATGATACCCACTCTTTAAATCCATCATGGAGAAATAATTACATCGACCCAGGTTGTCCATTGTTTCCATTATATTTGGTATAGAATATGTGATGAATTCCTCCATTAACGGATGTAAGTGCCAAGGTATTCTGTACGCTTTTTAATAGAAAGGAGGCTTATTCCCCATTGTGTCATGGGTGTCGCTGGTACTGGTCCACTAGGATTGAACAAATCTGCAAATCTCTTTTCCTTTTCAATGCTGTACTTTTTTGCGTAATGCAGATGCTTCGATGGTTTGCTTGTGGCAAAGGTCTCCACTCACCCTATCTAAATTGTCGTCATCATTTAGAATGTCCGAATCAGAAATCGTTAACCCTTTTGACAGATCCACTTCGTCAGACCCAAACTGGAATCACATATTCTCCATTTACTTCCTGCATGCATGCATGCCATGCTCTTGCATATAAAATGTTGTGACGTATCCAGTTGTGTTCCAACAACTCAGTAATACACAAAACGTCATCAGTAGGTCAACACCCACACTTTCCCATACCTTCTACTACTCTGGTAATGTGAACTGAACTTTAATGATGGTGCATTCAGTTTACTTGGCTCCACCATCATGATTGGCGAACCTTCTGACAGTGCATCATTTGCAGCAGTCATTTGAAGCTGGAATAATGTCCCACTGGGTTCGATAGCGTGCTGCGATAGATCAGTCTTTGCATGATGCTTACTCAGGAAATCCAGCCCACAATTGCACAGTACCCCTCACCAATAAGGGGCAATACTTTGGTATATTCCTTAAAATTCTTTGTTACAATACAGAAACTTAACAGTGCTGACCCCAATGATGCCACATTGTTCCACATTAATCTATATTGCAGAGAATAAATCTGTTCCCACCCAAGAGGTGTAGACTACTTACCAACACATGAGCCTCTGTGTCCACTAAAAGCTTATATTCTGTTCTGTTTACCATGCCAACTACATAACACTCTGCCTCTGCATACACCTTAGTTGCATTGCGCTCTATTGGGAGTACCATCTTTCTGTGAGGAATTCCCATTGTCATTTAATGGACTCTTACTATGATGTCACTCTCTTTGCTTTTTATTCTGACAATCCTGCACGCAGTGTCCTACCATCCCACACTCATGGCGTTGCGCTACAATCCTGCTCTGCAGTCAGTGGCATTGTTTCTGAATGTAGTCTACACATCCACACCTGTAACACTTCTGACAGAAAAACACTCTGGTTATCATGTACCTGTGTTGCTATGTCTGTTTCCTCTAGTTGTGTAGCACTCTTAGTGACAGCAGCTGAATCCTTTGGATTCTTCATCCCTACTGTTCTTGGCAAATTGGGTGCGAGCTCCCCCAAAAACATGTGCTTTGCTTCTTGTTGGATAATTTTATCCATCTCCTCATCTCGTATTAATTTATACATTTGCACATAGTTTCTGAGAATGTTTTCATTGAATCATTTCGTTTCTGAGACATACCATTCAGCTGCTGCCTAAAGAACCTGGAATGGTTCTTCTTGAGGTAGTGCTGAAAGAATCCACTCTTGCATTGTTCAAATGTATGTGCCCTGTTCAAATCCTCATGATACAATGCATATGTTTTTGTTTCACCCAAAAATCATAACTGGGCCATGTGCAAACATATTTTGTTTGACCAACCACCCAGACTCCAGCAATTCCCAAATTGTCAATAAATTCTGACTCATTCTGTTGTTTTATCCAAAGAAGGGGTCGCTAGATTAGCTGCAGTTGAATCCACAGAAAGACAAGTACACAGAATGGAGCTTTTGCCTCTACTGTTCAAGCTAGTTCATCCTCTTTATGCACATCATCAGCTGTTAAAGTATTGACTTACTTTGGTAAAGCAGCATTAATTTCCTTCAGCCTTCTATCTCTACCACCAAGTAGTCAATCGCTTCCTGCACCATCACTCTTGTTTGAAACCCTGGCATTTGTGCAAATTCTATCTGCCAAAACCACAACACACTTAAAGTGTATCACAAATTGACCAAATGAGGACAGCTACTACTAACACCCAGGCATAAGAACAAAATAGATATTAATTCTTATGACAGATCATTGCCCATTTGGATTCTGAACGTATTTGCCTCATCTCCATAACGTCGGCAAATTCTACGTGTAGCTGCTCCTGACTGCATATAAGGTAGTTCGTTTCTCGCTAGATTACAGTGTTGGCATCTCACTGGCTGTAAATAGTATTCTCTGTAGTTTCCCTTAACTGCGACAAATTCACAGGTCCCTCAGGTTTCACAAACTGTACCTTCATGTTTCTATGCACATCAATTCTATCCAACATGACCATATGCAAAACAAAATAAAAAGACCACAAAAATAAAAACCTCACGCAAAAAACTCATACCATCGAAAATACATGTTGAGGTTGGAGATGTGGTCCTGGATCGAGCTACAGATGTCAGTAGTAGTGTCTGACACCAAACGTAGAGGCCGAGGTTGGTTGGCCACTACAGTGAATGGTGGAACTGGAGTGGCAGTTCACTACTGTCGGTGGGGTAGCGGAGGGGCAGCAAGTGCATGTCTTGTTGTCACCTGACATTTTGTCATGAAAACAGGATTCTTAAAACATTCATTTATTGCTCATCAAACAACAACAGTTGTGATGATTCTCGGAGAAGCCAATGCCTCCAGACCATAAGCTGTATACAGTTGGTGAGAAGGTGCTGTGGTCAGTGAGCAGCTTGTTGTTGGTGACTGCCCACAGCGTCCTTCAGCCAGTGAAGTGATGGTGGCGCAACTTGGCCAGGATGGTGATTCCACCAGCAGATGGCAGCCACAGTGATGGCCACACAGACTAGAGGCAGCTTGTGGCTCATAGCATGGTGCACTGGAGCCCAGAGAATCATGCCGTTGTCCCAGCATGGTGGTAGCAGCTCTCAGCAACAATATCTGTCCAAGCTAATGGCGGCAGACAGGAAAGCGTTTGCCTGCACAGGCGATGGCAGTTGTACATGGCCTGGGCTCAAATTGTAGACCACCAGGGTAGGAGGCTGGCAAAAGCTGAAGTCAGCTCACAGGTGACCCACTGGTTAGAGGGCGCTAGATCAGCAGCATCGGGATGAGCACAAACAGCAGGAACGGAGGTAGCAGCCGCAGAGTTCAGCGGTGGTGCCTAGTTGACCCGTGGAGACTCGTAAACCAGCGTAGGTTCCAACTTGGAGCTGGTGACTGACAGACTGCATACTTTTGTCTAGAAATGAGTAGCATTTATATGGGCTTGGCCCATCCTTGTTTTGCCAAGGCATCAGTTCCAATCACGTAAGCAACAACAGAACTGTGGCTTGAATGTGAAGCCATCAGATCGCCCATGCCCCAGGGACTCTTCCTTTTTGCTACGTCAATGATATTACAACTCTGGTCCATCTGCTGGCTATGTTGTGACTACTTGATGCTGTGGTGGCAGTACTTGTATCAGAACTTCAAGCCTGGTGTAAGTGTCTGGGAAATATTCAAAACATATTGATAATCCAGGAAAACAAACTAGTTACTACTCAGAATAAAAAGCATAGAAAAGACTGTTAAATTTGAGGAAGAGTTAAAAGGTAACTTAGTCTCTCCCTTCTTTAAAATGTAAAAGAAAATTTACAAGCTAGTTATTTTAGGAGACTTCTTTTCCAGACTATAATATCCAGTGTGCTAACCACAGTGCCACCTTGCTCAGTGTTACTTTTCAAATCTGAGGCCAAAAACCTGTAAAATAGAAGTTCTGCTATTGATTTAATAGATTCATTGTCATTCAAAATGTGAAAACTCTTTGCTATCCTGTTACATACTGTAAATTTAAATAACTTCTCTTAAATTTTGGTACCAATAAACATAAAATCTGTGTGGCAGTAAATCTCATCTTTGGTTTCTTGTATTGTAATATTGTGAAAAAAATCTCTAATAACTAATAATTAAAACTAATTAGTACAGTTACTTTCAATGTAAGCTGCTTATGTAAAAAAACTAAAAAAAAATATTACTTCTTTTTTTTCTAGATGTTGACAATGTGTTGCAAAGGATGACAATTGTGGGGGTGATTTTGAGTTTTCGGCAGTTAGCACAATCAGCCTTAGTAGATGTTCTAGAAGAAAGAATACCATTTCTTTTGAGCTCCATACTTGATTTTTATAACCATCTTCCTAGTGGAGACTCAATGGTTAGTGTTGCTGTTGTTCAGGTAATGTCAAATGTTTTGGGTAAAACAGATCTGTTAGTAGTTTTTCTTCTATTTACGTAGTAACAAGTAAGTGCTTAAACTGAAATATTCTTTTTTAAAAAGAAAATAGTATTATTTTTATAATGGATTGAGATTCTCACAATTGTGTAGAAATATAAAAACAAGAAAAAATTATAGTGGCACAAAATGAAAGTTGCTCTGTGCACCCTGTTAGACTGTCTCATGATCCAGCATATGTCACAGAAAGCAATTTGTACTTTGTATATTTTAGATGAACACTTTCCTTCAAGAGAAATGTGTAAATTACCTTAAAACTGACTGCCAGCATGGAGACGGATTTAGATCTGGAACTAATTAAAGAAAAATAAATTGCTCATTTGGCAAAATTATCCTGGATTTCAGCATATTTTCACATTGTTATCTAAAATTAATAAATCTGTAGTAATGCCCAAGCAAACTGTTCCCAAAATAATTTTACTCAAGAAAACCTTTTTTCATCCTCATCTCTGATAAAACTGTGATCAACAAATAAATTGTATTGTGTAGAAAGTTCAGGATTTTAAGTTGTTTGAATAATGTTAAATATTAAGTACAGACAGAGAGATGAGACAGACAAATTGTGTGTGACCACTCTATTTGCTGGCTGATGAGGTGGCACACTAGTCAGGCTAGCTATGCATTTAAAAGGTCTTGCACTTCATCATCGTCATCATTATCATTGTGGTATCGATAGCTACGGTGCCACAGCGTAGGTGCAAGTTCTTAAGTTGGCACTACAACAGACACCGACGACAGCACCCTCTAGCCGGCGCTGTTGAGCTCTACGAGTGCCACTGCAGAGTCTACCCATTTGATTCCAAGAAGACGATCTAGCAACATTGTTTCTATTTCACAGTCGGCGAACCACTACCTGTACGCAAAGTTAAGTAAAGGTGATTTTAGTTTCACACTGCAGTGCCAAGAGTTCTACTTCACCTGCTCCTCCTTGCTTCCTACCTTTGGCCTACCTTTGTTTTCAGGAGCAGACCCATGTGCCGCCTTCCAGGCGGTATACAAAAATAATAATAATCATCATCATCATCATCATCATCTTCTTCTTCTTCTTCTTCTTCTTCTTCTTCATATTGCACATAAGGCATTTTCCTGTCCGGACTTCTCACTGTTTCCCATCACCTTTTCTCGTATCTTTCTAAATATCTTTTTTCAGCTGGTTGACAGCAGCAGGAAGTTTTTGGAGGACTAACATCTTCCATTCCTATCAAATGTTGAAAACATGCAGAGTTGTTTATTTTATTTGCTTGTGAGGAAAACTACTCACGATGTGGAATGCATTGAAATATACAGAACACAGCATCTGCATTTACACTCTACAAGCCATTATTAAGTGTACAGCTGTGGATATTTGGAACCGATATGTTTTTGAACCCCTTCCTATTCTGCTTGTAAATTTTGTGTATGAAAAAGATAGCTTATACACGCATGAGCCCTGTTCTATTACTGAGGTCCTTCTCCAGCATTTTCAGTGTGTACTGTCAGTAAAGATAAAGATCAACTTTTTCAGCCAGGCACCTGTGTGGTATGGATGTAAACGAAATTATATTTCTTTGCTGGTACATGTGTCATAGTATTGTCAGTCCAGTCCCCACTTGACCTTCAGAATAGTTGTATATGTATGATCTTTAAAACTAAATGGGTGTTTTGTTCATATGGATAAACTGAAATACTGTGCTATGGTTTATCACTAATAAAGATTAATTAAAAGCTGGTGATGGTTTACATGTAGGCTGCTTCTTACTTTTTAGCATGTAAGCAGTTGACAACTCAGTTTTAAAGTAGCTCTACTTCTCTTTGAAGATGATCCACACCAAGGAAATCACAAGACTACAACAAAAGATGAAAATATTAAGAAAATATTGAGAAAATGCGCCATATTGTATTACATACAAAATTTTGTACCCGAGAAGTGTTTAATCGCTACACAGATTGTTTTTACAGCCATATATAGGTATTTTGCAGACCTGAAATCACAATCCAGAGATGAAATCTATTCACTTTGGCAAAGCGCATTGATGTAAAATAAGCCACTTTGGAAACTAAGAAAATTTTAAGAATAATCATTACCAGGTTGAGAAATTTTCTCCTTGTTTGTGTAGGTTATATTTTTAGTCATGCACTCCTTGACCTTCAGTTGCAGAGCAACATCTCCATAAGATACATCATTTCTCTAAGGTAGTTACACTATTGTGTGTCATTAGTTTGAGATTCCCAGATACTGACCTCAAGTTTTATCTCATATAAGTGTAACTCAGTTTATAGTTATGTTATTAGCACTTCCTGCAAATGATTTCCAGATAGTTGAGTATTTTTAATTCATAAGCAACTGTACAAAATCTTACCATTCACATCCAAAACAAAAATCCAGATACAAAGTGGGGCATCCATGACTTTCTTGAAATAATGAGATTTAAATTTGTGCTAGAATAAACTGAATGAAGTACTCAAAAAGATACAGTGATTAAAAGCAAATAATTTTCACCTTACGTGGTCACATTTTTGCAATTATTCAGTGTGGAAATGCGTGACACATCTTCTGTCTTAGTTCTTATTTGGTCATTGACAGTTTTGTGAAATGGTTCATTCTGATTATGCATGATTCCTTATGCAAGTATTATTTAAAAAAATTTTTGTCCTGTTTCCTACCTTGTTACTTGTCAAATGTATATTGTTTAGTGACACTGTTGTGAAACCTGCAACAAGCAGCTCATGACATACCTCACATGATATCTACTGTACCTCACATGACATCTAGTGACAAAGCAGGTGTATAGAGGGACTTATTAGCAGTTTCTGTGCATATCACCCACTGCTGTCTTTGGTAAAGGAGGCATTTTGTCTGGGTTACGAAACGGATAACACCTGGGCCGTGGACCTAAGGGTGCAGTATTTCTTAAACATCAAATTTATTTGCATGAGTCTGTTGCAAAAGTGTGTCATAAGTAGATTAGTGTCACTAAAGTCAACAACCATTTTGAACAGTGGAGAGCTCCACTTACCATTGATGCCTGTTGTTAACAGTATTATTTATGGTGGGGTTTGAGAGCTCACCGATATTCTACAGTGTATGAGCGAAATATCGTAATGGAGCAGGAGAAAGTCGTGCCTATGACACTATTTCAGCAAATAGTGCTGCATACTTTGTTCTGAAAACTTGGTATAAACACACAAATGTATTTGCACTACTGAAACTGAACCGCTGGTTGTTAACAACTGGTAGCATTTTCTGATGAGTTTTCTTTTCTACTTCATAGGACAGATGGACTTTGATCACATCCAGGGAGAAAGATTGGACAATAATCACTCTGCGACCATGGTGGAAAAACATAATTATGAGGATGCGGTATTATAGTCTAAAGAAAATTTCTGTACCATTCGTCTACAAAGAAGGCATGCTTGCTCGATTTGGGTACAAATTTGTCCTCAGATTTTATGTTCACCCATAGTTTATATGTTACTTGGGAAGAGTACTGTCTTTCAGTTAAATTAATTTTTCTCGCTCTTATTCTAGGTACTTCATTTGTCCTAGACACAATCACAAGCCCTTTGATATTCACCCGTAGTTAACATCCCTTGGTTGGGTAATATCTTTCAGTTAGATAATCTTTTCTATCTCTTATTCTTGATACTTTATTTGCCCTAAATGCAGTCACAAGGGTATATGACATTACAAATAACTAGACAATAAAGACTAATAAACAAGTATTCAACCCTGAGAGAGAGAGAGAGAGAGAGAGAGAGAGAGAGAGAGAGAGAGAGAGAGAGAGAGAGTATTCTGCTTACCATCAAAAATAATAGCCAGTGAAGTGTAATAAAGTCCCAGTCGCAGTTCCAAATTTGGATTTCAACTACAGTAGCCATTCCAGGGTTTGTGGATCACTGTTGAGGGCAAATACCACAACCTTGAGAGTAACTGACAAGTTAATCATTTATTGTTGCCAGTCCAGTATTAAGAAATTGATCAGCTCTGTGCTGGGTGCTAGTTCCTGGGGGTATCGCTGCTTGGTGACTCTGTAGTTGAGTAGAAGCCCACACTGGAAGGAGCAGATATCCATAGTCCCTAGTGACCCATCAGAATTTCTGTCAAGCCACAACACTAGATAATCTGCCATACTAAAGGGTTAAAAGTTTCTGCAAATTGCTGGAAGAACATGTTCAAAACTAAAGAGTGCTTCCATGGTGGCCAAATTCTATAGATCTTAATCCATTTGAACGTCTTTGAAATGAACTTGATCATTGCATTCACTGTGTGTATCCTCCCTTCGGTATCTGTGGCAACAAGTGTAGACAACATGGCTTCAAATGTCTGTGGATACTCTTCAGTACCTGAATGTCATTTCCAGTAAATCTTGCTCTTGTTTATACTGATGATGGTAGTTACTGCTGAAACTAGCAGATTATGGCAATGGTGGTGATGAAGATTATGATTATGATGATGGTGATTGTGATCTGACTTGAAGCTGTGTGTGGAACACACTTTAACACCATACAGCACTTGTTCCATGTTCACAAACAGCTTGTGATATTACTTTTCCATGCACAAGGAATCATGTTGTAGCTTTTGCATGTCACCATTCATCCTTTTAGTACAAATATCAAGTGAATAAATGAAAATTGTGGACATTAATATTATGATGTGCCAGCTTTTTACAAGAGGTTTTGATGATCTCACATGTTTAATATTGGTTATTTCTTCTACAGTATTTTAATGACTGAGAACTGTACTGCTCACATTACAAAGAGCGAAAGGAGTTGTTCAGGATGAAGACCTTAAGTGGTCACTTAAAACATTAAAGTTGTCTCTCAAACATTTAATTTTTATTGATAGATCATTAATTAGTTTTATGGCTGTGTATTTCACACATCTTTAGGCCTAAGCTAGGTTCAGTACAAGCTAGTGCAGATCTTTTTTTATGTTTTAGTGTTGTGTGTGTGGATATCACAATTATTGCATTGCATTACATTACATTAGATGATCATATTCTTTAGACCTCCCTGGGATGTGAAAAGAAGTTTAAGACTTACATTTTATGTAAACAGAATACAATAGAATCACTTAGTTGTGAAACATTGTAATATGAAAGTGATAATGAGAATTATTGAACTGGAAAGATTATGTGCATTTATGTCCAAAGGTAGTACAGGATGTTTCAAAAAGATTTGTCCAATTTCAGAAGTCTGTATCTTTCACATTAATGAAAATAAGGCCTTGCTTATGAATACAATATTCTTATTTTCAGTCAAACCATATGGTTGTGCAAGGATGTGTCTTCTATACGCATGCACATACAACCTTCAGATACTTTTTACAACAATGTGTGTTTTGGATCAAAGTTTTCATTTGTCTTTTACAAATGTTCAATGTGCACTACACCAGATGCATGATAAACATCTAGACAACAGTCAAATTCCTCTCGTAATTTTACAAGCACAGCTGGAGTTACTGCATTCACTGCTGTTGCATTGTGGTTGACCAAAAGTTGTTGGAAGGGTAGGCACATAGACAGTCTTTCACAAACCGCCACAAAAAGAATCACATACAATAAAATCAAGTGACGTTGCAGACCAGTGGTTCACTGCACATGCCATGTGCTCCTTATGGCCGACCCATTGCTGAGGGGGCTTGTATCTAAGAAATGCTCTTACATGCAGGGGCCAATGCAGTGGTGCTCCATCCCATTGAATAACACTTTTTTTTCAGTTGTGAAAAATGCCAGCTCTCCAACATATCCAGGTATGTGATTCTAGTAAGCGAGCGAGTGAGTGAGTCATCTACAGGGGTTGGACAAAAATATGGAAACACTGTGAGAAAAGCATACTTGAACATAAATGCAAATGCTAGCCAAGCCTGCAGGCTGCGCTGTTGTATTTGACTAGAAATGGCATTTATGCAGTGTCCTCAATACACTGCAAGTGTCAGTTGCATTCATAACAGCTGTATGGAGCTAAGGACTTCAAAAATGGGCAGATTATTGGTGTTTGTATGCTAGGTGCTTCCGTAACAGAGGTAGTTGAAGTGTTTGGTGGTTTAAGAGTCACCATATTGAAGGTTAATACCACATAAAGGGAAAATGGAAAAACCTCATGTGCTAAGTCACTATGCGGCTTAAAATGTGTGTTGAGAGATCATGACGGATGGGCATTGAAGAAGATTGTGATGAAAAATAAAAGGATGATAGCTGCAAAAGTCACTGCAGAACTGAATTTTGCCCATGCAAACCATATAGGCACTATAACAACACAAAGAGAGCTCCTTAAGGTGGGAACTGGAGGGCTAGCTGGAATTCCAAAACCACAAGTCAGTGATGCAACTGCCCATAACAGGAAATTGGCGCTGAAGCCATAGCGTATGGACTGTGGACTAATGGAAGAAAGTCATTTGTTCGGATTAGTCTTGTTTCACATTGTTTCCAACTTCTGGTCAAGTTTACGAAGGTGAGACATGGCAGGGGTTTGGCGACGATGATTTGGGATGTCATATTGCAGTATTCCCTGGGAACCATGTTTACTCTGCAAGGTCACATTACTGCCAAGGATTATGTGAGCATTTCGGTTGATTGGGTCCATCCCATAGTACAGTGTTTGTTCCCCAATGCTGATGCAGTGTTTCAATACAACAGGGCCTCTGTTCAAACACCTCACATCATCCAGGAATGGTTTTCTGAGCACAATTGTGAATTGTCATGTCTCCCCTGGTTACCACAGTAACCAGATCTCAATATTATTGAACCTTTGTAGTCTGCTTTGGAGAGAAGGGTGCAGGATTGCTATTCACCTCCATCATTGTCACCTGAACTTGCCACTGTTTCGCAGGAAGAATGGTGTAAGATGCCTTTGAAAACCATTCAGGACCTGTATTTATCCATTTATAGATGACTGACAGCTGTTCTCAATGCATACAGTTTTCCTACACTGTTTTAGGCATAGTAATGTGTTGTGTTTGTGGTGTTTCCATATTTTTTGTAGCTGCATCTGGGAGACCCCTACCTGCAATCATATAAACTGGCTACTTATGGATGGTACCAAGATAAACTTCTGGTTTTGATGTTGAACTTAAAATCCGCCCCAAGTTTCTATCTTTATTCACATAGTGGATATAGTCTTGTGAAATTGGACAAATCTTTTTGAAACACCCTGTAGCATATTATTATGTATAATCAATGACAGAAACACCCTGTATTATGTTGTTATCATTGAATTTTATTGGTACTTAATTTTTCTGTGTTAGTCATGGAAGAACACTTTTTTTGTCTATAAGTTTGTGTTTTTAAGTTATTAAAGTGACAGGGAGCATGTGATCACTGATTTACGAGCCACACTGCATGCATTGTAGTCCTGAATGGTGATGTGGAGGTGAAAGAGTATCAAGTGACTGGTAGTGTAGTCCCAAGGATTCTCACAAATGCATGAAATGCCTCAGATTTGAAATTTTCAGTAGCACTCAACATGGTTAAAGTTCATACCATGTGTCGCTATTGCAAAGAATAAAGGCAGTACCATGTTTAAGAATTACACTGGCACGTAGCAAAATGTGCAGGCATGACAAATGTGCCCAGGCCCCAAGCAGATTACCATCTCAAGAAACCAGCAGTATATTCCTCTCTGGGTGTGACAAGAGGACGTAGTTCTTGCTATGTAGAAATTGCTCACAGCAGTAACCTCTGTCACTGGCCTTCTCTGTACTTACTCCCCTTGTGGCTCAAAACCTCATGCCAGTCTTCTTACTAGACACCTCTTTGGTAGCTTCTGTATCTGACATGTCAGACGTGTAACTCTGTTGTCTAAGAAGACTGTGATGGCACATTGTGGTGTTATGTTTGTGTGGTTATGGATGTGTTTGGAGTGAAAGGAAGAGAGATGAACAACATATGGCCCTGCAGAATGTGAAGTGAGAAAAAGTGAAGGGAAAAATGACTTTATCACATAAAAAAACATTACTGTAATTATAATCACCTAATTAACATGCTTTTGTTGCACTTTGTGTGTAACTTTCATTGGCAGGCATGTGTTAGGTGTGGCTGACACAGTGGCTGTCTGCTGATATAAGCTTCTAAATGTTAACATGTTTCAGTACTGTTGTATTTGCTGGTTAACTGTTTCTCTGTTAGCTACATACTCAATTTGATTCCATTGTTTGCTATATTTGAGAGTTTCGTGAACACATCATCATTTCCCCATTATAACACCCATCTTTATCATTTCCCCACGATATGATCTATCCTGTATTAGATACTGATATATCATTCTTTTGAATAGTGAGTCAGCTTGATGATTTATTGTGAAAGCTACAGAACCATATGTATGATTCTACAGCTTGACAAGGCAGTCCACAATTCTGTAGTCACTCACTGTGTTCTTACTCAGATTGGGCCCTAAGAATTAGATATGGATATTTCTCCTGTCTAGAAATGAAACCTTTTTTATTTAATAAAGACCCCAGATTACTACAGAGCATTTCAGAGGTTAATGGATCACACCCCCTGTTAAAGGGTAATCTAATGCAGCTGTTTCTAATATACATCAGTGATTAAGATTCTATGAATTTTCTTGTTATTAGATTGGAGACATTCATTGCTCATCACTAATAAAGATATGCAATTTGTGTTTTCAGGCTGTTAGTGAAATGGCATCTGCAGCAGGATTGAGTTGCAAGGTTGATCCCACTCTTGTAGCTGCCCTTCGAAATCAAAAGAATGGTTTGTGTTTACATTTAAATAAGTTTAATAACCTTTATTTGTAAAAATGATGTTTATGCCAGGATGTGTCCATAGAAGTTCAATTTAAGGTTTTATTACATAGCTGAAACTGTTGAAAGATTGTTTACTTATGATTACCTCGTAGAGTGAGGAATCTTTCTCTGCAATCAGGGTCAGATGGACAGCACTGCAAACAAATATTAAGTTGACACTGTCTGAGAATCACACACAACTTTGATGCATGATATATTGTTCTACTATCAAGAACAGCAAGAAATGATTGTGGCAACAGTTTCTGAACTTAGTCAAGTATTCCAAACAATCAGCACAGGTATGCAAGACGATCAGGTAGATTTCATAGGTGGGTGTGAGGGTCCTACTAGTGCTGTGAGGAGGAATGGAATGTTGCATATGAACAAAGGAAACATCTATCACACAGACCATTGAAAGAACTTTGTTCAAATAACTGCTACTGTCAGACAGGATCTACCCTTCCATTACTTGCAAGGGCTTGCAGAGAGGAGCAGTTGGAACATTAGTTCTACAAATAATGAAGTTATCAGCTGCCCATTCTTACTGTGGGAGCTTTATGTGACTTTATCTGTAGCATGTGACGTATTAGCAGATCATGATAAAATCCACTAGGCAGTGTTGTGGCATCTCAGTAAAAGTGCTAAAAATCATCCTCAATCTTTCTAACTTCATACGCAATGTAGGACAATTCTCCAGGTTGTTAAAAGAAGCCATTTTAATTTTCATCCTCAATTGTGGGAGAGATTTTTGTGTGTGTGGGTTGCTCTTATTAGCTATATGGGAAAAGACCTTAGAGCAGGTGATCAGCTGCCACTTTGTCTGGATATTAGAATTTAGTCAGCTCTGTAGTAAGTTTCAGTGTGGGACCAGAAGATGATTTTCCATAACTTATATCATAACCCTTCTGTAGGTGGCTCTGCAACAGGCTTGTGCATGAAGAAATCATCTAATTGATGATAGAACTATTAGGCGTATCATTCCCGGCAGCTTAACCCACAGGGCTTCTGGGGATGCCTTCCTGTTTTTTCTATGGTCCTTCCTTTCCCCTTGTTACTTTATATCTAAAATTACTGACAGTAAATCACATTTTTTTACAATATAATGGTGTCCTCCAAGGTACTGTTTTTATTAAATGCGTGATGTTTGTGGTAGAGAAAGAAAGAAAAATCTGGTAATGCAAAGCTTACTCAGTTTCTCCAAAATCACTTTATTAATTTCAGATGTCGTCCAGCAGCATTCCAAAAAGCATTAAATTTTAGTTTAGTTTAGTGATGCACTTCAGTTAATGCTGCTTTAGTAGACTTCAGATTTGAAGGCTGTTGATGTCAGCCACAAGCAACATCTGAGTCATTACTTGGGTCACTCATTTTGTAGCTCTACAAGTATGAGAGAATTCCATAATTGTATCCATGAGACACACAGATTTCATAGTGTTAGCAATTTTGGTAAAGTGAGGAAAGTATTGCAGATTAGAGTCTCTGTTGGCTGTGTTCTCATCTTTGTCTTGTTAGCACAGGGAGGGAGTGGAGGAAGTACTGCCAAGTACAGAGGTAGTTGAATTGGCTGCACCAGTAATGTGAACTTCTAAGGCCATTTACTTACTAGGCATACTTATGTTAGATTTATTATGCTTCAAAGCAACAAAAGCTGTGCTTGACTCAGACATGGATTGAACACTGCGTTGCTTTACTAGGCATTGTTATATTCAAAATTGTTAGAGGGGAAAGAAGTGATTGGTGACAGATTAAGTGCTAGGAGCAACAAGGAATTGAACCCCAGACCTTTAAGAGTCCTAATCTGCAACTTAACTCACTGAACTGTGCCCCCCTCCCCCCCCCCCTCTCCCTGCCCCCCCCCCAACCTTTCCCCCTCCACTTTTTTGTGTTTTGGACCACTGAGAGATACTCCTGTACCACCTATTAATAAATGTTTAGCAAACATTCAAACAGAAACCAGAAACCATGCTGAGCCACACGAATGAGCACTGGTTACAGATGACAGAGCTCTGTTCAACAAGTAAACAAGGAAAATTTGATGGTTTTCTACATTATTCATTATTTAAGTTATAATAAATAACAAATAATTATTTTTGTTCAGAGAGGAATAATCTCTTTAAAATTTTTTGAATTATGTATTTATTTGAATAATTATGTAGGTAGAAATTTATTCGAATAATGCCCATCTCGGTTCAGCTGGTATCCCCAGCAGAGAAAATACAGTAGACAGTTCTCAACGTTTTTTCATAGCTGTACGAAGCAGGGGAATAACATAGTGTTCTGCTGGGTACTAGAACAACAAGCAAGTTGACACTTTAGTCAAGAAAGCTTGTCAGTGACACACTGTACACAACTGTGCTGTCCACAAGAAAGATGTTGTTGCAGTCTGATGGGAAGATGAGTATTTTAGCTATGGTTGCATAAACCAACTGTCCAGTTATGGCTTTTACCCTTCCAGACTCAGAGACCAGTACTGAAATGCAGTGGCATCCCAGTGACTATTTTAATTATGAATTATACAACTGTCAAGTCCTGCAAGATAGCCACAGTAATAATTTAAGGATCAGTTCCTGTGATTACTACTCTATAACAAGAGTGTGCAATGTTGGGTATCAGTATTAAGTTTAGTGCTTGCACACTGAATTTTCCAATTCAGCATAGCGGTCTCTCCCCTCTCCTCCTGTGAACCATGACATAAGAAACAGTTGCCAAATAGATGGTGTCCTTATTACATGTGTTATGATTGATGCAAGGATACCACTTCATATCTGCACAACAGGGTCTGGCACAGAGAAATGGCCTTTTTCCAAAATAATAGACCGGTGCACTCAGTTCGTTTCTTGTGCATTGAAACCAGACAGTATTTATGGACTGTAAAAATGTTTCTTGTGCAACATGCCAGATCTCATTGTGAATTTCTCGCAGTATTTCATGGGTGCAACTGACCAACATCTTCAGGTACAGCGAACATAGTGCTGAGTTGTGACCAAGCCTCCTATTCATGCCAGTCTAAGAAGAAAACACTGTGGTGTGAAGTATGCGAAAATTTGAGACTAATAGCAAAGATTTCCTGATCAGCAGTGGTGAAGGCAGCTATGCCACCTGTCAAATGATGAACTAAGAGCTTTGATGTTGTCGTTACTTTTCACCATATATATAAGTGACCTAGTGGATGACATTTTGTTCCTTGAGGCGTTTCACAGGTGATGATATTATATACAGAGATGACACAATGCTAGAAAATTGTAGCAAAATACAAGAACACCTGCAGACAATCAAAACAAGGTGCAGGGCTTGGTAATAGATCCTCATCATAAACAATTGTGGGATATTGTGCGTAAATGGCAGAAAGACCCATTATTGTGTGATTACACAATTGCAGAAAATTCTCTGGAAGCAGTCACATCCATAAAATAAGTAGGAGTAAGCATATGGAGTGATTTAAAGTGGAATGACCACATAAAACCAATTGCAAGTAAGGCAGATGCCAGACTGAGATTCATTGGAAGAATCTTCAATAAGTATAGTCCACCCACAGAGGAAGTACCTCTTTCAAGCAGCACCTGACTATTGCTCTTCTATATGGTATCTGTACCAGGTAGGATTGATAGTGGAAATGGAGACGATCCAAAGAAGAATGATTTGTTTCACAACAGTTTCATTTATTAAGTTTGAAAGCATCACGGGGCCACTCAGTCAACTCCAGTGGCAGATGTTGCAAGAGAGCTGTTCTACATCACATTGTGGTGTACTGTTGAAGTTCCGAGTGCCTATCTTCCTAAAAGAATCATCCTATATATTGCCCCATCCTGTGTATTTTGTGAGAAAAGACTGTGAAGGTAAAACTGGAGAGATTTCAGCTTATACTGAGGCTTACCAACAATTATTCTTTCCAAAAATCATTCATGACAGTGGTGCACAAAGTACCCTCCACCACATACTGTAAGGTTACTTGTGGAGTATAGATGTAGATGTAGAAACTGCTGCTGTCCACAGATGGCATCAACCTTGCTAATCTTTTAACGTGTTGTGGAGTAATGACAGTATTTTACGTCGCAGAATACTGCTTAGGGGTTGGTTTTCCTGTGTATGTTTATGGTAGGGAATTCTTGCTGTGTTGTGCAAAACAAGTTCACATATTCTTCACATGTTTGTATGGTCTTTTGATATTGCAGCACTGAAGTTAGCAGATACTATAACAAAATATATGATCATTTCAAAGCAGTTGTAAAGCACTGTGTCATTGCTTAACTATAAGTGTCTGTTATCTACTGCCGGCTGCGGTGGTCTAGCGGTTCTAGGCGCTCAGTCCGGAGCCGCGTGGCTGCTACGGTCGCAGGTTCGAATCATGCCTCGGGCATGGATGTGTGTGATGTCCTTAGGTTAGTTAGGTTTAAGTAGTTCTAAGTTCTAGGGGACTGATGACCATAGATGTTGAGTCCCATAGTGCTCAGAGCCATTTGAACCATTTGTTATCTACTGTTAACTATGTCTTATGACTGACATAGGCTTAAAATCTAGGAATAGCATTGGTTGCCTTACTAATACCAGAATCTGGAGTAAAGCCAGATCAGTGTAGAAAGTTCATAATAGTGATATTGTGGTTGTTGACTTACATGAAATCACAGCTGTAGCAGTTTTTATTCAATTTTGTTTTGTTTTTATAATTCCATCTGACTTTACTGCTGCTAGAGAAAAATCATCTTGGACCTCGACTTTGATGGCTTTTCACATGTTGTCTCCTCCTGTATGATGATTTTGCCAGGCTAAAAAAAGTCATAAACAAAAATATTGAAAATTTAGGATGGTTAAGGAGACATACTGATCAGCCAGAACATTATGACCACCTACCAATAGCTGGTATGTCCACCTTTGTCACGAATGACAGCAGTGACGTGTCATGGCATGGAAGCACTGAGGCCTTGGTAGGTCGCTGGAGAGAGTTGGCACCACATCTGCAAACACAAGTTGCCTAATTCCCGTAAATTCCGGGGAGGAGGCAATGAGCTCTGATGCCTTGTTCAGTCGCATCCCAGATGTGTTCAATCGGGTTCAGATCTGGTGAGTTGGGAGGTCAGCACATCAGTTGGAACTCACCACTGTGTTCCTCGAACCACTCCATCATATTCCTGGCCTTGTGACATGGCGCATTATCTTGTTGAAAAATGCCATTGCATTCAGGAAACATGGTTGTCATGAAGGAGTGTACGTGGTCTCCAACCAGTGTATGGTACTCGTTGGTCATCAATGGAGCATAATGGAGCCACTGCCAACTTGTCTCCTTCCCACATCATAGGTTTCAAGGAGCTGTTGCCCTGGAAGATGACGGATTCATGCCCTGCCATTGGCATGATGATGTAGGAATCAGGATTCATCAGACAAATCACTTATTCAAATTGAAGCAAGGCCACATGTCGGCACGATGATGTAGGAATCAGGAGTCATCAGACCATGTTACACTCTGCCACTGCCCCAACATCCAGTGCCAATGGTCATGTGTCCATTTCAGTTGTAGCTGTTGATGTCATAGTGATAACATTGGTACATGCATGGGTCACCGGCTGCGGTGGCCCATCATTAGGAGTGTTCAGTGCACTGTGTGTTCAGTCAGATTTGTATTGTGCTCAGCATTAAAGTCTGATGTAGTTCCACCAGAGTTTGCTGCCTGTCCTGTTTCACCAGCCTGGTCAGCCTACAATGTTCGACACCCGTAATGAGGGGTGGCCACCCAAGCCCACGACACCTGGACGTGGTTTCACCTTGATTCCGCCACGTGTTGAAGACATTAACCACAGCATTCCTTGAACACCTAATAAGTCATGCAGTTTCTGAAATGCTCATGCTGAGTCTATTGGCCATCACAATTTGCCCTCAGTCAAACTCAGAGAGATCACACACCTTCCCCGTTCTACACACGGACAGCCCATTCACAGATACTACATGCATTGTGCATTTATCTGACTAGCAGTCATTCCTCGCCAGATGATGCAGCTATCACCTGGATGGGTTTATATCAGTAGTAGGTCACTGGTAATATTGTTCTGGCTGATCAGTATGTATCTGGTGCACAAATTTCGCAGTATATGTAAAATTATCTTGGCTTGATGGCTGAGTGATAAAGTGCCCGATTATGGATCTGAAGATCTCAGGATTTATTTCCATTCAGTCCCAGCATTTTTGTGTGTCACTTGTTGTTTATTTCACTTCTGGCAATGTTCGTAGCTGTGAAAGGTTGGCAGCCCTGCAGCCAAGCGACTAGCGCGAGGTTTGGTGTTCTCGTAAAGATAAGTTATTTTAGATTATAAAACACATAGATTAGTACTGATTACGTGGTAAATAAGTGTATTAGTGTGCCGTTTAAGTGTACCATTAAAGGTTTCATTTCTCATTACGTAATATAGCAGAAAACGCGAAAAGACCGTACAGTCGTATTTTCTGTTTACGTTCTGCTGCAGCAAATCTATAGAATTTCGTTTAGTTGTTCCTTGCTCTCTCCAGCAATTTAACTTAGCGTACCTCTTCATTATTTAACTAGCATTTCCGGAAAGTAGCGTAAAGTTTAACTTGTTGTTTCAGAAACTTTGCACATTTGTTTTTGTTTACACACAGTTGCGTATAGGCCAAATTTGTGTAACCATATTTTCGTGTTTATCTGTAATTTAACTGACTTATTCTTAATAAATTATTACGTTTATCATGAGTGAAAAGTGCTTGACTTGCCGTAGAATTGTTAGGTCGGGGCTTTGGTGTGATGGGTGCTGTAGTTTTTTCCATGTGGGTGACTGTAGTGGCGTGGGAATAGGGGAAGTAAATGAGACTCATCAGTGGTTTTGTAGGATTTGTAGTAGAGATAGGAAGATACTGGAACAGGAGGGGAAAATTGCTGCCCTTCAGGCTGAGTTAGACAAGGCCAGGGGAGATCTTGACAGGTTAAGGAGGGAGAAGGGTAAAGAGAGGTGGGAAGTGGCAACAGGCAACAGGAGGAACAGGCCTAGAACTTTGTCTGACAGCTTTATGGTGAATGTGGAAAATAGATTTGACCTGTTGCTTCAGTTAGAAGCTGGTGAGCCTCAAGCAGTTACAGGTGTAGACAGGGCACAACAAACTTTCAGCAGCAAATTGAAAAGTAAGAATGTAGGGAAATCAGTAAAGAGAAAGAAAGTGTTGTTGTTAGGTAGTTCCCATGGAAGAGGTGTTGGCCAACTCTTGCAGGATGAACTAGGATCAGAATACCAGGTCACCAATTTTTTTAAACCTAGTGCTGGTCTGGAGCAGGTGACAGAGGATTTAGGATCACTTTGCAAAGATTTCACTAAGGAAGACACCGTGGTTATAGTGGGTGGGGCAGGTAACAGTATTGACAGAGATCCTGGGTACAGCATAGAGTGTGACCTGGCGAAGATTGCATCAGCATCGAGGCATACCAGTGTTGAGTTTGTATCTGTTCTTGGGCGCCATGACCGACCTCATTTGAACTCTTCTGTCAAGAGAGTTAATTTGGAGCTGGAACGGCTGCTCATGTCGGGTGCGGGGTCACACATTGGTGTGGTTCATGTTGATTCTGTCAGTAGGTGGGATTATACTAGGCATGGCCTTCACCTCAACAGGAAGGGGAAGGGTAAATTGGCTGGGGAAATAGCAGGAAAGTTAAAGGGGGGAGGCACTGTCATGAGTGGTAAAATACCAGTGGTTATAGGATTCAGAAAAGACCCTTTTTTAGGGTAGGGAGGACAGAAAGAAAACAAATTTTAAGAGAGGTTAGAACTGAGACAAACCTTCAGTTTGAGAAAGAAATCAAAAAACATAATTCCAGCTTATTACATCAACATAAACAGCCATTGGTTAAGAATTTTCAACTGTCAGCAGATATTTTAACTCCATCCAATTTTAAGTCAGTCAATGTGAAATGTCAGCTATCTTTATTGCATCAAAATATTCGAGGACTGAGAAATAAAATTAATGAATTAACTATCTGCATAGATGAATTAGAGTCTTCAAACCCAGCTGACATAATCTGCCTCTCTGAACATCATGTGACCACTGGTATAGAACTTTTAAGTGTTACAGGGTTTAGGTTAGCATCTCACTATTGTAGATCAGAAATGGAGAAAGGAGGAGTTGCCACATTCATCAGGAACTGTCATAAATTTAAGAACATAGACATTCATAAATTTTGCCTAGAACAGCATATGGAAGCATGTGCAACAGAATTAGATTTTCACAAAAAATCTTTCATAATATTAAGTGTATATCGAGCACCTGCAGGTAACTTTAATCTGTTTGTAAACCACCTTGAAGCTGTACTGGCCCATTTAACAACCAAAAACAAAGAAATAGTGGTTGCTGGTGATTTCAATGTAGATTTCCTTAAAGACTCTCCCAATAAGAACCTATTTGAGTTAGTAACACTATCATTCAACTTAATTCCCACAGTAAAGTTCCCCACTAGGATAACCACTTGCTCACAAACAGCCATTGATAATATCTTTATAGAAAAGTCAAATGAACAAAATTATATTACAAAACCAATAGTCAATGGCCTCTCAGACCATGACATGCAGTTCCTTCTGTTAAATGTTAATACTGAACAGGATATAAAATCTGTTAAATCTGAGCTCAAGAGGGTAATCAGTAAGCCAAAAATTGATTATTTTAGGACACTCCTCAGAGACATTCACTGGACTGATGTTTACAGTGCTCATGGCATGAATGAAAAATATAACATTTTTGCTAATAAAGTGCTTACCTTATTTGAACACTGCTTTCCCCCAAAACTTACCAAGGTTAGAGCAAAGTCTACAAAGAAGCCATGGATTACTCGAGGAATAGGGGTATCTTGTAAAACAAAAAGAAAACTGTATCTGTCAATCCGAAACATTTCCAATGTTGATGCTATAGCACATTATAAGAAATACTGCAAAATATTAAAGACTGTAATACGGATGTCAAAGCAAATATATTACAAGGAAAAGATAGTCATATCAGATAACAAAATAAAGACAATATGGGATATAGTGAAGGAGGAGACCGGTAGAACCAGACATGAAGAGGAACAAATAGCATTAAGAGTAAATGATGCATTGGTGACAGATGTGTATAGTGTTGCAGAACTTTTTAACAAACATTTTATAACTGTTACTGAAAAGATGGGGTTGTCAGGTTCGGTAGATGCTGCTATGGATTACCTTAGACCAGACATTTCAAGTAACTTCCATAATATGAATTTGACCCTCACTACCCCAACAGAAATAATGTCCATCATAAAATCTTTAAAATCAAAAACATCTAGTGGGTATGATGAAATATCAACAAAGTTAATTAAAGAATGTGATTCTGAGCTAAGTAACATATTAAGCTATCTGTGTAACCAGTCGTTTATCAGTGGAATATTTCCCGAATGGCTGAAATATGCTGAAGTTAAGCCACTGTTTAAGAAGGGAGATAAAGAAATAGCATCAAATTTCCGTCCAATTTCACTGTTGCCAGCATTCTCAAAAATTTTCGAAAAAGTAATGTACAGTCGTCTTTATAACCATCTTATCTCAAATAACATACTGTCAAAGTCACAGTTTGGATTTCTAAAAGGTTCTGATATTGAGAAGGCTATCTACACTTACAGTGAAAATGTACTTAATTCATTAGACAAAAAATTGCAGGCAACTGGTATATTTTGTGATCTGTCAAAGGCATTTGACTGTGTAAATCACAATATCCTTTTAAGTAAACTAGAATATTATAGTGTAACAGGAAATGCTGCAAAATGGTTCAAATCTTATATCTCTGGCAGGAAACAAAGGGTGTTATTAGGAAAGAGACATGTATCAAGCTATCAGGCATCATCCAACTGGGAACTAATTACATGTGGGGTCCCACAAGGTTCCATTTTGGGGCCCTTACTTTTTCTTGTGTATATCAATGACCTTTCATCAGTAACATTACCAGATGCCAAGTTTGTTTTGTTTGCTGATGATACAAACATTGCAATAAATAGCAAATCAAGTGTAGTCTTAGAAAGATCAGCCAATAAAATATTTGTAGACATTAATCACTGGTTCCTAGCCAATTCTTTGTCACTAAACTTTGAAAAAACACACTACATGCAGTTCAGAACTTGTAAGGGGTGTCCCAAGAGTATATGTCTAACATATGATGACAAGAAGATAGAAGAAGTGGACGGTGTTAAATTCTTGGGATTACAGCTTGATAATAAATTCAACTGGGAGGAGCACACCACAGAACTGCTGAAGCGTCTTAACAAATCTCTGTTTGCAATGCGAATTTTGTCAGACATAGGGGATATAAAAATGAAAAAGCTGGCATACTATGCTTACTTTCATTCCATAATGTCATATGGGATTATTTTCTGGGGTAATTCATCAAGCCAAGCTAAAGTTTTCCGGGCACAAAAACGTGCAGTAAGAATTATATGTGGTGTGAACTCAAGAACATCCTGCAGAAGCCTGTTTAGGGAACTAGGGATACTAACTACAGCTTCCCAATATATTTATTCCTTAATGAAATTTGTCATTAAAAATATATCACTTTTTCAAACCGACAGCTCAATTCATGGAATCAATACTAGAAATAAGAATAATCTTCACAAGGATTTAAAGTCACTTAGTCTTGTACAAAAAGGTGTGCATTATTCAGGAACACACATTTTCAATAACTTGCCAGCAGCCATAAAAAGCTTAACAACCAATGAAATTCAGTTTAAGAGAAGCCTAAAGGATTTATTGGTGGCCAACTCCTTCTACTCCATTGATGAATTTCTGAGGAAAACCAACTGATTTGTATATAAGTACAACATAACTTCTGCACAATTTCAGTGCAGTAATGTGTTCACTGAAAATTTGTGTGTGTGTGTGTGTGTGTGTGTGTGTGTGTGTGTGTGTGTAAGTATAATCTAACTTCTGCACCATTTCAGTGCAGTAATGTGTTCATTGTAAATAAGTATTACAGTAGTTGTATTACATGTTTCTTACCTTATAAATAAATATAAAACTTATTTATTTTAAATTCAGTGCAATAGTATTTGTAAAATGACCCTTAGTGTTCATTAAAAAATGACGATCATTCCACTTGGGACCTGTGGAATGGTACATTAGCTTATTTGTTTTAGTTTAAATATTTGTCATGTATTGTTGTTTTTCTGACATGTTCCACATCCTGGAGGACCTCCTCACTACGGATCAATTGGAATGAAAGTAAATCTAATCTAATCTAATCTAAAAGAAAAATGCCAATGTGCACCCTGGTTTAGATGCCAGATTAAACTGTAGGTCCTTCTATAAATTTCTGAGTAAATCAATTTGAATGTCGGCGGAAGGCAGTTGTGCCAAGAGAAACACTGTAGTGTTCAAACCAGCCTTTAGGTTGATGGCAGCTTTACCTTTTTCATGTGGAATTATGTTAGCTTCACTTTACATCTCTTAGCATTAAAGCCGTATACAAGTTATTTATACTTACAATTACAGGAAAAGAAAGTTACCAGTATGAAAGAAAGAAATAATTCACCTACAGAACCTAAATTCAATAAACCCAAGAAAGAAGTGCAAACACAGCATAGTTTAAATATAAAAACTTCATCTTCTGCTCTGTCTTTAAAGTATAATTAGACCAATTTTTACATGCTCCTCTTACTTCTTGTGATTCTGCTTTATTAAATACAAGTTTATAGCCAACAGTGTTTACAACACTGATTGAAATAGTGTTCTTAAATTCTTTGACTTGAACCGTTACAACAGACCTAGTGCTTTAACGATTCCTGAAAGCAAATTATGCTTCAACAAAAGGGTTTTATTTATGTATGTATTTAATTTGTCTTTCATAAGTGTTTTTAATCCGCTTCAATACCTTGGAAAGGTAACAGTTCATACTTTTATTTTTATTAAGTAACGCGAGTAGTATTCATTGATAAAAGATTTAAATATTATTTTAAACCAGCCTGTTGTTTTTAAAAATAATTTGAATGACCAAAATTTTTGAATATTTTTGTATTAAATGGGCAAATTACTTTGAAATATTAACATGGCTATTTCTTTTCGTTTCAAAGATTCAGAAGAAGATGACCACCTAGTGGCATGTTTGCTGATGGTTTTTGTGGCTGTGTCAATCCCAAAATTAGCTCGCAATGAAAATTCATTTTATCGAGCATCACTGGAAGGACATGCCAATAATATACATTGTATGGCAGCTGCTGTAAACAACATTTTTGGGGCACTTTTCACAATATGTGGACAAGGAGATATGGAAGACCGAATGAAAGAATTCCTCGCTGTAAGACCAGATGCATTATTTATTTATATTAGAAATTTTCACCATTTTAATAAGTTAGTTTTGAAAATTAAGTAAAATACTTTACTTATTTTGGGACATTTATTGCTTTGACAAAACAATTTAGAAAAATGTGTTCTCGATGTTACTGAAATGATGTCATCCCAAAAACATGTTGCATCCTCAGTTGGAAACATGAGTTAGATTACAGTAGTTAAGAAAGCTCTATTAAAGAATGGACTGTGAGTTTCAGTTTTCACTCATAAAGCAAGGAATACCAACTAACTTGATGTAGCTCTCACAGTCTGTGAGTGCACAGAAAGAAATTTATTTTTAATTTGAGCACGAAAATAATGACAGATTACCACTCACCAAAAAGAAGAGGCATTTAAGGCATGGAACCTGGAGGGGGATGACTAGGAGAGGAGTATGCTCAGAAAGATCATATTGGTGCAGAAATGTATGTGTGTACAGGGGTAAAGCCTGCTCCTATATGAGGACACAATGTACATGGTAAAGAGCTGCTAGGAAAGACTCTTAAGAAAATATTGCATGTATAAGGTGGAGATTCCAGAGTAACAGAAAGAGATAAGGAAAGGGAGTTAAGGGTGAATTCTTCACAGCTCATGTCTACCCTTCCCATCTTCTCAAGAAACAGAGGACCTGTGCCGCATACAACCAGCACTTCTCATATATCTACGGAGCTAAGTAGCACTGTGGTTAAAACACCAGACTCTCACTCAGGAAGGCTGAAGTCCAATTCCTTCTTCAGTCATCTAGATTTAGGTTTCCTGTGATTTCTCTAAATAGCTTAAGGCAAATACTGGCATGGTTTCTTGGAAATAGACATGGCTGATTTCCTTCCTCAATCTAAGCTTGTACTCCATTTCTTGTGACCTCATCATTGACAAAACACTGAACTCGAATTTTCATTCCTCACACACCTGCTGATCTGCCAGAAAAGAACACCCTTTCTTTGCACAATACTGCACAGGGTAGGAACAATGAATCATAATCTCCACAAATTCTTAAATTACCACTCATGAGTTCTTGAAATGAAGTTTATCCTTGCTTCCCATGCAGCCTACACAGTATCCTTGTTTATCCCTATCTCACTCTTCCTCTTATGGGTTGTATCCTTGCAGAAGATCTGGTTGTAAGAGCTGTCTATACATGTTCCCTGCCACCTCCTCTGGCAGCACTAACATGCACAGTTCCTGTCCTGTCATTGGCACATCACTTGTGCAAGTAACATCATCACTGCAACTATTTCACAGCTTTCTCTGTAAGTATAACTATGAAACATACTTCTAACTGTGGACAAATAACAAATTCTATTACACCATTCATCAGCAACCAACCCCCCCCCCCCCCCCCCCCATGTCAGCAAAGATTTTCTAAATTCTGAAAGTCCGTGGTTTCCATGCCCTCTGCCTGCCCCTGCTTACCCTTGCCCCCTCTCATACCTAATCCCATTTCATTCCACTGTCCTCATGCTAGCCTCACACTACTACTACTACTACTACTACTACTACTACTACTACTCTGCTTCACACTATCCATACACGTCTTCCTTCCTATGCCACTCTATTACTCTGGATCTTCCTGCTTTCTCAACATAGACACACAAACACGCAGCAGTCCCTTTCCCTTACCACGGCCTCCCTTAGTAAACAGCACCATGCTCAACACCATTGCAATCTTTCCTAATCCTCCATCTAGCTATTCTCTTTCTCCCCACCCCATATCTCTACCACTCAAGATGATAATGTTTCATGATTTACAATTTTCATTGATGTTTTACTTTTTTTATGCTAAAAGGAATTTATATTTCAGCTTGCTTCTTCAAGCTTGTTACGCCTTGGACAAGAAGCAGATAAGGAGGCCATTCGAAACAGGGAATCAGTATACCTACTTCTTGACCAGGTAGGTAACTTGCACAGCTGTGTTAACGAACAACATGAATCAGAAATAAATGGCACAGCACACAAAAACAAGCTTGAAAATGGTAATCATTACCCAAAATGTGTCATGCAAAATGCAGATAAAAAGATAATCATGACTGGTAACAGAGAAAGATATTTTATAACCAAACCCACCGTTTTTAAAGTCACAAGCTTTCACCAACTATTTCTAATGGATAAAATCAGAGAAAATATGGGTTTATGTAATATTGCTTCAACTATAAACATGACTGTATAATGTAATAATAATAAGAATAAGGAAAGAACTCTTGGGGAGAATGTGTCAAAAAATACTTTCATCTTGCAACCATAATAATTAGAGTTGTAATTTTTTGTTTAATGAAAAATGGAAAGTGCTCTGAAAGCACTAGTATTAGTATTTCAAAAAATAATACAGAACCTCTCAGACTGAACAGAAACTTTAGAAATGGAAACAATTTTCCACACTGAAGACTAAATTATTAACGGCACTCAAAGGCAGAAATGTGGCAATTAAAGCTAAATCTTGTCAGAGGGAGAAAGCAGAGTGGTAATAGAAAACTTAGTTTATGGAACATAATGAGTCGAAAACAATTCAATTGAAAATGTTAGCAGAAAACACAGTATAGGCAGAAGATGCTTAAAAAATAAATATTGAAGTCTGATTGTTTCCTACTACTTCAAAACACCATTATTTAGATATAGGTTAAAACCAATGTAGTTTATCATGATGGGGATCACGTAACTGTTGTTTCTAGTCATACACAGCTACAAGCTGTCTCCTTAATTTACATTCAGATTCCCAAATTTTACTATTCATGTCTTCTTACCATCATGTCCATATGTAAAAACTGCTGTCACATGTTGCCCAATGGGGATTAATGGTTCATCTAATTCTACCTTCAAGTATGTGCCAGGGGAACACTTTCATCTAGAAAAGACCTGCAAACTCCTGATTTATTAAAGCGTCTCACTATCATGTATAAAACAGCTTCAAATGTCTGCTTACTTTACAAATGAGTTAATGTGTTAAGTATTTGACGTTACGCGTGTAAGTAAGAAAATGTTTGGGGCAGGTTTGAGATTCTGCTTATAGTATGTTGGAAGTCCCTAAGTGTTCTCATCATGAATCACTGGATGAATATTGTGTGAGCATTTTGCACTTCAGTTTAAGGAAAAGCTAGTTTTTCATGCATGTCACTGTTTATGACATCATATCTCCTGAACTATGTGTTGTGCAGTGTGGTGTGTATGGATACGGACTTCAAATTGTGTTGCAAAAAGTTGATAGTAAATAAGTAATAAATTAAAACATCATATCTGATGCTGGAGTTTTACTGCATGAACAGAGAAAAGGTACTAAGAAATAAACTTCTTTTTCCATTCATCATTTTGTGGCAGGTGTCAGTGAGCAAAAGTTTTGTAAAGATTTGAAATTAAGGTTAAAGATTGTGGGAAGAGTTAAGTGTTCTCATTCTTAAATATTGGATGAGTAAAGTCCGAGTGTTTGTGTGCCATCTGTTACATTGCCTCAAGGCAAATACGCAGTTTGTAAGTGTAATAGTTATCTTAGTGTGTTAAGCTTTTAACATATGAGTATACCTCTTAATGAGTAGATTATGATAGTAAGTTAATTTTTTAAATTCAGTCAATAATTATGCAAAATATTAAAAATCACATTTTGGATGCCTCTGGAAGCCATTAGATAGGCAGCCTGCAACTGATTCCGGGGTAGTCATTTAGTAACATAGATACATGGTGTCCTTTCAATGGTCAGAAGGAACTGGCTGTTCTGGTTAGCCATGACGAAACTGGCAGTTTATCATGAAGCGACTCACCATTATGCAATACCATAATGTGAAGCAGCAATCACTGTGTGTAGAGAAATTTGCATATTGGAATTAAAATGAACTGTACAAAATAATGTCACATGTAACTTGCTTTATTTTTTTTAGCATTCACATGTTTATTCTTTGTCAGCATGTCATTCTTCCAAATCCAGTTTTCTGTGCTCCCTTGATGCTTTTCCTTTGCAATTTTCAAAATGTTGCCGACTGCAAGTGTTTTAAGCATGTATGTTCTTTGAAAGGAAGTATCTATTCTATTGCACTGTAATATTCTCTGCTTTAGTACATAACCATGCACTAGTTCAGTAGCTATTTCTTCATTACTAAGTAAGAACTTTGTGTATACAGATGAAAGCTATGCGTAGCACCAAAAGATATATTTGGAAAATCCAATTGGTCATTATTTTAATACTGTTGCAGATAGTGCAAGAGTCACCTTTTCTTACAATGGATCTGTTGGAGTCGTGTTTTCCTTATGCTCTCATCAGGAATGCTTACCATGCTGTTTACAAACAGGAGCACATGCAAGTGTAAAGCACAATGGACATCATTTTTTTAAATACCGAGTGATATGCTAAATGCCAAACTATTCTGCTGTTCATCAGATATGTGTAGATTTTGTATGCAACAACACTGCCTTTAACCAAAATAAAATGTAAATTTTGTGTAGCTGGGTCTCTTATTTAATTTCCTCTGTTACTGTTGAATTATTTTTTTATCTCAACAATGTTCAGGTGTCCCATATTTATGGTGTATCTTGCTTATTTTTAACTGCTACCACATGCAGAAGTATATTTTAGATGTGTATTGATAATTAAGGTAGTCACAAACGAATAATTTCTGCCATTGATATTGAGAAATTTGGCTGTTTATTTTAAAAGATGCTTATTAGAAACTTTCTTACAACAAGTGTTAAAGAACATAAGTAGTGGGAAGATATTTACTGTTTTGTTATAGACACATATACACAGTTTTCACCCTATGTTACACTGAAATATTCTATAATGTAATCACACATCTCAAGAACAAGCAAAATAAAATTTTTAAATATATATTGGGTAGTGAGAGGAAGTCTACATCATTATGGTGACAGCTGTATTTGTTTATAAATAAGTAAGGGATGTGACTATCAAATTAAGGGATGCTCTAGAAGTGAGAAGAAATTCAATCTAGTCATCAGGGCAAATGCCACAATTGAGATGAATCCAGATGAAGTTGAGGAATGTAATTCACAGTCCAGATGGTTGATAATGTTGTGAAATTTTTAATGGGTGATTTTCAAGTTCATATGGGAAAGCAAATGAAAGATGTAAATAAGGTTGGGAGGTACTTGGTACACAAAATATTGTAACCCTATAATTACAAAGTTTTCAGAATGAGCTACAATTTATTTCAGTTTCCATCGGAAATTCAAAGCAAACTAGCTGTTGCCATTTATTACAAGTTGAATGAAGATTATGACAGAGATAGCATCTAAAACAGGTTTGATTTTAAAAGTAGGATAAAATTGACAGTGTTGAAAGAGGATTGGTGATGGGCTTAGTGTAACTAAACTATGAGACATAATAATGTAAAACGGTTACTGTGGTCAAGTCTCAAGATGGCCATTGGCAATTGAGTACCACTTCATGTTAGCATTTAAGAGGAAGTAGATGCTGGAAATTTGGAGCATGTAACATTATGTCATTGATAGAAATGCTTGGAACAGATGTAGCACTGTTGAGATTGCCTGGGTTTTGCTGCTGATGCCTGATATTATGACTAGGGACTGGAAAATATAACACCTATTTTTGGCAAAATTTGCATCTAATTTTGGAGAAATTCACATCCACATTTGGCAAAATTTGCATTTTTTGTTTGTTTGTAACTAGACACACAAATATAAAAGGTTGTCACACTACATGATTGAAGACAAGGCCATAGTGCTTTCAAATTGACTATTAAAATAAAGCACAGGTTTGTGAAATTTTTGATTGGAATGTTTGCTTTTGCTAAAACTTCAACGGTTTCTACTTGAAATGGCCTCTGTGGCCATATTTTTGTGTATTTAAGATTTAACATGTGATTGTTCTATCGAGAAGCATCTGCACATGCCACCAGTGAACTGAATGTATGTCTCATTTAAGGTGTTTCTCAGTATTATTTTTCTTTTCCCACTCAATTCAGTGATTACAAAATCTACAGAATATTAATTATGCCCTTTCGTGGGGATTCATAGCTGTGCGGCCCATACTTGACGACACTAGAGATAAAACTGACAGGTAACTAAGTGTAGAATTGGAAGTGAAATTAACTCTATTCGAATGTTAGTGGAAGAGTTTCTGTGCTGTTGAAACAGGAGATAGGTTTTGTTTTCCAACCAGTATAGTGCAGCATGCGGGAACTATATATTTGCAGATGGCCACAAATGTAAACAAACTGGAATTTTGACCTCCAGAGGGGAGAGGAGTGATGGAGGGAAACAATCCCAGCGTCCCTTTCACAGTGCAGCAGCCTGCACCTGAGTTTGTGAAAGCAGAATGTACACATTGACACAGTGATTGCTGATTTGTTCTAGTGTTGTGAGGGCCATAATCAAACTCCATCAATGGACCAGAATGAGTCTCTTCACTCATTTCAAAATAAGAAAACAAAACAAGAAGCAACACACAGAACAAAACATTCTTGGATGGAAATTGTGCAATTGCTTGTTGAGATTGACAGACTACTGTTAACGAGGTGGCTCAGGGCCTGACCCATAGTGGTATTTGACAAAACCACAGTTCAAAATACCTGACACCTAGAACTGCCACATCATTTGTGTCTGCATTATATCAAGTTTTGAATGTTAGCAAACAAAGAAATGTACATGTTTCTTTGTTCTAAGATGCTATTTCCCATGGCTGAGTACAATGTTGCATTATGCGGTGTATATACCATACAGACCATGCAACCACCCACAACTGGCATGGCACCTGAGCATCGAACACACAAATATGTGGCTACAGTCATGCATTTTTTATTGTGCAAAAACGTTCTTGCACACATTATCTTCCCAAATTGAGCTTTGCCACATGATGTGCAATACCAATGACCAAAAATTGGTTACATTTTTGGTATTTCTATACAGAAAATGAAGCTATTTCAAACTGTCTCTAATAAAACAGTTCGCCTGGATACAATTTGCTATGAAATAGCATCTCTTAGGTAATTTCGCATTTTGAGGCAGAATTCGTACCTATATTTGAATTTATTGCAAAATGAAAATTTTTCCGGCCCCTAGCAATTAATTGTTTGCATAGGGTAAAAGTTACGTGGTGCCCGTGGCAAATGACTATGATGAAGCCTGTCTGATGGTTGTGACTTCTTCCATCTCTACCTCCAATAATGAGCTGAAGGTACAGGTAAAAGGTGGTGGTGGTGGTGGTGGTGGTTGTGATGATGATGAGAAACCTGGAACAACATTACATTTTTGCTTTGATGATCATTTATCTCATAGTCTTGCTCTGACAATGTGGATGGCACATAGTGAGGGCAAAACAATGGGGGCTGAATGTGGTTGATGTAGCAGTGTTTGACAGTAGTGACAGAGATACACCTGGACTGCCATCTAAACACATGAGCAAGCACTGTGTCATGTGACAATGCATCTGCAATGTAGAAGGCTGCTGCTAGTCCTCCAGACAGAGGAAAAAATTCCATCCTTGTTTGGTGTGCATGTAGGTGTGCATTCAGGTTCTGTCCTTTGTTACGTGTCTTCAGAATGAAGTTGTCAGTAGTGAAGCTGTAACAGCAGACTGGATTGGTCAAGAGAGCTCTATGACTTTGCGTGTGGATTAGTCATTGAGTAACAAATCCACCAGGAGCATTTCAATCCTTCTAAAGCTGCCCAGGTCAACTGCTGGTGATGTAATTGTGAAGTGGAAACACTAAGGAACAATCGCAGCTTAACCAAGACCAGGTAGACTTCATGTAATGACAGATAGTGACCATCGAGCGTTGCAGAGGGTGGTTGTAAAAAAAAAGATGTGAAATAAGTAGGAGGAGTAACTTGTGAGTTCCAAATTGGTACCAGCAGTCCATCTAGCACAATGATTGTGTATAAGGCGTCAAAAATAATGGGGTACAATGGTTGAGCAGCTCTTCGTAGGCCACACATTTCAGTACTCAATGCTAAACAATACTTGAGGTGGTGTAGAGAATGATGTCACCGGATGGTGGATGACTGAAAATGAGTGATCTGGAGTGATGAATCATGCTATGCCCAATGGCAGTCCATTGGAAGGATTTGGGTTTGGCAAAAACATAGAGAACATTACCTCCAATCATGTGTAGTGCCAGCAGTGAAGTACAGAGGAGGTGGTGTTATGGCAAGGAATGTTTTTTGTTGTTAGGATGTGGTCCTTTTATTGCACATCTAAAAATGCTAAATGTGGAAGCGTATAACACATTTTACACCATTGTGTATCGTGTACGATAGAGGAACAGTTTGAAGCTGATGATTGATGCTCCTAGCATAACAGTGCACCCTCTCATAAAGCAGCATCTGTGAGACAATGGATTGAGGATAATATCATTCTCGAAATGGACTGGCCTGATCAGAGTCCCAACCTGAACACAGTGGAATGTCTTTGTGATGCCAGAATGAGATTTTCACTCTGCAGCAGTGTGTGTACTGATATGAAACTTTCTGGCAGATTAAAACTGTGTGCCAGACCGAGACTAGAACTCAGGACCTTTGCCTTTCTGCAGAATTGAAGGTGTGAGGACGGGTCATGAGTCGTGCTTGGGTAACTCAGTTGGTAGAGCACTTGGCGCGAAAGTCAAAGGTCCCGTGTTCGAGTCTCAGTCTGGCACACAGCTTTAATCTGCCAGGAAATTTTGCCTTTGGGATGATTTAAAATTTGGTGTTGATCCAAACCCTAGTGTCCAACATCACTGCCTTCTCTGGTTGCAGTTCTTTAGGAAGAAAGGGCTACCATCCCCCCACAGACATTGACACCTCATTGAAAGTGCCCCAGCAGAGTCCAAACCATTATAAAGATGAAGGGCTTACACATCCCACCTTAATGTCCACTAACAGCTGTCTGGATACTTTTGATCAGACAGTGTATCTTTTTGCAGATTGTTTGGTCCAGAACATATGCCATATTATCCTGTTGTGAATGAGGGCTAAAGTGTTGTATTGAATTATTGCGAGCGACTACTTAGTCTCATTTGTGGACATGATAATATAGAATTGCAATCACTGCTATACCCATGTGAGCTGGTAGAGAGACAGGTTACCCACTTTACAAATGACACATCTTCACACACTACAGAGTGTGGGAAAGCTCAGAGAGTGGTATAATTTGTCCTTGAGTGACCCCCACATCAGAATTGATGTCAAAAGTCACTTATTAAAAATTGACTTGCAGACAATAACAAATGAATTATATCGCTATTGAATATCGACTATCATGGAAGTGCATCCTGTGTGGTCAGGTAGGAAACAGTCACAGCCTGATACTAGTCTTGCACCAGTCATTGTGATGTGAACATGTATCAGATATTCTAGCTGTTTTCATGTTAGTGAAAGTGATGCAAATGCGAACCCAGCTTACCCTTTTGTCACATAATATCTTATGAACCATGGATGAAGGGCAACAGGCAGCTTCCACATTCCCAGATTTCTGGAGAGTATTTGATGTGGTGTTTCACTGCCGACTGTTAATGAAGTTCTGAGTGTACAGAATAGGTTCTCAGGTATGTGAGTGGCTCAAAGACTTATTATGTAACAGAGCCCAGTACATTGTCTTAATTGTGAGTGTTCATCATAGAGAGTGGTATCATCAGGAGTGCCCTAGTGAAATGTGATAGGACCACTCTTGTTCCCTATGTACATAAATGATATGACAGACAGGGTGAGCAGCAGTCTGTGACTGTTTGCTGATGATGCTATAGTATACAGGAAACTATTGTCTTTGGGTTACTTTGACTTTGACAGAATTTCTGGTTGGGAGAATTTTAGGAAAGTGTAGCTCAACCACTAAGGAGACTGCATACAGGACACTGGTGTGATTCATTCTTGAGTACTGCTCAAGTGTTTTTGCCAGATTGACTTAAAGGAAGGCACTGAAGCAATGCAGAGGTGTGCTGCTAGATGTGTTACTAGCAGGTTTCATGCCTCGTGAACGCAAATGGGAATCCCTGGAAAGAAGAAGACATTCTTTTAGCAAAATGCTATTGAGAAAATTTAGAGAACTGACCTTTGTGGCTGACTACAGAATGATTCTACTGCCACCAATACACATTTCATGTAGGAACTACAAAGACAAGATAAGAGAATTAATGCTCATTTGGAGGCATATAGATTGTCATTTTTTCCCTCGCTCTATTTGTAAGTGGAAAAGCAGAGAAAATGACTAACAGTGGTACTAGGTACCATCTGCCGTGCACTGTACACTAGCTCGTTGGTATGCATATAGGTGCAGGTAATCTGGAACTGCAAAATGTTATTTTAATTTTAAAAGATTCATAAGTGAATACAATAAAATTTTGTGTAATGTTTTTGGTGTTTGAGATAGTATTATCAGACCTCGTGATCATTATATTCATTTAAGAATTCTGATGGGCTGCCCCATACAATTGTGTTATATTGATGGATATAATTGTTTTCTTATTTTACTTGGGCCCCTAAATAAGGTAGCATCCTTTTCCTTGAAGACTTGGAACATTATTGTAGTGACTGTAGTATTGATCAAAAAGGCCCCACTGAATTTTCCTGTTAAAAATAGAAATGTTTGAAGCCAGTGAGGACAATGAGACAGCTTTGGAAGATGCAAGGTAAGCAGGCCTATTCTCAAACAATGAGTGAGACACCATGTGCAGACTGATAGAATTTACTGTTGTAAGATGTTAGCATATTCAGATGCCACAATGTAATGCAGTAGAAACTTTCCTAACGTTGAACTTTCTCCATAGAAGAGACTGGGACAGGGAATTGCTACAAAGAACGAAATAAAAGAAATTTCTTATTAGTGGGTGCTGTGTGTGGATACTGTGTATTTACAGAATTGTAAATGTGCCATTGAATGAAGTCCTCATGCTGTTGCATATGTGATGCATTGAGCCTTTAAGAGTAGATCCACGAGGGTTGTGAGAGACTAACCTTCTATCTGGCAATAGGCTTCTAATGAGATTTCCAAACTGTTTCAATGAAATGTATCTTTCTATCTTTGCTAATAGATAATTTGAGCCAAATGTACAGATGTTCTGATCCCTACAGTGTGCTGTGTAACTTTGCTGTGTAAAAGCCATATGCTGATGTGATGTGCATGTGTTGCAAGGTTGAGTGAGTGAGCTAAGCTGAAGTGTGCAAGACATGGGGCTTACAAGTCCTTATGCATTGTGAAATCCAGAGAAATGGAATGTTGGGTGTACAGAGCTCATTCAGCAGTGCTGCAATTTTAGATAATATTTGATCTTGCAAAGTGCACATTGTAATTGAGGGATTTTGCTGGGTGCCAGTTGTTAAATGGCTTCCGAATAACAACGTGCTCCAAGTAATCGACATTTGGAAGAACAAAAAGGAGATTAGGAATTAATGTCCTGTCAATGATGAGGTCATTAGAGATGGAGAACAAGCTAGATTGAGGAAGGAAATTGGCTGTGTCCTAATAAAGGGATCAAATGAGCTATCCTAGCATTTATGTTAAACAATTTAGGGACACACAAAAAAAAAAAAAAAAAAAAACTGGGTGGCAGGATGGGGACTCGAACCGCCTTGCTCCCGAATGTGAGCCCACTGTGGCACCTTGGTCAGTTTTAGGAAGAACTGGCACTTCTGGAGGCTACAACACAGATTTTGTACCAAGTGAGTTGACACAGTAGGTAAGGATGCTCTGGACTTCCATCGAGCCATCCAGATTTAAGTAGTCTTTGGTTTCCCTAAATTGATTTAGACAGATGCAAGAATGACATTGCCTAAGATGAGAAGGAACACACAACCTTTCTAATCCACATAGCTACCAATAAATCCATACCAAAATCTCCAGCACAGCACAGAAGAAAGCCTGCTTCTCAGTGGAATTAGCACTGTCATGCTGCAATAGGAGAGAGGCAGCTGACACTAATAAGGTTCAAGAACGGTCAATCTACAGAGAACCTAGTGGTCTTTCAAATACTGACAGTAGAGCCAGAAGGATAAACAGACATAAAAAAGGATTTGTGGCAAGAGTATCTGAAAACCATTATGCACACTGTTTCATACATGAGAGTGTGGGAAATAGTAATCACGAAACTTCCTGGCAGATTAAAACTGTGTGCCAGATCGAGACTCGAACTCGGGACCTTTGCCTTTCGCAGGCAAGTGCTCTACCAACTGAGCTATCCAAGCATGACTCACGTTCCATCCTCACAGCTTTACTTCTGCCAGTACCTCACCTCCTACCTTCCAAACTTTGCAGAAGCTCTCCTGCAGTTTTAATCTGCCAGGAAGTTTCATATCAGCGCACACACTGCTGCAGAGTGAAAATCTCATTCTGGAAACATCCCCCAGGCTGTGGCTAAGCCATGTCTCCGCAATATCCTTTCTTTCAGAGTGCTAGTTCTGTAAGGTTCACAGTAGATCTTCTGTAAGGTTTGGAAGGTAGGAGGCGAGGTACTGGCAAAAGTAAAACTGTGAGGACAGGGTATGAGTTGTGCTTGGGTAGCTCAGTTGGTAGAGCACTTGACCGCGAAAGGCAAAGGTCTCGAGTTCGAGTCTCAATCCGGCACACAGTTTTAATCTGCCAGGAAGTTTCATATCAGCGCACACTCCACTGCAGAGTGAAAATCTCATTCTCAATAGTAATGCACATTTAAAACAAAAATTAGGGCATTTCAACTGACAGTCACATTGAGAAACAAGGCATTCACAATGTAACCGCAAGAGACTTCCCAGATGATGGCATAGTATTTCTATGACACAACATCCTTTGAGAGGAAAAATTTGAATTTTTGTATCCATCACCAAACCACGGAGATGAATAAACCAAATTTAAACTCAAGAAACGATGAGGTCTACCACCAAACATGCGGGAACTTAATACTCCATTGGCTGCCTCTCATAATTGCACCTCAAGATCAGGCAGGATTCAGTGTGGAAAAGAACATACAAGTAGTGCTCCTCACATTTTATAACAGAATTTAGTCTGAGAGGAAACAACCCACCTTGTGTAGAGAAGCTATCATGGCCCCTCTTTTAAAACCACACTGGACTTCCATTTGGGAGGAAAGTCATTCAAATTCCCCTTTAGCCATTCAGATGTAGGTTTTCCATGGTTTCCTGATTTTCTTTGCCATCTTTCCACTGCCTGAGTTTGTACTCTGTTTCTAATAACCTTGTCATCAACAGTATGTTAAAACTTAATATTTCGTCTTCCCATTTAAAATCTGGCAAAGATCGTCTTCAACCTAGCAGTAAATCATAATATATCTCTTGTAATGTACTTTGTAAATAATTTTGACCACATGGTTACCAATCATTTTATTGGGGTTTTGAAAGCAAGAAACTTTATCAATCATTTTGAGTGTCAATACAAAAAACGCCTGTCCACCGTAGACAGTTTGGTACAACTACATGCATCTGTATCTTCATGAGTCACCTACCAAATTAGTGACTCTGTATTGTACTGAACTTAACATAGTACTCCATGTGCAAGAGTCGATTAGGCGATCAGGTGTGAAAATTCCTTATCTCCTCTGATTCCCTCCTTGCTGTATAGACAATACAGTATTGTCCCCAGCACATAAATTTCTCCAGAACATCCAGGATGCCCTTCTTCTTTGCAGAGGTCACAAAATATTTTCTGTTTGTGCTGCGTACTAAACCACATGAGAATTGATGGCAGATGAAATGGGGGACACTGCACCCAAGAGGGGAAGTGGCTTAAATAATATAACTTCCTGTGCCAACCTCTTATATACTGAATACTGCTGTTGAGGGTGTGTGTGATGTGCCAATGGGGGCTTGAAAGGGTGGAAGTGACTGGTAATGTGGTGTCACCGCCAGACACCACACTTGCTAGGTGGTAGCTTAAATCGGCCGCGGTCCATTTAGTACATGTCGGACCCGCGTGTCGCCACTGTGTAATCGCAGACCTAGCGCCACCACCAAGGCAGGTCTCGTGATACGAGAGAGCACTCGCCCCAGTTGTACGAGAACCTAGCTACCGCCCAGTTGTACGAGAACCTAGCTACCGACCAGATGTACGAAGCCTTTCTCTCTCATTAGCCGAGAGACAGAATAGCCATCAGCTAAGTTAATGGCTACGAACTAGCAAGGCGCCATTAGCCATACAGTGATTGAACTTAAAGTCTCCTGTGTATCGTCAAGATCGATGTACCACAATGATATTAAAGATAAGTATTAATCCTGCTCCGTACTTTTCTTCCTAACATTAATTACGTATCCTGTTCCAGTACATCACGCCCGTCTGCGTTAGTCTAGCTTGCCTTTTCAGCCATCTCAACTTCACGGTGTCGGCCCAGCTACCGACACAACAGGTAACGTCTATGAAGTCAACAGCCTGGCCACAGCATTCTTTTCTGTTGCCAAAGAGATGTGAGAAAAAGGTCTTGCCAGACTCCATGTGAGGTGCTTCTTGTGGTTGCATAGATTCCTGGGAAGAGATCCCACCAGTATATGGTTCTTTTTGCTTATGAATGTTTGTATCCCATATTTCCGTTAATTGTATTCTATTTGCAGCTAAGGGGAATCCCTGTAATTAGCTGTGAGCTTGCCTTCTGTTCTCTCTAAGTTGGTAGACATAAATTTTAATGTGTATGAGTGGCCAGTTTTTTTGTCAGTGCCACAGCCTTAATTAAGTTTTAAATTTTGTGCTTGAGTGGCATGAGATATCTATGTTTCTTTCTAATTCCATAATGTGTAGTAGTCTGTGGAGCAACTAAATTAGATATATCGACCATGTAACACTTAGCAGCCTCTTTATGGTGGTAACATATTCTAGTGTAGATTGCATAAGATACTGAAAGAATTGTGCATCCATGTTTGTGAAAACTACAAGATGAAAGAGGGTATGTGTGACTGAAATGGACCTTGTATTACATATTAGGTACATGAAAATACAGAAATGGGTAAGTTCCTTCAACTGTACACAATATCTGACTTTGAGACACCTCTAGGCTGTTTGTGTACAGATCTAACACGGTGTCAACAGTGGTTGCTGGAGGTTCATGAGAAACAAGTTACTGACTAACCATATCCCAGTCATGTCCAGTTAGTAATATGTGAGTCAAATGTGTAGACAAGGGAAGCAGGTATACCCAGTATTCTACTTAGACAATGAATAGACATCATTTAGTTCTGATATTACAGATGTGGAGGTATTATGAGCAAACTGTAAATGGATTGAAAATGACACTATGCCAAGTAAGTTGATTAAGGATGGAAAAGACCCACCACAGTTTAATAACAAAATCTATAAAAATGTGGAGGAAGGAGAGATTTTTGCGTTCTTGGGTCAAAAAAGAATGTGGAAATGTTGACAGGCAAAAGTTAGGAGAGATTCGTGTAGCCATAAAAAGACTGATGTGCAAACCATACCACAACTTTCATCGTTATACCTTAGTAAAAGATCTTGCTGAGAACCTAAGAAATCAGTAAGTGGCTCAAAGGTTTCTATCCTGTGACTTGTTGACCACTCTGGTGTGGCAATAGAAGACAATGAAAGGAAAGCTGATGTTTTAAATTTCACATTAAAAAAATCATTAATGAAGGAGGATTGTGCAGACATTCCGTCATTTGACTGTTGCACAGATTCCCATATGGAGCACACAGACATGGGCATCCCTGGCACTGGGACACAACTGAAAGTGTTGACAACAGGTGAGTCACAAGGTCAGGTTGGAATCCTAGTTCAGATTTACAGAGAATACCTTCAGTATTTGGCCCAGTGCAAATTCACAAATGACTCACAAAAGTGCAGGAGACTCCTGTATATTAGAAGGGTAAAAGAACAGACCTGCAAAATTACAGACCAACATCTTTAACATCAGTCTGCTGCAGGATTCTTGAGCATATTGTAAATTCAAATATAATGCATTTCCTCAAGACAGAAAAGATTCTGTCCACATATCAGCATGGATTTAGAAAACATTGCTCATACAAAACTCTGCTTGCTCTTTTCTCACACAGTATCCTGGGAAACATGTACGCACAACAACAACAGGCAGATTCCATATTCCTAGATTTCTGGGAAGTGTTTAATGCAGTGCCCCACTGCAGACTGTTAATGAAGGTCCAAGCAAATGGAATAGATTCCAAAATATGTGGGTGCATCTTAAGTAATAAAACACAGCACATTGTCTTGGATGGTGAGTGTTCATCACAGGCAGAGCTATCTTCAGCAGTGCTCTTGTTCTGTATATCCATAACCAATATGAGAAAGTGAGCAGCAGTCTGCGACTGTTTGCTGATGACACTGTAGTGTACGGGAAAGTATTGTTGTTGAGTAATTGTTGGAGGATGCAAGTGGTGTGCTGTTTGACAGTCACATAGATTAGATATCTAGTTGTAACATTGCAAAGTGATATGAAGAGGAACAAGCACATAAGGTTGCTAGTGGGAAGGCAAACTTCAGTTTACTGGGAGAATTCTCAGAAAATGTAGCTCATCTATAAAGGAGACCATGCATAAAACACTGGTAACAACTGAGTCTTGAGTGCTGCTCAAGGTGTTTGGGATCCCCACTAGGTCACATTAAATAAAGCTATCAAAGCAATTCAGAGGCACACTGCAGTAGTTTCAATTAACACTTGATTATTATTGAGATAGCACTTGATTATTATTGAGATGCTTCCTGAACTCAAAAGCGAACCCCGGGAGGGAAGACAATGTTCTTTCTTTCATTTCATTTGACTGGTCTTCATTGATTTAGCTTTGCACAGTACTGATCTTTCCAGTTACAAAAGAGAGTGCACTGTTGGACTGGTGTGCTCCCCATTTCTATGCAATTTCAAACTCTTATTACTCATACTCTTTTCCAAATCCTTATTTTGACTGCTATTTCTAGGTGTTACAGTTTTCATGATGGTTCATATACAGTATTGTGAATAAAAACCACCATTGCTCACAATTTGAGCTGACACTCAGCCAGAAAGTTTTAAATTATTTAACCTTAAAAATAATAAATTAAAGATGCTAATGGAGAAAAATATCCAGTTTAAAGCAAACTCAAAGTATTTTTGCTTAAGAACATCTCATGAATATAATTTTTGAGAGAGATGAGTTAACACCATTATAGTAATTGTTCAGAAATTAGGTATCCTTTCACTGAGAATTGTATCATTTGTGCTAACCAATGGGTCTGTTCCATATCATATCAAGATATCACAGACATCAATTAACAAAATGCTTAAAAATCATTGAGAGTTTTGGAGTGCCTTGGCAGGCAAACATGGAGCATTGACAATGTAGTGGTGCTGCTGGATGTCACTAAGAAAACCGAATAACTGGTGCAACATTGTTGTCAGACACTCTGGTGCCACTATCCAGAGAGTGGTTGTCATCAGGACTGGCCTCTAAAGAGACAATGCCAGAATGCGGCACACGAGCCAGCTCAGTACCAGTCTGAGTCAGCTGTGATGTGATCTGTAGAGGGTGCAATGAGTGCACTGTTGGTTTCACTAAAATGTTTATATTGTGGACTCTACTTGTCATAGATGGAACTTCGATACAGTGTGGACTAGACTTTGCATTGTGATACAGACTTAAGATTGATTGTACCATTACCAAGGAACGTCTTGTATGTATTTCTCGTGAATAAATTGGGGTGAACACTCACCGATAATGAGTGTAGACCACTTTTAACAAAAGTATTGACAGCTTGGGACCCATTGCCAACAAATGTTCATCAGGCTGTGAACATTTTTGTAATTAGGTGAGAGTACAGGTTTTCAATCAGCTAATGACAGCTCTATTACAGTCAGTGAAAACATCAGTGAATTTAGCAGGAATGTCTCCCAAACCATCTGTATTTACTTCTTTTCCTCCATTTAATGGACAATGTGGAGAATAGTAAGCTTACCTCTAATTACTGCAGTTATTCTTTTGGCTTGTCAAATTTCTGACTCGGGAAGACAAAAGGTGATGTTGTTGTCAGGCAGCCCTGCACTGTATCACTTCATACAAAAATTGGAGCCATTAATGAATCTGGTGGAACTAGAGTTGTCCAAACTATTTTCTTTACTGCAAGAACATTTTTAATAAAAAACTGTTACTGGAGCAAGATTAGAATTTTGGCAGCAAAAAAAAGAGCCCCAATCAATCTTATGTATACTGGGCCACTGACATACATGAATTGAGTAGGAATTGCAACTTTAAATGTTTGTGTGGGCAGAACTATGTGGACTCTCTAGTCCTGGAAGTTAAAGTGCGTCTTATGCTAAACTCAGTGAGAAACCATATACTGAAGAAATGAAGCCCTTCTCTGATACAAGTAATGCGAACCCACAAAACTGCACATGCAGCCCAAAATTTGTTTATGACAGAAGAAGATGTCATGGCAGTCAGCTCTCTGCTCTGCTTGTATTAGATGTTATGCTTCCTTCAGCAGGGGCCTTAGCTGCTCTGGATCAGGACAACTCTGTAAACAACTATGCCGTCTGTTATGCGCCATGCCAGCAGCAGCACCATTGCCTTGCTGCAAACATTTTTTCCTTTGTCACAGGCCCACTGTGTGCCCCCAGTGGCGGACTTCTCAGAAATCTCAGAAAATGTGTATTTGAAACCACAAAAATTGGCCAATAGAAATCTCAGCTAGACTTAAAATACAGCACAGCACTGACGTGAATGAAATGCAGTGTTGCATATATTTATGTTTACCATGCACATAAGGAAACATTACTTCAAAAACTGCATTAAACTGATCTTGTTAGTATTCCAGATCTATTCCAAGAAGGCACAAAATCTTTTATGCAAGTGGAATATGCTGGTTTTATCTATATATACAGTGCGTGTTAACTGATCAGATATAAGTTCATAAATGGTCGCTGTAACTGAATAAACTACATATAGAGCTTATACGTAAAGTGTCTTATGTCTGAATCCATGTGATTTTTTTTTTTTCCCATGAGAGAGACATTGTTCTGGTTCAACAACTTGTTGTTTATGGAGCCTCCTTTGTATTACATGAAACACATTTCGATGATGTGCAGCTAATTTCCTACAGAAGATGCAATGGAATTTTGGCTATAAATGATTGAGAATCACTTGAAACTTAAATTTATTATGTCTGCTTGATATAATACTTGAGAATTATTCACACACTTTCATTGATATCATACAGTAATAGACTGATGGTCTGTCATGATAACTTAGGTCAACAGGCACGCCACTCCTTCTATAATAGCCAGATCAGTGGATATGGTATGGTACTGGCTTTGGGAGACTAGACTACTTAGAATCATCATCATCATCATCATCATCATCATCAAGGAAAGGCTCCATGAAGATCATCAACTCTACCGGTTAGCTATTGCTGGGGACAGTGTGAATAATGACTGTTGAAACATGATATCTTCCAATGGGTCAGTATTGTCCTCACTGAATTATGGTCCAGTACGAGTATACAGGCTGCAAAGTGCCTATTTCAACCCTAAATACATCTATGAGTTATCTCACAGTGGCCATGTATCTATGGCAGTTTGGGTGCTGGCTGTGTTCCTTCAGACTTGGAATACTTCACAGGATCGATGGCTGACTCAATGATGCTCGGTATAATTGTATTGTAAGTAATATTTTGGTCTTATCAGTGTGACACAAATATCCTAATGGAGTAATCTGTTTCAGATAGGACCAGTCTCCTATACACATGTCGGTGATTGTGCAGGAGTGGTTTGTAGAACAGCATGAGATTTATCTTCTGGATTAGTCTCCTCCAGCACAGACCTAAACTGTATTTAAAAAATGGGAAGAGGCAAAACTGGACCATGCAAAAAACTGGCCTGACCCCATGCCATGAAACCATGATGATCTTTGCTACGTCACCCTAGCTGCCTGGGAAGATGTGGCAGAAAATGAAAGATTTATTACCCACCCCACAGACTCGCTTCCTTGCAGTGTGAGGACAATCATTGAAGTTGAAAGCTTCTGGATGGGCTATTAAGTGGTAAAGAAGCAACATGCTGTGCCCTTTTGAGGGCCTAAAATATCTTAATCAGAACTGTGATCTGTTTGTTCTGTTAATTTTGCAATTTCTACAGATTAAACAAATTAATGGAGTAACACCAAAAAATTGCACTAACCCAGATCCAAAGCAAACCTTGTCGCCAGGCAGTTGCCCACTAGACTTCCGATATGCCACTGATCTACAAATGCATTATTCTAAAGCTGCCAACATGTTGGTAATTCTTACCACTTGTTACTCCACATTACAAAATGAAGTGCCTTCACTAGGTCTGCAATGCCACAAATGACACGAGAGACGACACAGTTTTCTTGTGTGTTTTTATGGGATGTGTTCTTATGCTAAGTGTCAAAAAGTTGTTGACTGTTCTACTGCGCTCACAATTACAAGTGTTCTTTGCCTGTATGAGCAGATCTGTACATCCTGTAATGTGACTGGCTCCTGCCTAACATGATGTGTAATTCAAATTTCAACCATGGCCTTTTTCTGCTGTCAAGTGTACTTTGATGCATCCTTGACAAATACTCTCTTGGGCACCAGTGTTTCTGTGTCCTTATTAAACAAACCCAGTTACTTAAATTTAGGGTAGTCACCTTTGCAGGCAGCAAAGACAAGTCTTCGAACCTTTGGATGCCACCATGTGCCTTTGCCAGAAAGTTTCCAGTTTACTTACAACCAAGACACTCATCTAGTAAATTTTTTGGTGGTAGGTGACCCCAAAATGAACAATTTTTTGGGATAGACTCTTTTGATGCTTTAGGATTTATGGTTCATGAAACAGTGTATGCCATACAATCTGAAGGGCCTTGCACTACTTTGAAGACTCTTTGTGATAGATACGCTCAAATCTTCTCACCTGGATTATGGGAGAAGCTGCATTTTTCAAAGCTCATGTGGTAACCTTTTCTCTAAAGTATGCCCTCAGAACAGAGCTGGACAGTCTCATTCATCAATGCATGTTAACACCTATTCCCTATTGTAATAGGCCACTCCACTGGTAACAATATGCAAACCCAACACCACCTTGAGACTTTGTGGTCATTTTAAAGTAATGATACATGCACAAGTTGAAGTGGAAACTTATCCTACCAACCCCAATTGAATGCTTTGCAAAATTAGGTCACAGCACTTTATTCAATAAATTTTATCTCACAGAGGCATGTTTTCAAATCCCCTTGGATGTAAAATCACGAGCTTGCTTAGTGCTAAATATGCTGTAGAGGCTTTAACATTATAATTGGTTACCTTTCAAGGTCTCTTCAGCCAATGCCATATTTCAGCATTTTACAGTTCAAATACCACAAAGTATCCTCAAATCTGACAGCCCAATAAATACCCTGCTGGTATTGAGCACCGTATTGCGTATGCCTCTAAAGCGTTATCTATTTCTCAGCAGTGCTATTCTCAAATAGAATAGGAGGCCCTTGCCGTCATTTATGCAGTTCAAACATTTGAATTATTTCTTTAAGGACTGAAATTTCAGCTTGTAAACAAATCATCTCACATTCTTCAGTTAAAACTTCTGGGCTGAGAGGCCATGGTTGATGTATAAAATTTCCACCTAAAGTTTCGTCTCCATCTGTGGGAGCCATCTTCTGCTGCTGCAGTAGCTAGACGACCTCAGAAGATGTCTCCCTCAGATGGAGACGAAACGTTAGGTGGAAATTTTATACATCGACCACAGCCTCTCAACCCACAAGTTTTAACTGAAGACAACACCAGCCGTGAAAGCCTACATTGTATGATCATCACACATCGCTCTCCGTATTTAGCCCTAACCATCACTTACCAGACTGGACTGTCCGTTGCCTCCAGCACTGGGCACTGTTCTTGTCTAATTTTCATTATTCCATCCACTGTCGGGCAATGACATTACTCACAAATGTGGATGCACTATCCTGATTCCTCAAGGAACCCAATCCAGCATTTGACCAACATGAATTTGGGTGTTTATAATGTCATTCTAATCTGTATTCAGTCATTTCAACCTTTCAATTAACATTGCTAGACATTGCAGTTGCCACCTGAACACATTCAATGTTATGCTTCCTTGCTTACTTTGTAAAACGTTGGTGTCCAAAAACACTCCCCAGGCCTGAGAACTTCATTACTACAGACCATGGTGGCATCACCTATGCCTAAACCAAGGGGTTCCATTGTGGGTCCTGTTTGAGGACCACTGTCACATCCTAATTCCTCTCTTTCTTCATCTGAAAGTGCTGCACCTCCTGCACACTGCCCACTGGGGCATATTGTGTATGAAAAGTTTGGTGTGACAACATGTATTCTGGCAACATATTGACTCTGACATAATGGATTTGGCCTGCTAATGTTCCATCTGTCAAACTCGTCAAGTTGCACCTCCCAAGCAGTTCTCTACCTGCAACAACACTGTGGTGGTGTGATGAGAGCATATCTTCTTAGATTTTGCTGGCCTATTTTTGGGCTCCATGTTGTTGTTCATGATTGATCCTCAATTCCGTTTTGTGTTTAACATGTCTTAGGTCACTACTATCACCATCTTGGAAAAAGGCATCCCACACACCTTGTTTTCTGATAATGGGATGACATTTTCCTCCTATGATTTCAAACAGTTTTACACTCCCAATGAGGTACAACACTTCAAACTGTGCCTTTCCACCCAGCTTCCAAGAGTCATATGAAGCTCTTTATCTTTCATAAGGAAATTAGATCCCGCATCACACCTAATGCAACTTAAAGAGCCACCCCAATCAAGGACCACAGCCCAACGGAGCAGCTGCATGGCTGTCCTCACCACTCTCTCTTAGATATGCTGTGCCCACCACCAGCACGCACTTTCACTGAGGCATCGGCTTCGGGGTGGACACCCTGGTGAGGGCCTGTCAGTTCAAGTGCCACACAACCTGGATCCACAGGATGGTGTCCATTCGCCATGGGCCCATGGACTTCTATGGGACTATCAAAATCAATTTTGTCTCCACCATCCTGGTCAGCACTCAACTGATTTACTCATGTATCTTCCATTGGGCCTCATCCTACATCCTACCTCAGTCTTCCACATTAACATCTGTGGACATTGACCTGTCACTTTTCCTTGTGGTTGACACTCCACACTAGGCTCTTGTGCTTCCTCCACCAGTGGTTGCTGTTTGGCAGGCGGGGTTGAGGATGTAGTAGCAACCCCTCCCCCCCCCCCTCTGATTCTCTATAGAAACTGAATAGCTAGTGCAACATTATTCAACAGCTGTGGTATCACTATCCAGAGGGCTCTTGCCTGCTAACAAGACCACCCCAGAATCCAGCACATAAGCCATCCCAAGGCTGGTCTGAGTCAGTTGTGATGTGTGGAGTGCTCTGTGAATGTGCCATTTGTTTGGCTAATGTGTCAATACTGTGGACTCTGTTTGTCATAAGCGGAACTTTGATATGACATGGAATGTAGTTTGCTTTGGAGTATGGACTTAAGATAGCTTGTACTGTTTCCGAGGAGCTTCCTGTGTATACAGGGTGAATCATGAGGTTTTCCCCTGGGTTCTGGAGGGTATTCCTTAGATTATTTGGAACAAAACATGTAAATACAGTAATGTATCAGATCCATAATTAAGGAGCTACAGCAATTGAAAAACTCAGGAAAATGGCAGAAAAAAAATTTTAATGTAGGATTTCACTAACAAAAATGCACATAATAATTAATTTAAACAATTTTATAGCAGTCCTTCACATTCAGAGTGGATTAAAGCAAGTGTTCAAAATTTCCTCCCTGCATTTGAAGGCAAATATTCGCACGGGAGTGAACCGCATGAGTAGCATTTCGTAATTTCACATGCTTGTTCCTTATTGATGTTGCGGCATCGAAAATGCATTGTACCAATTCTTCTCATGTTTCCAGCTTAAATTCGTGCATGATGTCTTTCATCCACCCCCAGATGCAGTAATCTAAGGATCTTAAATCTGGGGATCTGGCAGGCCAGTTGATAGGGCCCCTGCGACCTATCCATCGATGTGGGAATTGTTGATTAAGATTAAGCTGTTACCATGTGGTGGAAGTGTGCAGGTGCCCCATCATGTTGGATGTACATGTGGCATTTTGTTTCCAGAGGAACATCTTCAAGAGGCTGCGGTAAGTCTTCTCATAAAAAGTTACCATACATCTGACCATTTAAATTTCCCGGGAGAATAAACGACCCCAGTAACTGGTCACACAGAACACCACACCAGACACTGACACTGAATCTGTGTTGCAATTGAGATACTACCATGACATGGTGATTTTTGTCTGCTCAGACATGCAGGTTATGCATGTTGTTGATACCATCTCTTGTAAAGGATGCCTCATCACTGAATATTATGAAGCGATAGAGCTGCCAATCTCCATTTAACCAGTTATAAAAGTGCAAATGCTTGGCACAATAATGTGACTATAAATGGTGAACTTTCTGCACATGAAAAGGATACAGTCCATATGAAAAGGATACAGTCCATTCTCATGAAGAATCCTACTTACCTTAGATTGTGAAACATTCAATCGGGTAGCTAGGTGTCTCGCACTTGAACAAGGACAGCACTTTACTGAATTAAGAATGTTTTCCTCTTCTTGAATGTCATGATGTCTTTCAGAGTGGATACGAATACTGGGAAGGGTACCAGTTTCTAGCAATGTTCAATATGTTCCACTAAATGTTTTGGCACTCGGAATCCTACAATTAGGATACTGATGGTGATATTTGGCAACAGCAGCTTTTGCATGACCATCACAGAAGCCCAAAATGTACACCATCTCTCCACACTCCTGCAATGAAAACTTGTATGGCATCGCAAAGTGTACTATACACAGGAAATAACAACAGTAAACAGTGACTGCAGTATCGGTAATGTGGTTGTTATGCAAATGAACCACTTGCTGCACTTGTCTATCTAAGACTAATTGTGTGTCCTGTGAACACAAGTGTAGTGCTCCATACGCTGTGCCATGTTTCAGAACTCTGTTGTAGCTCCTTAATTGTGGATCTGATCACATTACTGTATTTACATTTTTTGTTCCAAATAACCTATGGAATATCTCCAGCAACTGGCGAAAAACTCATGACTCACCCTGTGTATCTCTTGTTGTGAATAAACAGGGCAAGCCCCCATCAGTAGTGTGTGGAGACTGTCTATTACAAAAGACAGGTCTTGTCTCCTGTAGATACAAGAAGAATTAAAAAAGGCTCCAAACTGAATACCACATTGTTATTTGTGGATTATAAAGGACGTCATACATCAGCATTCTAAATTCTGCCAGTCATGAGGGCATTAGGCCGGTTACAGACACCTAACAGGATAGTCCAATTATGCATCTGTCTACAGTGGCTGATAAACTATTCTTTTGAACACTATTTTCCTTTCTCATAGTGAAACAAACTTAAAAGTGCTGGCATTATTACAGTAACTGACTCACTGGCATGAAGTGTGGTCACTGTGCAGACTACAAGTAGAAGTTCCAAAATAGGTCGCTTGTGACAAGCTTTTTAGATGATGATGATGATGATGATGAAAGGATACTCGACATCGGTGTCTTCAGAACCCAATACTAAATAATGAGATATATGAGTGGTTAAAATGTCAAAACTATAGTGGTAGAAAGTTATATGTTGCTCTTAGATTGGCTTTCAGAATAATGTAATTTATATTGAACAGTGTCAAATACACATTGATGGGAAGCAAAGACATTCCAAAGTTGCTGTATTTCGTCAGAGCAGACTAAAAAAGAATTATGGAATTTGCTTCTAATGCATTTGGACATGGAGTTATAAGATTCTCAGAATAACTTAGCATAATAACTCTCATTTTGGTACGAAAATATGGAGGAGTGGGGGACTCTTCTTGATCCCATAAGGAGAAGGTAGAGTGCCAATAAGTTTGAGCACAGTTGACTTTGAAAGTAATCTTAGCATGCTTTGCATTTTGGTGAAAGCTGTCAGATGCTCATACGAGGTGAGGTGGCTCATACTATCATTCTAAATGACAGAGGCTCACGTATTGTCAGATCTAAATTATCTGTAAGTAACATATAATTAAATGCTTCCTATGTCATCTACAAAAGGATGTTAAAAAACATTGTACATGCTGCTGATGTGTGAAAAAAGCATTCTGGATCATAAATAATACTGTCACACGGAAGCTAATTACTTTATGGTCATCTTGAACTACCGCATATTCAGAAATTTTACTCCTTAAGTTATGTATTGTAACTCCTACTGCACTGTGGTTTTTACTCTGATTTCTAAACAACAGTACAACCATTTATCTTTCATACACTTCCCAAGCAGATGAGCAGGTTTCCTTTATCAGAATCAGTGGAGATCTTCAACTTTAATGATAGCTTATGGCATGATTGTGAGCACTCACATATTTTTACAGATGTTAATAGTATCAGGCATACCCTTTACAGTTTACACCACATAAGCTGTTCCAAGAAGATCCATTCTTGTACTGTTTTCAAAATCCTAATTCATGACGACATTTTGCTATACTTTCCGTGCTTCATCTGATAACCTATTTTCTGGGGTACTGTTGAGTTCATTTTCTATAGTATGTCTCTCTTGTTGAAATTAACTTGTTCAGCTCCCATATGAGTTACAATTAGTCTCACATCAAGAAAGTTCTCATAATGGTATTGGAAAGAAGAAAATTTCTCATCCTGGCACAGTAATGACTGTCATATCAAAGACATTTTATTGTCATAGTGATGGTACATGTTTGGAAATATAAATCAAATATCAAGTTGATCTGCAGAAGATTTTTTTTTTTGGCTTTTTAAAGTCTTGTGTTTTTCTTATTTTGTTCAAACAAAGAAACTGCAGTATCATGTCATCATTAAATTCTTTGTTTTGTTTGGGCTGTTCATAGCACTTATCCATCCAAAGTTAATGAAAGTTTGTGTGTCTACTCCTTCATTTCTAACAATTGAAAGAAAGTGCTGCTGAATTCAAATGTGATCATATTTCGCTTGAGAATAAAACATGAAGGATGCACAAGACTGCAATTATGAAAACATCAAGGAAGTGCTCATAATAGTATTGGAAATGAGCAGTTAGAGATAAATGAAATAGGTGAAACCTTGAGCATAACAGAAGACAGAGTATAGTACATTTTACATGAAGAATTTACTATGCAAAAGCTTTGTGCAAGATAGATGCCCTCTTTTTTTATTATTAGTCAGGAAAAAATTATAAAATGAATTTTACAGCAATTTTTGGACCATATTTCCACCTGAACTGGTAACTGACACCCTTACAAATGTGGTGGAAAAACAATGCATACACTTTGACTCTGACTATAAAACTTTATGGAAAAGAACTTAAAACTCAATGCATGAAAATTAATGGTGATATAACATTTGAAAAACAAACAAGGGGAACTAAATTACAATACACTATTCTGTTTTACTTTTATTATGTATCTAATGAAATCACAAACATATGATGCACAATCAAATTACAAATATGTTTTTACACAGGTGGGAATGAATAATTATCATAAAACACAGGAACTTTAAACTTTGACCAATCCAGTACATATAAAATAAAGTGTGAAGGATACAATAAATATTACATTGGTCAGACCAAATGAAACTTTCATGCAAGGTTCAAAAAAGACACTAATATGACTGACAATGAGTCCTCATACATATCAGAGCCAATGTGCACACAACTACTGGCATAAAAAAGAAACAATCTGCAAATCTGATAGAGGCTAATTAGTTAATATATTGAAATCTGCACTTACCTGAATGATATTTTAGATGAAGGAACTGAACTGCAAAATGGAAGTTTATTAACATTTTAACATCATATTATGTGCATAACAAGGAAACAATCAATTTTTGACAATGTAACTGGATAGATAACAAATCTACTGAACAAATGGCGGCTGAACATGCACATAAAAAAAGGTTATAATTATGTATGCTTTTGGAGCCAGTGGCTCCATCTTCTGGTGGAAGGGTTGAAGGGGAAGGAAGAGGGGCAAAGGAAAAGGACTGGAGAGGTCTAGGAAAAGGCGTAGAGTTTGGAAAAGTCACCCAGAACCGCTGGTCAGAGAAGAATTACCAGATGGGATGAGAAGGAAAGAAGCAGTCTACTGCTAACTCCTCTATGGTTCACATGCATATTATGGGACAGAGGGCCCGGTCAGTGGCAGCACTAAGACTAGTATATGCTGGTAAGAGAATACCCAGGCAACGGGTGGACGAAACAGTGGACAATTTCCTACAAAATAAAACTTAAAAATCTTGCAAAACTAGACCTGTGATGCTAACACTTTGTAATAGGTACCAGTTACTTACTATGTTCATAACTGAATGTGTGTAGTTTGTATGAGATTCATCTTGTTATGTTTCTGTAAGGAATGGAGCATTCAGCTACATGCAAATACTTTCTATATTGACATTTTCGTGACTCTTTACATTGGCTGGTAACATGAGAAGAAACATCATAATTGAAGGTACAAAGCTACTACCACCATTTTTGTTGCTAGGAGAATAGCAGCAAAATAGTTTTCAGATTTCATGACAACAGCAAAATAGTTTTCAGATTTCATGACAAATGGCTGTGGGTGCACTTGCTACTGTTCAGTATCTATTATATCTCCTGACTTTCTCCAAGCCGATGGTTAACTGACATGTTTGTTTGTACGGTGAGGCAGGATACAAGTTTGATTTGTGAAGATCATAATTTACCCCTCACTGTCTATATCTTTGGGTGCCAGAAACATGAACCGCAGATATGGAATTACCAATCCTTATCTTTTTACATGCAATATAGCTTACAATCCATTCTGTATTTAGCTGTTATATCAACTGACCCAGAAAAATATTTGTACATACTAGTCATATCAAGATCAGTCATATATTCAGAGAATTAATATATACCTTGCTTAGTTAGTGCAGCCAAGGTGGAAATACAGGATTTTTATCATATGTACTGGCTACAGAACCTGAAATGCACAAGCTATTTGAATGTCCAGACCACCTTCAAAAGAATTCAGATGATTTTGTGCACGAGTTTGTTACTGTGGAAGAGTGGACCCACAAGTGCACACTAGATATGACACAGAAATAACATAAATAAAGAAGAAATATATAGTTTAACATCTAATCAGCAATGAGGCCATTAGAGATAGGATTGTTGAGGAAAACTGGCCATGCCCTAGAAAAGGAAACTTCCTAGCCTTTGACTTAAATGATTTAGGAAATTCAAAGAAAAAACAAATTTGGGTAGCCAAATCGGGATTTGAACTGCCACCATCTTGAATACAAATCCAGTGTTTTACCACTGCACCATCTCATTCAATATGGCAGAAATAGCAGTTGATGGAAGACACTAGGATGAATATCAAAGGAGGGGAAGTAGATTTTATCTGCTGGAAAGGTTATAACCAGTGTTTTTTGGGGTGTAAATGGGATTTTTACAATCAGTGACTGGAGTAGGGTAAAATGATAACTGATTGACACAAGTCTTATATGGTTACTGGATGAAGAAAAGAGGGAAAAACATGGGAAAACAACAAAAATCATCTTTCATTTTTAATGACTTTGATGTCAGTTAGGCATTAAATGCTGACATCTTTTCTCTCTTCCCTGTGCCATGTGACAAAGCTTCAGTTTCAGAATGGACTATAATCACAATGTATCAGCTGTGTATTGTGTTAGAAGAGGAGTACCAATATCTATTGAAGAAACTGATGACACCATTTTCAACCTGAGCACAAAGTGAACTAGTTGAGATGACACAATGAGCCTCACTTCAGCATCCAACACTGGTGAAGACTTCTGAATTTTGGGAACATGATGACTTTGAATGGCAATAATTTTGCTTTTAAATAATTGACAGTTTTTCAGTATTCCATTATTCAGGTCATTGTATTACTCATTTCTGTCTATGTCACTCCAGTATACTAACTAGTTTTCACAATGTTCAGACCTGCAGTGTTACATGGGACCTGAATAACTGACTGCCATATGAAATGCTTTAGTAACAAGACAGTTAAGTAATCACAATTGGCATTAGATGATACCTATAAATCACATCTGAAATGCAGCATATCTGATATTGTGTGTAACTCTTCCCAGAGAAGTCAGCTCACTCTCAGCATGCTTACATATACACTGTTGTCATAATACAACAATTTTTTTATGAGAGATGTGATTAAAAACGGGTTGAAAATGACCAAGTAAAATAAAGCCTATGATTTAAATTTGAATCAGTATGAAACACTTAATTAACAAAAAGTCAAAGTCAGCTTGAGGATTCAATTGTGGAAGTACCTTGTGCTCCATATGGAAAGCACTCTGTCAACATATGACAAGAAAAGTAGGTTTCTGATGATCATTAAACTCAAACCATTAATGTCACCATGTACAAAGACACAGACATAGGTACCAAACTCAGCATCAATAACAAAAGCACAGATTATTTAGGATTATCATATGAGAGCTTTCTGAAGCTGGAATGTGAATGTGATACTGTACTGTTACTTATTTCCATGTTCCATATATGAATCATGTGATATTTCAGGATAATATTGAAGTATCAGTCTCTCCTGGATAGCCGCAAATGTCAGCAAGTCACTTACAGAATTTGGGGAGGTGCAACGGCCCTAGATCAGATTCACTCAGTGGATCAACAATGAGGGCTGGTCAGCCTGGATTTGATTTTTCGGTGCTTTCCCACATCCACCTAAGTAAATACTGGACTGATACCAACGACCCATCTCAGTTACATGACTCAGAAACCATTTCAAAAACGTTCTCACACTTTCACATGAGATATTACTAGCTGCAACTAACATTGCCACTAACATAGCCAAATCCATGTCAATGTGTTGACCCTGTGAAGATGTGAGCTAAGACCAGGAACAAGAAGAAGATGTGTGATGTGTCAACTGCTTTGCCTAGATAATACATGTTCTTCATGAGTATATGATTATGGGATGACCATTTTCTTGGATTTGTGTTATTTGCATTTCCAATAAACTTAATCTATTAGAAAGAATTTCATTCTGGAAACATCCCCCATGCTGTGGCAAAGCCATGTCTCCACAATATCCTTTCTTCCAGGAGTGCTAGTTCTGCCAGTTTTGCTGGAGAGCTTCTGTGAAGTTTGTAAGGTAGGAGACAAGGTACTGGCGGAAGTAAAGCTGTGAGGATGGGTTGTGAGTCATGCTTGGGTAGCTCAGTTGGTAGAGCACTTGCCCATGATAGGCAAAGGTCCTGAGTTCATGTCTTCAACACCACCTCACAGAGTAGGTAGCGGTAGTACCATTTACATCCTGTGTATAAGGAAAGATTATACAGTGAGTTTTTCATTCAGAAACTGCATTTGAATGTTGTTGTTTGTGAGAAGATTGTCTTATGTCCTGTGTAAGAAGGAGAAGTGTCTACTAGCATGTGTCAGAACTTGATGGTGGCCAGATGGTGTCCTATTAAGACTATGGTTTACGGTATTCTGATATTGCTGCTCACATTGATCAGAATACCACAACTGTCATGTGAATATGAAATCAATGGGTTCAGAAAGGCCACATCCAATGCTGTTCAGGAAGGGATGGAAGGAAGATTGGGTTTAACATCCTACTGATCATTAGAGACAGACCACAAGCTCAGGCTGTGTCAAGAGTGGGGAGGAAAATTTACCATGCCTTTTCAAAGAAACTATCTTGGCATTTGCCTGGAGTGATGTAGGGAAATAATGGTAAACCTAAATATGGATGGCTGCACACCATGCAGGACATTGAAAGCCCCACACGAATAGCACACAAGAAGACAGACATATTGTTCACTCAGTTGTTCTGGATCATACAGAAACTTCAGGTACCTTGAGTGTGGAAATGGGATCATTTTCAGCAAGATAAATAATCACACCAACATCATGATGAAAACTGGGGCACCATGGACTGTCAACATGGTCACCATCTTTTTTTAATCTTCCCCTGATGTGGCAACACTGACGTTCTGACAGTGGTGCACTCAGTGACAACACTGGACCCATGCATGACACCACACAGTCTTTTCAAATGATGCCTGGTTCTGCGTACAGCATTATGATGGGTGTGTGGTTCCGAGGGAATGACTGCATTTATCATCGTTTTACACTTCCAGCATCTGACATGATGGTATGAAGCCGCATTGGCTACACAACACAACCACCTCTGGTTCACATAGCCTTCAATTTTGACAGCAGCAGGTACATTTCTGACATGTTAAGGCTATTGGCTGAACCCTGTCTTCAAGCTCTCTGTGATCTTTCAACAATTTTTAAATTTGAGTGTTGTCCATGCTATCCTGACCTACCTCGATACAAAAGGTGTTTGACTGTTGCTTTGACCAACACGTTCTCTATATTCTCACCCATTGATCACGGCTTGTCGAGAGAGTAGAACGCCATCACTCGCCAGCAACTATGACTGGCGGACTCTGGCACAGAGTTGAAACAACATGTAGTGACATACCCATATCTCACAATTAACAAAATGTTCCGGGCTGCTATGCCATGGTCAAATGGATTTCACCTTAAAACCCGACGTTTCGGCCCCATCTGTGGAGGACATTTTCAAGGGGGATAATACAGGGCTATTACAAATGATTGAAGCGATTTCATAAATTCACTGTAACTCCATTCATTGACAAATGGTCACGACACACTACAGATACGTAGAAAAACTCATAAAGTTTTGTTCGGCTGAAGCCGCACTTCAGGTTTCTGCCGCCAGAGCGCTCGAGAGCGCAGTGAGACAAAATGGCGACAGGAGCCGAGAAAGCGTATGTCGTGCTTGAAATGCACTCACATCAGTCAGTGATAACAGTGCAACGACACTTCAGGACGAAGTTCAACAAAGATCCACCAACTGCTAACTCCATTCGGCGATGGTATGCGCAGTTTAAAGCTTCTGGATGCCTCTGTAAGGGGAAATCAACAGGTCGGCCTGCAGTGAGCGAAGAAACGGTTGAACGCGTGCGGGCAAGTTTCACGCGTAGCACGCGGAAGTCGACGAAAAAAGCAAGCAGGGAGCTAAACGTACCACAGCCGACAGTTTGGAAAATCTTACGGAAAAGGCTAAAGCAGAAGCCTTACCGTTTACAATTGCTACAAGCCCTGACACCCGATGACAAAGTCAAACGCTTTGAATTTTCGGCGCGGTTGCAACAGCTCATGGAAGAGGATGCGTTCAGTGCGAAACTTGTTTTCAGTGATGAAGCAACATTTTTTCTTAATGGTGAAGTGAACAGACACAATGTGCGAATCTGGGCGGTAGAGAATCCTCAGCATTCGTGCAGCAAATTCGCAATTCACCAAAAGTTAATGTGCTTTGTCCAATCTCGCGGTTTAAAGTTTATGGCCCCTTTTTCTTCTGCGAAAAAAACGTTACAGGACACGTATATCTGGACATGCTGGAAAATTGGCTCATGCCACAACTGGAGACCGACAGCGCCGACTTCATCTTTCAACAGGATGGTGCTCCACCGCACTTCCATCATGATGTTCGGCATTTCTTAAACAGGAGATTGGAAAACCGATGGATCGGTCGTGGTGGAGATCATGATCAGCAATTCATGTCATGGCCTCCACGCTCTCCCAACTTAACCCCATGCGATTTCTTTCTGTGGGGTTATGTGAAAGATTCCGTGTTTAAACCTCCTCTACCAAGAAACGTGCCAGAACTGCGAGCTCGCGTCAACGATGCTTTCGAACTCATTGATGGGGACATGTTTCGCCGAGTGTGGGAGGAACTTGATTATCGGCTTGATGTCTGCCGAATCACTAAAGGGGCACATATCGAACATTTGTGAATGCCTAAAAAAACTTTTTGAGTTTTTGTATGTGTGTGCAAAGCATTGTGAAAATGTCTCAAATAATAAAGTTATTGTAGAGGTGTGAAATCGCTTCAATCATTTGTAATAACCCTGTAGCTTTTTTGAGTGTCCACTACTGACTACAGCAAAATTCCGCTTCCTCGGAGCGCATTTGGCCGTTGTCGACTGCCGTCGTCCGCTGTTGCTATCATCCCATAGTGGAAGACTGGTTCACATATTCTTCAGCACTAGAATCCAGATGTCATTTCATTTCGCGCCTTCCTCCTTCCTGTTGAAATTCCTGGGGTGTTTTACGATCTCTATAGCCTCTCTGTAAAGCCTTTCATGGTATCCGCTTGTGGCTGCCAGTACTTGAGTCCTATCAAAATGAATGTGGTGGCTTCCTGTCTGCGAAGCATGTTCCACAACAGCTGATCTGTCAATCTGCCCTTTCTGCAATTGCCCTTGTGCTCTTCCAGTTGTTTTTTTGACAGGTCATTTTGTAGTACCGTACCTACGTACACCTCCCCACAAGTACACGGAATCCTATAAATTCCAGCCTTTTCCAGCAGTCGGCGAGCATCATTGGCCGATTTTACGTGATTTTGTATTTTCCGTATGGTTATGTAGATTACTGCGATATTCTGCTTTTTCAAGATTTTTCCTACGTGGTCAGTCACGTCCTTAATGAATTACAGGAAAACTTGCGATTTCACCGGCGCTTGAGCATCGCTATGATTTCTACATCTACATCTACATCTACATCTACATTGATACTCCGCAAGCCACCCAACGGTGTGTGGCGGAGGGCACTTTACGTGCCACTGTCATTACCTCCCTTTCCTGTTCCAGTCGCGTATGGTTCGCGGGAAGAACGACTGTCTGAAAGCCTCCGTGCGCGCTCTAATCTCTCTAATTTTACATTCGTGATCTCCTCGGGAGGTATAAGTAGGGGGAAGCAATATATTCGATACCTCATCCAGAAACGCACCCTCTCGAAACCTGGCGAGCAAGTTACACCGCGATGCAGAGCGCCTCTCTTGCAGAGTCTGCCACTTGAGTTTATTAAACATCTCCGTAACGCTATCACAGTTACCAAATAACCCGGTAACGAAACGCGCCGCTCTTCTTTGGATCTTCTCAATCTCTTCCGTCAACTCGACCTGGTACGGATCCCACACTGATGAGCAATACTCAAGTATAGGTCGAACGAGTGTTTTGTAAGCCACCTCCTTTGTTGATGGACTACATTTTCTAAGCACTCTCCTAATGAATCTCAACCTGGTACCCGCCTTACCAACAATTAATTTTCCGCTGCAGATCTTCCTGCATTTCGCTACAATTTTCTAATGCTGCAACTTCTCTGTATACTACAGCATCATCCGCGAAAAGCCGCATGGAACTTCCGACACTATCTACTAAGTCATTTATACACTCCTGGAAATTGAAATAAGAACACCGTGAATTCATTGTCCCAGGAAGGGGAAACTTTATTGACACATTCCTGGGGTCAGATACATCACATGATCACACTGACAGAACCACAGGCACATAGACACAGGCAACAGAGCACGCACAATGTCGGCACTAGTACAGTGTATATCCACCTTTCGCAGCAATGCAGGCTGCTATTCTCCCATGGAGACGATCGTAGAGATGCTGGATGTAGTCCTGTGGAACGGCTTGCCATGCCATTTCCACCTGACGCCTCAGTTGGACCAGCGTTCGTGCTGGACGTGCAGACCGCGTGAGACGACGCTTCATCCAGTCCCAAACATGCTCAATGGGGGACAGATCCGGAGATCTTGCTGGCCAGGGTAGTTGACTTACACCTTCTAGAGCACGTTGGGTGGCACGGGATACATGCGGACGTGCATTGTCCTGTTGGAACAGCAAGTTCCCTTGCCGGTCTAGGAATGGTAGAACGATGGGTTCGATGACGGTTTGGATGTACCGTGCACTATTCAGTGTCCCCTCGACGATCACCAGTGGTGTACGGCCAGTGTAGGAGATCGCTCCCCACACCATGATGCCGGGTGTTGGCCCTGTGTGCCTCGGTCGTATGCAGTCCTGATTGTGGCGCTCACCTGCACGGCGCCAAACACGCATACGACCATCATTGGCACCAAGGCAGAAGCGACTCTCATCGCTGAAGACGACACGTCTCCATTCGTCCCTCCATTCACGCCTGTCGCGACACCACTGGAGGCGGGCTGCACGATGTTGGGGCGTGAGCGGAAGACGGCCTAACGGTGTGCGGGACCGTAGCCCAGCTTCATGGAGACGGTTGCGAATGGTCCTCGCCGATACCACAGGAGCAACAGTGTCCCTAATTTGCTGGGAAGTGGCGGTGCGGTCCCCTACGGCACTGCGTAGGATCCTACGGTCTTGGCGTGCATCCGTGCGTCGCTGCAGTCCGGTCCCAGGTCGACGGGCACGTGCACTTTCCGCCGACCACTGGCGACAACATCGATGTACTGTGGAGACCTCACGCCCCACGTGTTGAGCAATTCGGCGGTACGTCCACCCGGCCTCCCGCATGCCCACTATACGCCCTCGCTCAAAGTCCGTCAACTGCACATACGGTTCACGTCCACGCTGTCGCGGCATGCTACCAGTGTTAAAGACTGCGATGGAGCTCCATATGCCACGGCAAACTGGCTGACACTGACGGCGGCGGTGCACAAATGCTGCGCAGCTAGCGCCATTCGACGGCCAACACCGCGGTTCCTGGTGTGTCCGCTGTGCCGTGCGCGTGATCATTGCTTGTACAGCCCTCTCGCAGTGTCCGGAGCAAGTATGGTGGGTCTGACACACCGATGTCAATGTGTTCTTTTTTCTATTTCCAGGAGTGTATATATTGTGAAAAGCAATGGTCCCATAACACTCCCCTGTGGCACGCCAGAGGTTACTTTAACGTCTGTAGACGTCTCTCCATTGATAACAACATGCTATGTTCTGTTTGCTAAAAACTCTTCAATCCAGCCACACAGCTGGTCTGATATTCCGTAGGCTCTTACTTTGTTTATCAGGCGACAGTGCGGAACTGTATCGAACGCCTTCCGGAAGTCAAGAAAAATAGCATCTACCTGGGAGCCTGTATCTAATATTTTCTGGGTCTCATGAACAAATAAGGCGAGTTGGGTCTCACACGATCGCTGTTTCCGGAATCCATGTTGAATCCTACATAGTAGATTCTGGGTTTCCAGAAATGACATGATACGCGAGCAAAAAACATGTTCTAAAATTCTACAAGAGATCGACGTAAGAGATATAGGTCTATAGTTTTGCGCATCTGCTCGACGACCCTTCTTGAAGACTGGGACTATCTGTGCTCTTTTCCAATCATTTGGAACCCTCCGTTCCTCTAGAGACTTGCGGTACTCGGCTGTTAGAAGGGGGGCAAGTTCTTTCGCGTACTCTGTGTAGAATCGAATTGGTATCCCGTCAGGTCCAGTGGACTTTCCTCTATTGAGTGATTCCAGTTGCTTTTCTATTCCTTGGACACTTATTTCGATGTCAGCCATTTTTTCGTTTGTGCGAGGATTTAAAGAAGGAACTGCAGTGCGGTCTTCCTCTGTGAAACAGCTTTGGAAAAAGGTGTTTAGTATTTCAGCTTTACGCGTGTCATCCTCTGTTTCAATGCCATCATCATCCCGTAGTGTCTGCATATGCTGTTTCGAGCCACTTACTGATTTAACGTAAGACTAGAACTTCCTAGGATTTTCTGTCAAGTCGGTACATAGAATTTTACTTTCGAATTCAATGAATGCTTCACGCATAGCCCTCCTTACGCTAACTTTGACATCGTTTAGCTTCTGTTTGTCTGAGAGGTTTTGGCTGCGTTTAAACTTGGAGTGGAGCTCTCTTTGCTTTCGCAGTAGTTTCCTAACTTTGTTGTTGTACCACGGTGGGTTTTTCCCGTCCCTCACAGTTTTACTCGGCACGTACCTGTCTAAAACGCATTTTACGATTGCCTTGAACTTTTTCCATAAACACTCAACATTGTCAGTGTCGGAACAGAAATTTTCGATTTGATCTGTTAGGTAGTCTGAAATCTGCCTTCTATTACTCTTGCTAAACAGATAAACCTTCCTCCCCTTTTTATATTCCTATTAACTTCCATATTCAGGGATGCTGCAACGGCCTTATGATCACTGATTCCCTGTTCTGTACATACAGAGTCGAAAAGTTCGGGTCTGTTTGTTATCAGTAGGTCCAAGATGTTATCTCCACGAGTCGGTTCTCTGTTTAATTGCTCGAGGTAATTTTCGGATAGTGCACTCAGTATAATGTCACTCGATGCTCTGTCCCTACCACCCGTCCTAAACATCTGAGTGTCCCAGTCTATATCTGGTAAATTGAAATCTCCACCTAAGACTATAACATGCTGAGAAAATTTATGTGAAATGTATTCCAAATTTTCTCTCAGTTGTTCTGCCACTAATGCTGCTGAGTCGGGAGGTCGGTAAATGGAGCCAATTATTAACCTAGTTCGGTTGTTTAGTGTAACCTCCACCCATAATAATTCACAGGAACTATCCGCTTCTACTTCACTACAGGATAAACTACTACTAACAGCGACGAACACTCCACCACCGGTTGCATGCAATCTATCCTTTCTAAACACCGTCTGTACCTTTGTAAAAATTTCGGCAGAATTTATCTCTGGCTTAAGCCAACTTTCTGTACCTATAACGATTTCAGCTTGGGTGCTTTCTATCAGCGCTTGAAGTTCCGGTACTTTACCAACGCAGCTTCGACAGTTGACAATTACAATACCGATTGCTGCTTGGTCCCCGCATGTCCTAACTTTGCCCCGCACCCGTTGAGGCTGTTGCCCTTTCTGTACTTGCCCAAGGCCATCTACCCTAAAAAACCGCCCAGCCCACGCCACACAACCCCCGCTACCCGTGTAGCCGCTTGTTGCGTGTAGTGGACTCCTGACCTATCCAGCGGAACCCGAAACCCCACCACCCTATGGCGCAAGTCGAGGAATCTGCAGCCCACATGGTCGCAGAACCGTCTCAGCCTCTAATTCAGACCCTCCACTCGGCTCTGTACCAAAGGTCCGCAGTCAGTCCTGTCGACGATGCTGCAGATGGTGAGCTCTGCTTTCATCCCACTAGCGAGACTGGCAGTCTTCACCAAATCAGATAGCCGCCAGAAGCCAGAGAGGATTTCCTCCGATCTATAGCGACACACATCATTGGTGCCGACATGAGCGACCACCTGCAGATGGGTGCACCCTGTACCCTTCATGGCATCCGGAAGGACCCTTTCCACATCTGGAATGACTCCCCCCGGTATGCACACGGAGTGCACATTGGTTTTCTTCCCCTCTCTTGCTGCCATTTCCCTAAGGGGCCCCATTACGCGCCTGACGTTGGAGCTCCCAACTACCAGTAAGCCCACCCTCTGCGACCGCCCGGATCTTGCAGACTGAGGGGCAACCTCTGGAACAGGACAAGCAGCCATGTCAGGCCGAAGATCAGTATCAGCCTAAGACAGAGCCTGAAACCGGTTCGTCAGACAAACTGGAGAGGCCTTCCGTTCAGCCCTCCAGAATGTCTTTCGCCCCCTGCCACACCTTGAGACGACCTCCCACTCTACCACAGGTGAGGGATCAGCCTCAATGCGGGCAGTATCCCGGGCAACCACAGTCGTAGTCCGATCAGGGGGTACGTGGGACGAGCTGGCCGTCCCCGACAAACCCCCATCCGGACCCCCACAGTGATGCCCATTGGCAACAGCCTCAAGCTGTGTGACCGAAGCCAACACTGCCTGAAGCTGGGAGCGAAGGGATGCCAACTCAGCCTGCATCCGAACACAGCAGTTGCAGTCCCTATCCATGCTAAAAACTGTTTTACAAAGAACTTCTGAACTAATCTACAGAGAGCGCAAACAAATCGACAAAATTTAAACGGTTATTAAAATACAAGATTGCCTAGTAAATGCAGTAATGCTGCTACTTGCACACTGCTGACACTGCTCGGCGGCGGAAGGAGACTAAGCGAAATTACACTATTCAGGTACTAAGACGCGATGCTACACTCTCAAATACTATAATACGCCCGAAATTTATGAATTAAACAATGCAAGTACCAAAAACACGCAAAGAAATTAAGAATTAAACTATGTAACAAATGAGTGAGCTAGGAGTATACGACTTGCTGCTCAGCTGCTTATACAACGGCGGCGCCGTTCAAAACAAAAACAGTAGACAAACGACTACGCGAATTTACACTATTCAGGTACTAAAACGCGATGCTACAACTCTCAAATACTATAATACGCCCGAAATTTATGAATTAAACAATGCAAGTACCAAAAACACGCAAAGAAATTAAGAATTAAACTATGTAACAAACGAGTGAGCTAGGAGTATACGACTTGCTGCTCAGCTGCTTATCCAACGGCGGCAGGGAGCACACTGACTGTGACCAACCGACACTGGCCGTTCAAAACAAAAACAGTAGACAAACGACTACGCGGTGGTCTTAACGCTCTTTTCACATCAGCGAGCGAGTAGACATTTTTGAGCAATGCATTGGAGAGATGTTTTAATTCTGTGTCAAGCAGCTCTGGTTCGCAGGTTTTCCTTGCTCTATACGCCAACATTTTTATGATGCCTCACTTTTGTTGAGGGTGGTGGTTCGAATCCAGGTGTAGGTAACGGTCTGTGTGCGTGGGTTTTCGGTAAACTGTGTGGTCCAAGCTACTGTCTTGAAAACTAGCACATCAAGAAAACTTAATCTTCCGCATGCGTCCTCCTCCATAAACTGAATCTTCGGATTGATCTCGTTCAGATGTTTGTGAAAACGATTCAGTTCCTCCCTGCAATGCCACCACAAAATAAACGTATCATCCACGTAACGGAACCAAATATTCGGTTTCTTGTTCACAGATTCCAGTGCTTGCTCCTCGATTTTTTCCATAAAGAGGTTCATAATAACAGGGCTTAAGGGGCTCCCCATAGCGACACCATCCGTCTGTTCTTAGAACTCTTCGTTCCATTTGAAATACGTTGTTTTGAGGCAATATTTAAACAGTTCTGCACCATCGGGAGGAGAAATACGATTCAGCTGTTGCAACACTTCATTGAGTAGAACCATAGTAAATAGGGACTCCACATCAAAACTAACTAATACGTCGTCCGGTTGTATTACTATGCCGTTTAATTTACTGATAAAATGTCCCGAATTCTTGATATACGAATCCGATCGGCCCACATACGGTCATAATAATGTTGTGAAGAACTTAGCAATCGAATAGGTGGGCTAACCAATAACACTCACTACCCCCCTTAGAGGAACATGTTCTTTGTGCACCTTCGGCAATCCATAAAGTCTTGGTGCTGGCGCAACTGAATTGAACAGACTGTTCTGAACTCTCTGTTCGATAGAGGACTTCTTTATCAACCGTGTAACAGTTCTAATAACTTTGTCATTGGGGCCTTTACTTAGTTTCCTATATGTTTGCGGATCTAATAAGTCGCGAATCTTATTATAATAGTTGGTCACATTCAAAACAACCGTTGCATTTCCCTTGTCAGCGGGGAGGGTGATAACACTATCGTCCTCATTCATGCGTTTTATGGCATTCCTCTCACCCATAGTTAAATTACTATTTGGAGGCTTTGTACGAGACAGTACTCTTACAGCTTCTATACGGATTTCTTCAGCCGTAACCTTGTCCATACTGCGAATGCCGCCTTCTACACTTGATATTAGAAACCACAGCGATACTCAAGCGCCGGTGTAATCGAAAGTTTTCCTGCCATTCATTAAGGACGTGACTGACCGGCTAACGATGCTCGCCAACGGCTGGGAAATGCTGGAATTTATAGGATTCCGTGTGGTTGGTAGCTGTGGGGCGGTGTACGTGGTTACTTCAAAAGAAACTGTCATAAAACGACTAGAAGAGCACAAGGGCAATTGCAGAAAGGGCAGATTGACAGGTCAGCTGTGCGGAACATGCTTTGCAGCCAGGAGACAGCCACATTCATTTTGATAGGACTCAAGTACTGGCAGCCTCAAGCGGTTACTATGAAAGGCTATTCAGAGAGGCTATATAGATTGTAAAACACCCCAGGAATTTCAGTAGGAAGAAGGAGGGTCGTGAAACTGAATGACTTTTGGATTCCGATGTTGAGGAAGATGTGTACCAGTCTTGCACCATGTGGTGATAGCAACAGCGAACGACGGGAGTCGACAAGACAAATAGCGCTCGCCAAAACATGTGACGTCACGCCACTGTGTGGAAGCGGAGTTTTGCTGTAGCCAGTAGCGAGCCAGGGTGTAAATCGGACCTTCAGAAAAGCTACGATCCCCCTTGAAAATGTCCTCCTCGGATAGGGACGAAACGTCAGGTTTTGAGGTGAAATCCATTCGACTAATTGTCTCATTTCCGACCGATAAAGTTTACATTTTACAACCATAACTTATTTTCTATCCGAGCTCAGTTCAACCTGATACCCAACCGGGTATTGTTCGTATCAGAGGTGACAGTTTTGTGTACTAAATTTCACACCTACTGCATATCCTAAAATCACCTACATATTTAAACATGTAGTCTTCCTGCTATATGCACCATAAGCAAAGTTTCGTTACATGCCAGGGGTTTTCAGACATTGTGTCATGGTTCCTAGAGGTGTTGTGTCCTTACAGTAGGGGTTTCTCAGTGATTTCATAAAACTAATGTTTTGGTTTATTTGATTTCAAAATAAAGGAACAACGTGTGGGGTATGAGTCATATCTGTTGGATTAGCAAGTGTTGTTAGTATTGGGATAAAGCCCATTCAGGCTCACTCTGCACAGTTACCAGATGTATCCAAGACAGTGTCGATGACGTCATCCAAGATAGCGTTGTCTAGACTTGGCAACAGTGCGTGATGTCATCCAATATGGTGGCCATGACGTCAGATGATGACACAGGAACCGTTATCCCAGATGGCAGCTTTTGGTGGGAAAGTACTACGCCCCCCCTCTCCAAGAAAAATGGCGCCAAGTTCAAATTCGAACAGGATAATGCACTGCACCACACCACATTTATCTCTACTAAGCAAATAAAATCGCTGGAAGATAGCTCACTTGGCCTACCTCCACTAACCTAGGTCACCCGACAGCCACTTCCTCCTATGAACTGGCGCCAAGTTTGAATTTTGGCAGTAAACAAAGGTCACTTGGTGTTTTGCTACCAACCTAAGGAAACTGTGGGAAAGAGAGTACACTTGTACTAACCTCAGTCACCCGACTGCCACCTCCACCAGAAAAATGATGGGAAGTTCAAATTCCAACAGGATAATGCATCACACCGCCATTATCTCTACTAAGCTTAGAAAATCGCGGGAATATACCTCACTTGGCCTACCTCCACTAACCTAAGTCACCCGACCGCCACTTGTTTCTAGGAACTGGCACCAAGTTTCAATTTTGGCAGTAAAGAAAGTTCACTTGGCCTTTCGCTACCAACCTAAGAAAATAGTGGGAAACAAAGCTCACATCCACTAACCTAAGTCACCCAGCTGCCGCCTCCTCCTAGGGGTTGGTGGGAAAAGGACTCAGCCTGCACTAGGCTGATGGAGAGAGGAAGGAGTGTACTTTATTTATTTTGGAGCAATTTATTTAGGGATGGGGTATATTTATCGCACTGATACAGAACACACGCTCTGACATGCCCCACAGCATACAGACCTGCAAACTACTCCACATAACTCATACAACCGTGTGACTGCTACGGTCGCAGGTTCGAATCCTGCCTCGGGCATGGATGTGTGTGATGTCCTTAGGTTAGTTAGGTTTAAGTAGTTCCAAGTTCTAGGGGACTGATGACCACAGATGTTAAGTCCCATAGTGCTCAGAGCCCATAACTCATACATAATGCTCTACACACATGCTTGCTAATTGTAAATCATAAAAAATAACGCACTGTACAGCCTACAGACTTGCAAACCACTCGTAAATAATGCAATACATTTACAATACATTTACGCCCAGAGAGCCAAACAACTCGTAAATTGTAATTAGAGGCAGCACCACCATCCAGTGTGTTCACCAGGAAGTCTGCACCCCAACTGACCTAGTACACAGTGCGACCACCAGAGGGCACTGTCGTCCAAGACGGCGGCCATGATGTCAGGTGATGACACAAGTACCATTATCCAAGATGGCGTCAAACAGTGTGTTCGCCACGAGGCCTAGTACACATTGGCAGCACCAGAGGGCGCTATCGTCCGTTTTATGATGTAACCCTAGATGGTGGGTGTAAATGGCGGGAAAACGACTCTGCCTGTGCTGAACATGAGTTTTTATTTTGCAGGCAGTGTCTCCACCACGAGATCTAGAGTCTAACTGACCTAGCACACAGTACTGCCACCAGATGGTGCTGTCATCCCTCCAGTGACGTAATCCAAGAGGGTGGTCTGTAGGGGGAAAATGGCGCGAAGATGACTCAGCCTGCTCTGTGCTGCTGGGGGGAGTAAGGAAGAAGTGCACTCTATTTATTTTGCAACATTTTATTTAGGGATGGAGTACATTTATCACATTGATACAAAACGCTCTGACATGCTTGGGGTCATCTCACACAGCTTACAGACCTGAAAACTACTTCTAAATAACGCTCTCTAGACACGCAAACAACTCCTAAATTAACGAAATAATTTCAGTACACACTTGCAGACTCATCCTAAATAATGCAGCACAGTGATGTGTAGACACACTCAGTACTCATAAACTGTCGAAATAATGCATAGCACAGTCTACAGACCTGGAGCAGACACGCGAAAGCACCCTCTGTCACGCCCGGTTCCCCCGCGAAGTGATGCAGCCGTCAGCTGTCAAACCACACACAGACGCCCGTTTAGGATCACACGCACTGTCACACCCATGAGCTGCTGCCGCCTGACGCAGGTGAAAGCTGCTTCTATTTTCGAGTATACATTTACTGTTATATACCGACATCACAGAACTCCAAAGCGCACTCACACGAGACGCTTCTGGGCAACATGTGTCTTTACCGTTGATGGCAGAGTACCACAGGCCACATTGCTCCTAGCGCCGCATGGCTGAGATAATTTCACTAATTTATTACAGTAACTCTCATTGGTTTTCACTTGGAATGTCTTGGAAAGGGTGTATGAACTTAGGGATGAACCTTATATTTATGTTATTCAAGAGAAACATTTGAGTTCCAAAAAGTTCGTTGACAGTACTAATGTATCTTTGTGATATATTTGAAAAGCTCAGTTCATGCATCCTTCCAGGGTAAGCAGTCCAACATTTTGCAACTGGAAAACAAAATTCCAGGCTTTTGAAAGAAACTAGCATTGTGGAAGAAAATGTTGGATGATAAAGATTTAAATTACATTTTCCCTGTTCCTCACATGGTTTTAAAAGATGATGACTTTCAGTTGAATGAAGAATTGACGTCTGTGCTAGTGGAGCATTTAACTGATCTTAATGTTTACTTTCTGAAATGTTCTGCAGAGCAAGTTGATCAACACAATCTTTCAGAACAGAACTTCCACCAACATTTATCACTGAAGAACAACAACAATATATTTCTTCAGATTCCACATTGAAATCTAAGTTCATTTCATCATCATTACTTGAGTTTTGTAGCCTGGTGAAGTAGGAGTAGTTGCAAATATTATGAAATGGATTCATGTTTTGTGAATCTGGAATGATTTCAACTGTTTCTGACATACGGAAATTAGTACCGGGCGAGGACGGGAACATGGATTTCCAACTTGCTGCGAGCAATTGCCTTAACGATTTCAGCCATCTTATTTTTCAGTATCACTTTATGCGTTTGGTCGTTTACTAGTCGATAGTTATGAATATTATATTATTTGTGATGATAAAAATTTGTAGACTGCCAAATAACATTGTAAATTTAATAAAAGTTCATCCGATTACAAGCATTATACGAGGGCTATCCACAAAGTACATTACGTTTTGGAATTAAAAATAAATAAAGTATTGAAATTTTTTTATATACAGATGAAAGCCACGCTTAAATACTACTTTTCAACATAGTTGCCATTTAAATTAAGGCACTTATCGTAGCGATGGACGAGCTTGGAAATTCCTTCGTCGTGAAATTCGGCCGCCTGCGCCTTCAACCACGTGGTTACCTCTTCTTGAAGCTGTGCGTCGTCATCAAAACGCTGCATAGGCAACCACTTTTTCATTGCTGGGAATAAGTGGAAGTCGCTCGGTGCCAGGTCGGGACTGTACAGCGGATGAGGAAACAACTCCCACTTAAAAGATTCGAGAACTTCACGAGTGGCATTTGCCGTGTGGGCCCGGGCGTTGTCGTCAATCAGCAAGATCTTTGAGCCCAACTTTCCCCTGCGCTTGTTTGGTATTGCTCTTCTGAGGTTGTGCAGAGTTTGGTAACACCTTTGAGAGTTTACTGTAGTGCCTCTTTCCAGGAAATCCACAAAAATCACACATTTTCTGTCCCAAAAGAGGTAACCACGTGGCTGAAGGCGCAGGCGGCCGAATTTTACGACGAAGGAATTTCCAAGCTTTTTTAAATATCGGAATGAAATTACCAAATAAAAAAATGCAACACAACCCAGGATCGAACCCTCGACCTCCCGCATGCCAACCCAAAACCTTGTCCACTGCATTTTTTTTCCCTCCAAAGCACTTATTTAAGGCGATCAATTAAAATAAAACAAAGGAAGTCATTTCGACAAAAAACAAAAGGGTTAAATCAGAAAAACGTATGTGAAGGAATATGGCGTTAATTTTAACGTGCCCACACCTTCTTTCCTCCGTCTCTTCTACATCGTGGAACATTTAAATCCAAACAAGAGTGTCCACAAAGAAGAGGGGGATTTCAACTCATCCAACTCCTTGTCGATGAAAAACAAGATACAGCATATTAGAAAAAAAGCTCATGATAACGTGGCATCCTGAGCCACGTCCAATGGCTATGGCCAATTATTGGGAAAAGACACACGGATCTACGTCATATCCACTCACCATCACGTAGTGGACATAATGACCAACAAGCCACACGATGGCATTGCTCTTCGATCGGGGAAAGAAGGTTGAATCGGGACGCACGAGAATCTCCCCCGAGATAGCCGCCTCCGACGTCCTGAGGAGAAAAGCCAGTTGTCGGCGAAGCCATTTCCAATGGCCATGACCGCAGGAGATCAACCAATGATAAAATGTATCAGTTTCATGGCAACGATCGCAACGACCCGTCACATTGAGACCAATACGAAAAAGTCGCACGTTGGTAGGTGCAATATCATGAACAACTTGGTACCACGATGACGTCACTTCCATCGGGAAAATCGGGAGACTAAAGTTAGACCAAACAATCTTCCAATTCGTTTCTGGCGACAGGGCTTCCACAGAGGGAATACTATGAGGAATTGTCAGCGGCTTAACAGCATTTTGAGGGAGAGATCCGCTTGGGAAAGAATATTTACTCCTAAATAACTGACTTCAAGAAAAAAATTCCTTAACGGGCCGTAGTTTATAACTAATCCTACCAATATCTACTGGAGGTGCAAAACTCACCGGTCGGATACAATCATGAAGGCGAGCTGTAAGTGACAGGGGGCACGTAGACATGTTAAAACGGTGCGACGGATGAATAAGGCAGAAGCCTTAACCCGAATGTCAAGGAGGCCCAAACCTCCCAGCAGACAGGGGCGCGCCATGACCCCACAACGCACGCGAAATATAGAGTTGCGCCAGATAAACCTGACAGTTAAACTTTGCAACTTGCCGTATATCATCGCGGGAAGCGGAAAGATTTGTGCAATAAAATAGCCTTACTTAACACATACGTTTCCATGGCCCGGACCTTATGAAGAAGTGAGAGGGTGCGATGCTCGTGTTCAATGATTGCTACCTGAATCTTATCCGTGACAGACTTCTAGTTTATCGTAGCCATATTTAGCGGACAACTGTCAATTATAACATCTAACGATCGATATCGGGTGACCTTCAAAGCCCATGGAATTTCAACAGCGTCAGATCCTCGCAAACTGAGTAAACGACATTTCTGGTCATTAACCCACGCTCCCGTAAGACGACAAAAGGCATCCAAAACTTCCTTCAGCAGTAGTATATCATCACGGGTACGGAGAAGAACCACAACGTCGTCAGCATATGCACGAACGATAAACCTTTCTCCCAACAGCGACCAGCCACCCAAACGAGCAACTATAGACCGAAATATGGGTTCCAGAAACAGCACGTAGAGCGACATAGATAATGGATTCCCTTGATGGACGCCCTGACACACCGCGATGGGGGAAGTAAGACGGCCATTTACGTCAATGGGCGCCCGAATACCAGTAATTAGAGAGCTAAACAGCCGTCGTGCAGCATCGTTAAAACCAACAGTCGTCAATACTCGCGCAAGGAATCCGGATTAACGCGGTAGAACGCTTGATGAAAATCAATGAAAAGCAAGCGCTTGGCACGGGAATGGTGGAAGCAATCTAAATTAAATCACGACATTCAGCAACGGGAGTCAGGAGAGTACGACCCGGAAGACAACTTTGATGGCTTGCGATGATGGTAGCCAACTATACCGATGGTCGACCATTTACTGCTCGCGCCACTATTTTATAATCATAGTTGAAGAGAGTTATCGGGCGGACCTGATCCACACGCAAACGTCCCGGCTTTTTGGGGATCAGGACAATTTTAGCAACGTTAAAGCTGGGCGGGAGAAGGCCTCCGTGGAATACTTCATTCACCATAGAAGTTATCATATCTCCTATCAGGGGCCAAAATCGAATATAAAATTCTTTGGGAAGGCCATCGAAGCCAGGCGATTTGTGAGAGGGAGAACGAGCCACAATATCAAGTATATTATCGCGATGGAATACAGAGAAAAACGCTTCCTGGAGAGCTGGCGTAAGAACACTATCAAGGAGGGAGGTAAGATCAACAGACGGTGGACCATCTGAATCCACTTCAGTAGAGAGTTCGGAAAAGTACTGGTAAAGTTCACGCATGATATCAGATTGAGAGGACCACTCACGCCCATCTAGAGAACTAATGGTAGAAAGACACGTCCTTTGAGATCGCTTGTGAAGCCGAAGAAGATGAGTTGTAGAAGTTTTGCCTTCACACGGTGGACGTCGACGACTCTCAAGGAGACATCACGAGCATTATCATAAAGATCGCGAAGGACTGCATAATAAAATTCCCTAGTTCTCCTTATTTCAGCCACTTTTTCAGAGCTAAAATGCTTGAGCGAATTTCGAATCCAGGGTTCAGCAAAGGTAACCCACCATTCTAGAAGTGAGGAATAACACGCCTGGGACTGGGTTGTCCGCCGCCATACATCTGCGATGGTGCCTTCCAGAGAGGGGTCCGTGAGATGTAGAGTGTTTAGCTTCCATAAAGGGCGCGAAAGATGGAGCCGCTGCGGGACGTGGTTAAAAGTCATTGAAACAGCACAGTGATAAACGAAACTGGCAGGAATTACATCAATCGATAGAAGCTGACTACATATGGGGTCAGATAAATAAAAGCGGTCCAGTTGACTTCTTGAAGTAGCTGTAAAAAACGTAAACCTCACCAATGTAGGATATCTGCAAACCCAAGCATCTTGGAGATGCAAGGACGTCACCATATCATTAAGTTCACGACAAAATGTATAGTTGGGGATCTGATCTACACGACGTAAGGCGCAGATAAAATCGCCCCCCCCCCCCCCCCCAACAAACCTTGCGCGGGTTCCGTCGGAGTAAATAAACTATTTCTTCCTTATAAAACCGCGCGCGATCGAATGAACGACCAGATCCAGACGGAGCGTAAAGAAAAATTAAGATGAGGTCATAAAAACTACAGCCTACGCCGCAACCATCATCTAGCGTTGCGAAGTCCATCAGCGGGATTCCATCTCGATAAAGCAAAGCCATACCGGTAGAATTTTCAGGCGCGACATTGAAAAACATAGAGTATCCAGGAAGACGAAACGCATAAAATAATACCTCTTGTGAACACACGATATCAGCTTGGGAATCGTAAATAAATTGGTGTAACGCAGCAAGCCGTAATTGGGAACATTTCGTATTAACAATGAGGGTTAGAAACGTATATGCCTGCATCCGTTAGCACATGTAAGGTCAATGAAACAACACTAAGGAAAAAGCACTCACCACCTTCTGCTCTCCTCAACGTCCGGAGGCGGGGGAAAGAATTCTATTCCTTCCCACCGGAAGCCGAGGAATCCTCGTTTTTCTTTATACGACGCGCCGCTGCACTTGCAGATTGAAAACGCTGTTTCACACCACTCTGTGAAAATCTACACTCTTGGTGTGGAAGGGTTGGGGGCACGTCAAGCTCCAATTTGATATAGGAGCCATCGCCACTGCACTCACCGGAAATCGGGAACACAACTCAGAACGACTAACAGCAACATCAGGTAGCTGGCTGTTGTGACCAAATGGTTCTAGGCGCTTCAGTCCGGAACCGCACAGCTGCTACGGTCGCAGGTTCGAATTCTGCCTTGGGCATGGATGTGTGGTGTCCTTAGGTTTAAGTAGTTCTAAGTCTAGGGGACTGATTACCTTAGCTGTTAAGTCCCATAGTGTTCAGAGTCATTTGAACCATTTTTTAACATCAGGTACAGAAGAGACAGGTAATGCAGTGCCGGTGTCGGATTGCATCTCCTGATCATCAGGAAGAGAACCCGCAGAATCCTTTTGCTCCACCGTCTCAGCGTGGAGGAGGGGTGGTATTTCACTGGAACACTGTAAAGACTGGCCAGCAGGCAACGTCTCTGCGGGAACATTTGAACTCACGGGAACCGTCATGTCTATGGGTGAAGTGGGGGACGCAGATTCAGCACAAATTTCAGTATCGACAGAAGCAGCTACATCATCCCTGGTAATACTGGAATCACAATTAACGTCAGTAGACAGCTCATTAACGCCAGAAGGTACACCCTCTGTCAACGCAGTATCAGAAGAACAAGACTGGAGTGGGGCGTTCTCGAAATCTGTACTGTCCTCTGTCCGCTGGCGTTTGACTTGCGCTGCAGGAGCCGTCGTCCCCTCATGGACGCGCCGGTAACGGTGGAAATTCGCGAAGAGTTGGGGGTAATGTTGCCCCTACATCGCTTATAGCTGGAGACTGACTGACAGCTGGCTGCGATGACACTATGTCTGCTAATGTTAAAGGAAGACGTTGTTGATAAGACGACACCAGAACAGTAGTACGGCACGGACAATCAGATCTGAGATGACCACTTTCATTACAGAGAAAACATCTTACTTCTTGTCCTGCATACAACATGGATCCAGTAACCACAAACAGTTAAGTGGGAAGGATTGTTCTTTTTAACGCACATGTCCACAGTCCAGATACCATTATAACACTGGAAGCGATGTTGTGCTGACCAGCGTTCCCAATGGATATGCCGTATTACTCAAAACGGAAGCAATACTGTTTTAAGAAATGAATCGTCCACTTCAGTAGGATGGTTATAAATTCTAACTGGAGTGTACTCTAGTGCCGCCTTTTGAAGGAGGTCTTGACTAACGGAACCATCTCGAAGTGTAAACAATCCTTTAGAACCAACCTGAGAGGGAAGCCGCTCTACTTGAATGGTATCATAAAACTTCACAAAGAATGCATACAAATCATAAGTAAACAGTATCTACCTGATCAGGTTTAACACGGATAACATCAACCAGCCAATCATGAATTTCTAAAGAGCCAGGTTGAACACAACACGTACTCTTGTCAAAACTGAAAAGAACAGTAGCTCAATGAGGAACAGACTTGACAGAAGTAGTGGGACAAGCTATGTTCTGGTGCATTTTGTTAGTGTGGGTTGCCTACATCAGGTGCAGGTGTGCACTCGGGGGCAAACCTATTGTTCTCCTATGACTGACAGGTCCTTAACCTATTGTTCTGTTAAGTGCTTTACCATATCACCCCAATTTCCTTTTGATTAACAGGCACTTAACCTATTGTTCCCTCTGCCCCCTCCTCCTCCCCCAACCCCCTGCCCCCTCGCTGCTACAGGTACACTTTCAGGTCTGAGTTATTGGAATAGCCCCTCTCACTCTTATCAATTTGATTAACTACTTAATTAAATTGATCAATTTATTAACCTCTCACCCACTGGTAAATTCCCTCCCCTCCACTCCTCCCCCAGAAAATGTCGGGAAATCCAACTTTCATCAGGACAATGCAACATACCATGGATACCTCCCCTAACCTAAGAAAATGGCGGGAAAAAAGGGCACTTGGGCTACCTCCACTAACCTAAGTCATCTGACTGCCTCCTCTTCCTAGGAATTGGCTGGAAAAAGACTCAGCCCATCCTGGATAGGGCAGACATAAGTCTTACTTAACTTAATGTTCTGTTAAGTGGTTTTCCATGTCACCACATTTCACCTATTGCCCCCACGCTCTACCACTCCCCCCCCCCCCCCCCCAGGAAACCTACCCTCGCTGCTGCTAAAGGTACACTTCCAGGCCTGAGTTACTGGAATACCCCCTGGCACTACTATCAGTTTGATTGAATACTTAATTAAGTTGATCAATTAGTTAATCTCTCCCCCTCTGGTAAACCCCCTCCCCTCCCAGTCACTCCTCCCTACTGCAAAACGGTGAGAAAAAGACTCAGTTGATCAGTCATTTGGAGGGAAATCGAGTGCTCTGAATGGAATATTGTTTAAACAATTTACACAATGTATGGAATATATGGAAAGGATATATCGTTTATTTTTAAAATTTCAGTTAGTGGGGGTTGGATTTCTCTTGCTCATCATTCTCTGCTGTTTGGAAACATCTAGGTCTCACGAGAAGCAATTACATGGAACAAACATGTTGCATAAACTAATGTTACTCTGGGTGTCTTAACATAGTCTTTGTGTCTTTGTCGGCACTTAACCTATTGTTCTGTTCAGTGGTTTTCCATGCCACCCTCATTTCCTTAAACTATTCTACCGCCTTTGATACCAAATTAAGTAATTAGTTATCTCCTCCCACCATTTTCTGGTATGCTTTTCGAATTTCACTTGCTTTTGAACGCCATTTCTCGCGCATTCTTCCCTCTCATCCACCTCCTTAAACTACTGTACTGCGTTTTACATAAAAATTATTCAAATTAACTAAGTGCTCTGCACTTAGCCTACTGTTCTGCTCCATGTTACCCACCGACACACAGCTTCCCCTTAATTATTGTACTGGTAACACCACATTGAGATAAAAAATTTATGTAAATTGATTAAATCGATATTCTTCACATGTATGGGGTAGTTGCTTTTTAATTCACAGCATCCTATTGGTCTTATAGAGTATTGTTCGTCTGTATGGGGGGCCCTTACCAGATGGATTTGATTCAAGTGACTGAGAAGGTCGAAAGAAGAACCGCAAGATTTGTGACTGTCACAATTAGCCATCGTGAGAGCATTACAAATCTCATTGAAACTTTGAAGTGGGACACACTTGCAGATAGACAATGCGCTAACCGGAAGGTGCTGCTCACTAAATTCCAAAATCTTATCTTCGCCGAGGATGTAGAACATATATTATTACCACCAACTTTCATATTGCGCAATGATCACCATTCAAAGATACGGGAAATTAGAGCTTGTACCTAGGTGCTCAGACAGCAGTTTTTCCCTTGCGCGATCTGCAAGTAGAACAGGGGGGGGGGGGGGGTGAAATATGACTTTGGCATGAATAGTGTCATCCACCACACACCGCTTGGGGGCTAGCGGAGTATATATTCAGATACAGACATAGAAGGAATATAGTTTAAACAAAAGATCGCTAATAACAAACACATCCCACCACCCGACGCCCGTCACCAACACTGGAATTGGGGTGCATCGGTGGTCCCCGGAAAGCTACGATGCAACCGTTCAGGTCCCACAAGAATGAGGCGCCGGAATCTATTTCATACTTGACACCTGAGAAATTGCTGTCGAAATACGTATTCATCTAGGTACAGTTGCCGGCGCGATGATGCATAGGGTCCAGCGCAGAGAGAGATATGTTGCAATACTTCTCAGAATAGCACAGGGTACATTGTTCCTCGGTATCGAAACAGAACTTGCGAGCTGGGTCTACCGTGCACATGTACCCAGCGCGGCTAACACTTTGCGGCGAAATGTTCGTCGTGCTGCGAATATACGTTTCAGAAATGTTGAAAGTTCACACCGCTATAAGGCCTGTGCACTCATGCAAAAATACCATTAATCATAAAAGCATTCTTGTTGTTTGGAAAGAGATCACTGTCTAAGCACAGTCGGGGGGAAATCAGAACAATTACGCAAGCATAATTCGAAGCACTGTCATACAGAAGAGAAAAATGCCCCGAATTTTCTGTATCCTACAGCTACATGTCTGGAGATGTACTAATAGCACAGTGGCAGATGAGTGATGCCACCCCTGCCAGAGATGGATGGTCTGCTTCAACTTGCCTTTGAGCACTTGCTTTCTCAGAACTTTCCGTACACACCTGACCTACACTCTTGTTCGAAATAGTTTGCAGCCACTCCTGTGTCCTGGCACAAAGGATATGTTGTGAATTAATAGAGCATTGTGATTGTATTTTGTACAGATCACCATATTACAATTAAGCACTGCAAAGCGTCCCACATATCGTAAAATACGGAAAGACTCTTACTCAATTATACCGTCGATGTAGTAAACATATAATTCATATCCTCACCATTCAAAAACATTCCTTTGACATCATTTGTGCATATACCATGAAGAGAGAGAGAGCACCGTATATACTCCTCGGACTACTAGATACTTCCCTGCGAGATATTATACCATTTTCGCGGTACTTCTCGATATCAAGCATACAGCAGTTGCCTACCGATCGCTCGTGCAACAGAATTCCGAAGACACAGACTGGAAATTATTTCTCTATAAACCCGAAACTTTAGTGCTTATCCCATCTGCGAAGACCTATATGTGAAAGAAACTCGACAAGAGAAAAATAGAGGAAATCTCCACTCGCTAATACCGATGTCGGTGTTGTAATAGATTCCAAATCATCCCTATAACTTACAAAGTCAAACTAACCTCTAGAGAACCAGCAAACATGTCTTTCACCTGCTAGATGCACACACCACAATCCATGTTCCCACAACTAAATAAAGGCGCGAAATGTGTAGAAGCAGTCAACTGAACAACATGGGAGGGAATAATGGTGCAGCGCAAACACATGTCCTTATTCAGTCTTCTCAATTTTCCACGCGATCACAAAACTGCTCAACACATACTAAGTATTAGTTCGCTATTCTGTCATCTAGAGGACGACAAAGTTATCTACATCCCAACAGGCCTCTGCATTCGGACGGCTCCTGCCATTAATGGGAAACGTGAATCATTGTCATAGAGGTCACTATCGCTGCAGGCCAAGCACGCATAAACAGAATGATCCTATGCAATCGTTGACACATATATTTTATCCCTGTACTTACATCTAAATGTTACCATTGCGGTCTCAGTTGAATGACAATCGACAATGAGTGAAGTATCGGAAATACGTCCTGCTCACGGCTGTGGCTCTGGAAATGGAAATATCGGTACCCATTCTTATGACTTGACATACTCTTCCCTTGCTATTACAGTACTCCACGTCAAATCCATACCTTCCTTACGACTGGACATAGTCGTTTCCTATGCGCATGTCGGAACACAATCACATATTTTGCCGGCCGGAGTGGCCGTGCGGTTCTAGGCGCTCCAGTTTGGAACCGCGTGACCGCTACGGTCACAGGTTCGAATCCTGCCTCGGGCATGGATGTGTGTGATGTCCTTAGGTTAGTTAGGTTTAAGTAGTTCTAAGTTCTAGGGGACTGATGACCACAGCAGTTAAGTCCCATAGTGCTCAGAGCCAATCACATATTTTATAAGCCTGATGTTCAAATGCGAACTTATCACGCACCCCCTACTACTAAGTATAATACTTCGTCAATAACTGATCGCTTTCGATACGTAATAATACTGAGAGGAAATCAACCATGGGTGGACATGTCTCATAAGTCTTAGAAAGAGAGGTTTATTCGTCTTACAAGCCACCAGATGTTAAAAAAACTCGATCCCAACAACTACTGTATGCCACTGTCATAAGCAGTCTCGGTTCTGCAGGTGCATACAAGTATCCATGTTAAAAGCTATACCCGTTTTACAAACCGAGGTACCTCTGAATGAGGTGGTGTTTTGTCCAGACAAATACCGTGACGGCGATCGCTGGAGTATATAGTATCAGACCTACAGTGCGCTTACACGTCGCCAACGGTGCAACCTCATAATAAAATTACCCAATTTAGAAATTGACTCGGCTGAGGAATGTGGTAGGAAACCAGTATTTGCAAATCCCTCATGCCAATGCAGCTAGATATTTCTACAGTATTTGTAACGGATTCTGTCTCAATCCCATGTCTGAGGTTAGGTGATATATCTACTGGGCTATAGGCAATGGTTGATTGAGAAGGATCACAAACAGTAGATGGTGTACTGATTGAGATCGTAAGGAATGTAGACTAACTTTTCAGATCCGTAATGCTACGCTATCCGCTAGAAATGCTGTTTGGGATTTGGAATCATGTCTTTCCATTCAACCACATACCTGTCTTCGATCCTATGGAAAAGTCATTTAATGATTACAGCAACAAGTGAATCATATTTATGGCACCCTCATATCTTGAAACGAGTCACCTTTCTGGATGGTTGGTTGGTTGTTTTGGGGAAGGAGACCAGACAGCACGGTCATCGATCTCATCGGATTAGGGAAGGATGGGGAGGGAAGTCGGCCGTGCCCTTTCAGAGGAACCATCCCGGCATTTGCCTGGAGTGATTTAGGGAAATCACGGAAAACTTAAATCAGGATGGCCGGACGCGGGATTGAACCGTCGTCCTCCCGAATGCGAGTCCAGTGTCTAACCACTGCGCCACCTCGCTCTCACCTTTCTGGAACCTGACATTGTTTGTGGCAGATCCACCTTCAAACCCTATACCTTGCACAGCATATTGTGGATCCACTTCTCAACATTGCTCCGGATATAACGTGTGGCGGATCCACACTTGAACGTTAACTCAGGTCTACTGTGGGTCCTCTGTTGAGGCGACAATCAACTGTACGTCTATTGAGGTAACAGTGGTACACGAGAGTTGACTACTGCATTTTACACTCTTCAGCATCTGCATTAAAGGATAACAGCGAATGGATGGGGTGGTCGATTGCGATGGAGCTGTAACGAGGTACGATTTAATGGCAGACTGATGATGCATTCTAGAGAGGAATGGATATGTGGGCACAATTCATTTGACCATTTTTTCTGCTGATGTGTCAGGATGCATCAGTCGCATGACATAGCTGGCGTTTGGCTCATATATAACCGTTTGTTCTGTGTGGGTTTTATAGTACTGTCCACTTGCTATCATTAACAATAAACCTCTCGGTCATCATAGGACTTCCATGTTCAAATGTTCAAATATGTGTGAAATCTTGTGGGACTTAACTGCTAAGGTCCCTAAGCTTACACACACACCCATGCCCGAGGGAGGACTCGAACCTCCACCGGGACTAGCCGCATAGTCCATGACTGCAGCGCCCTAGACCGCTTGGCTAATCCTGCGTGGCTAGGACTTCCATCTCATGTGTGATGAACTGTGACATATTCCTCTAAACGAACAATTTATGTGATGTACTCCATTACCCTGCCGCATGTTAAGTGTAAAATCGATTCTTCAGTTTCATAACTAAGTTAGCGATAGGTGTTTTTTGAGACACTTCAATCCCCATGTATATATCTGACTTGTAATTTCACATGTCGGACACTGCTGCTATGCATTTATCTGATTCCTTGTAAGAGGTATTCTCTGTTATTAACGATCATTTTATATAGAACTGATGTGGGTATAGTATAATTTCTGAACCGTGATCGGATGTGGACAGTGGATGGTATACATCTCTGGAAAGCTATACTACCCATGTATCACACAGAGCCAGTGTTTTACAGTTTGTTACCATAGTTTATCGTAGAGAAACCTGCAAGAAGGATGTATGTCATGCGCTGGAAATATATTTCTTACATTGGAATATTAACAGCTCTGCATTCCACATGACTGATAGGTCAGAAACTCAAGCGATCTACTATTATAGACTGTTTTATGTGCGGAGCGTTGTAGCCTTAGGAGTGCAGGTGTTTATGTTCTTTCTTATCAATACCTTCCAGGTTCTGATCCTGGACTCTAGAACCATGCTTTAGGGTTGAAAGCGTAGCTGATTTACGTAAAATGCTTCGAACTCCATCCGTCTGCAGGTCCATCATGCATAAAAATCACCTGTTTCTTGTTCTTCTTAACGCTGTGCTATTTCATCACAACACTTTCAATCTGTTACTATACACCGATAAGGGGTGCTAACCTCCTCGACATGGGTGCATCTGGGCAAATCTTGTGCACTTGGATGGGTGAGGACTTGGAAAGCTCCATTCATTCACGAGACGTGGACTGCAGCGGTCTGTTTCTGGTCAGCTGCAGATTGAATCGGTAATGGTGCTGCAGAGCGGGCTGGTCAAATACAGTGCGGGGAGGTATTTCAGTCTCTAATTTTATCCTAAGACTGTGAGAATGCTCTATGACTCCCATCCGCATAGAGATAGATAGTAAATTATGCACTATGCTCGAGGTGTTAGAAATATGTAGAGCGCTGTCTGGTATACTTTGATGATTTATGTGTTCGAGAATTAACAATGAACGGACGTACTGCACTGTCATTTATCTACATTAGCAATGATACTCGCAAAGTAGAGAAAGGGTGGTTTAGCTATGATACTGAAATTGGGGAAACATGCTGTCACATCACTGGCCAGTGTTCAAACTACTGTAAAATTGCTAAAATTGTTCACGCTATCAACTGTGATGCTTGTTATTACAGTGCATCTGCGGTGTCTTTTCCATCCCATCCATCCACTGACAGGCTGTTGGTTACCACATAATGATTGACTGACAACGCTTGTTTGAGTTGGGAAAAGAGTTCTGTGGATGGGTGACACCTTCTGGGGGTTGCTAGCACCGAAACAGTGATCGTGTACATGAGTCCAATATGAGGAATCAGTTGAAATGAAACACAGAGCCATCAGCTATTCCGTCACTGTGACAGATGAGTTTAAATGTAGAGGTAACCCAGTTGACCTATCTTCCCTCCAAAATTCAAACTTCCCGCCAAGGGGGCTTGGCAAGGGGGTGTGGCGCTTTCCCACTATCTTGGATAACGGTACTCGCATCATCAGCTGAGGTCACAGCACCCATCTTGAATGACGTCAGTCACGTCATAGTGCAACGTCTTGGATAACTGTACTTTGGGGTGATGTTGTCTGTGGGAGGCCGTGGGTCAGAACGTCTTAATGTCAGTTTAGGACCTGACACAGAACTAGGAATTGTGGCATAAAAATAAAATGTTTAGCAGTGAACAAACCATGATAGAAAATAGTGTTTCAAACAACACACAGGGCCACAGGGGGGCGTCTCTTGCGACTTACAGTATAATGAACGGGATACGATCATCCCCCTAGAGTACAGGTGATGGAACTTTAAACTGGTCTGTGCAGTTGATCAATACATGTATATTCAATAGGATCGTCACATGTGATCGATGCATGCACACTTGTGGTATTTATTTTCCATATATGACAGGAGAGAGATGCGTTAAAAATATTATCTTTTTCTCTGTCAGATGAAGTTAGTTGAGCTTTTATAGTTCATAATTTTTCTCTGATGTATGGTGCAGAATAACGAAGATAGCATGTTGGGGAGACAGATGTGAATGGACGTGGATCTGTAGTATCTGTATCTAGTTTGGGGACACGCCACAATGCGCACATTTCCACCGAATGGTCGAAACACGGTCCTGTCGCACTAACTCAGGTCGCTCTGTTTCTACATGGGTTACATGAGGTGGTGAATATAGCTTTCGCCGACTTCTACCCAATTCCGACTTAAATTGGAACGATCACATGCACAAAGCTGAGGAAATGGCAGCACACGCAGGATGCTTAGGGACTGACTAAAACCATGTCGGAATTTTACTGTAGCAGACAGGTTCGATAAAGGTGACTTGTTTCGAGATATGAGAGTGCCAGAAATATGATTCACTTGTTGCTGTAATCATTAAATGACTTCTCCATAGGTTCGAATGCAGGTTTGTGGTTGAATGGGAAGACTTGATTCCAAATCCCAGACAGCATTTCTGGCGGATAGCATAGCATTAGAGATCTGAAAAGTTAGTCTACATTTCTTACGACCTCAATCAGCACACCGTCTACTGTTTGTGATCCTTCTCAATCAACAATCGCCTATAGCCCAGTGGATATATCACCTAACCTCAGACATGGGACTGAGACAGAATCCGTTACAAATACTGTAGAAATATCTAGCTGCAGTGGCGTGAGGGATTCGCAAATACTGGTCTCATACCATGTTAGTTAGCTGAATGAGTCTAAATTGGGTAATTTTATTACGAGGTTGCACCGTTGGCGACGTGTAAGTGCACTGTTGGTCTGATACTATAGACTCCAGCGATCTCCATCACGGTATTTGTCTGGACAAAAAACCACCTCATTCAGAGGTAATGTCGTACCTTGATTTGTAAAACGGGTATAGCTTTTAACATGGATACTTGTATGCACCTGTAGAACCAAGACCGCTAGTGACAGTAACATACAGTAGTTGCTGGGAACGGGTTTTTTAACATCTGGCGGTTTGTAAGACGATTAAACCTCTCTTTCTAAGACACGGTGGTAGCAGTCACAAGATTTTCTTTCAGTATTATTTCGTATCGCCAGCGATCAGTTATTGATGAAGTCTTATACTTAGTAGTAGGGGGTGCTTGATAGATTCGCATTTGAACATCAGGCTTATAAAATATACACTCCTGGAAATGGAAAAAAGAACACATTGACACCGGTGTGTCAGACCCACCATACTTGCTCCGGACACTGCGAGAGGGCTGTACAAGCAATGATCACACGCACGGCAAAGCGGACACACCAGGAACTGCGGTGTTGGCCGTCGAACGGCGCTAGCTGCGCAGCATTTGTGCACCGCCGCCGTCAGTGTCAGCCAGTTTGCCGTGGCATACGGAGCTCCATCGCAGTCTTTAACACTGGTAGCATGCCGCGACAGCGTGGACGTGAACCGTATGTGCAGTTGACGGACTTTGAGCGAGGGCGTATAGTGGACATGCGGGAGACCGGGTGGACGTACCGCCGAATTGTTCAACACTTGGGGCGTGAGGTCTCCACAGTACATCGATGTTGTCGCCAGTGGTCGGCGGAAGGTGCACGTGCCCGTCGACCTGGGACCGGACCGCAGCGACGCACGGATGCACGCAAAGAGCGTAGGATCCTACGCAGTGCCGTAGGGGACCCCACCGCCACTTCCCAGCAAATTAGGGACACTGTTGCTCCTGGGGTATCGGCGAGGACCATTCGCAACCGTCTCCATGAAGCTGGGCTACGGTCCCGCACACCGTTAGGCCGTCTTCCGCTCACGCCCCAACATCGTGCAGCCCGCCTCCAGTGGTGTCGCGACAGGCGTGAATGGAGGGACGAATGGAGACGTGTCGTCTTCAGCGATGAGAGTCGCTTCTGCCTTGGTGCCAATGATGGTCGTATGCGTGTTTGGCGCCGTGCAGGTGAGCGCCACAATCAGGACTGCATACGACTGAGGCACACAGGGCCAACACCTGGCATCATGGTGTGGGGAGCGATCTCCTACACTGGCCGTACACCACTGGTGATCGTCGAGGGGACACTGAATAGTGCACGGTACATCCAAACTGTCATCGAACCCATCGTTCTACCATTCCTAGCCCGGCAAGGGAACTTGCTGTTCCAACAGGACAATGCACGTCCGCATGTATCCCGTGCCACCCAACGTGCTCTAGAAGGTGTAAGTCAACTACCCTGGCCAGCAAGATCTCCGGATCTGTCCCCCATTGAGCATGTTTGGGACTGGATGAAGCGTCGTCTCACGCTGGTCCAACTGAGGCGCCAGGTGGAAATGGCATGGCAAGCCGTTCCACAGGACTACATCCAGCATCTCTACGATCGTCTCCATGGGAGAATAGCAGCCTGCATTGCTGCGAAAGGTGGATATACACTGTACTAGTGCCGACATTGTGCATGCTCTGTTGCCTGTGCCTATGTGCCTGTGGTTCTGTCAGTGTGATCATGTGATGTATCTGACCCCAGGAATGTGTCAATAAAGTTTCCCCTTCCTGGGACAATGAATTCACGGTGTTCTTATTTCAATTTCCAGGAGTGTATGTTTGTGCTCCGACATGCGCATGGCAAATGACTATATCCATTCTTAAGGAAGGTATGGATTTGATGTGGAATACTGTGATAGCAAGAGAAGAGTTTGTCAAGCCACAAGAATGGGTACCGATATTTCTGTTTCCAGAACCACAGCTGTGCGCAGGATGTATTTCCGATACATCACTCATTGTCGAGTGTCATTCAACTGAGACCACAATGGTAACATTTAGATGTAAGTACAGGGATAAAATATGTATATGTCACCGATTACGTAGAATCATTCTGTCTATGCGTGCTTTGGCCTGCAGCGCCAGTGACCTCTGTGGGAATGATTCACGTTTCCCATTAGTGGCAGGAGCTGTCCGAATGCAGAGGCCTGTTGGAATGTAGTTAACTTTGTCGTCCTCTAGATGACAGAATAGCGAACTAATACTTAGTATGTGTTGAGCAGTTTCGTGATCACGCGGAAAATTGTGAAGATTGAATAAAGACATGTGTTTGCGCTGGACCATTATTCCCTCCCATGTACGTTGTTCAGTTGACTGCTTCTGCACATTTCGCGCCTTTATTTAGTTGTGGGAACTTGGATTGTGGCGTGTGCATCTAGGAGATGAAAGACATGTCTGATGGTTCTCTAGACATGAGAAACACATTAGCTGACTTTGTAAATTATAGGGACGATTTGGAATCTGTTACATCACCGACATCAGTATTTGCGAGTGGAAATAGCAATTTCCTCTATTTTTCTTTTGTCGAGATTTTTTCACGTGAAGATCTTCACAGACAGGATAAGCGCTAAAGTTTCATGTTTGTAGAGGAATGATTTCCAGTCTGTATCTTCGGAATTATGTTGCGCGAGCAATCGGTAGGCTACTGCTGTGTGCTTGATATCGAGAAGTACCGCGAAAATGGCATAATATCATGGAAAACCATGTGAAAATATATGTGTTCTTGTAATCTCACAGTCTGGAGATGGATGCAGAAAAGCAAGCAAGTGAGTAGGTCTGTACCAGAAACATTAGCGCCGAGGGGGAACGAGGCCGAATTTGTAGAACAATTCTGAGAGTGACTTCGGTCCACTGAGGGTGCTCTGGTGACCTGTCAGGAGTGGATGACCACTGAACCTCACAGTGAAATATCTAGTACTGTGAGGAGTATATACGGTTCTGTCTGCCTTCATGATATATGTACAAATGATGTAAAAGGAATTATTTTGTATAGGGAGTATATAAATTGTATGTTTACTACATCGGCCCAGTTGGGGATCGGTTTCGCGCTCTAATATCCAAGCTCCTGTCCTCAGTGGGAGAGCAGTATAATTGAGTAAGAGTCTTTCTCTATTTGACGATATGTGGGGCACTTTGCAGTGCTTAATTGTAATAAGGTGATCTGTACAAAATACAGTCATAATGCTCTATTAATTCACAAAATATCCTTTGTGCTGACACAGGAGTGTCCGCAAACTGATTCGAACAAGAATGGAGGTCAGGTGTGTACGGAAAGTTCTGAGAAAGCAAGTGTTCAAAGACAAGTTGAAGCAGACCATCCATCTCTGGCAGGGATGCCGTCACTCATCCACCACTGTGATTTTGGACATCTCCAGACCTGTAGCTGTAGGATACAGAAAATTCGGGAGATTTTTCTCTTCTGTATGACAGTGCTTCGAATTCTGCTTGTGTAATTGTTCTGATTTCCCCCCGACTGTGCTTAGGCAGTGATCTCTTTCCAAACAACAAGAATGCTTTTATGATTAATGGTGTTTTTGCATGAGTGCACAGGCTTTATAGCGGTGTGAAGTTTTAACATTTCTGAGACATATTCTGGGTACACATGCACGCTACACACAGCTCGCAGTTTCTGTTTCGATCCCTAGGAACAATGTATGTACCCTGTGCTATTCTGGGAAGTATTGCAACATACCTCTCTCTGCGCTGGACCCTATGCATCATCGCGCCGGCAACTGTACCTAGATGAATACGTATTTCAGCAGGAATTTCTCAGGTGTCAAGTATGAAATATATTCCGGCGCCTCATTCTTGTGGGACCTGAACGGTTGCGTTGTAACTTCATGGGGACCACTGATGCACTCCAACTCCAGTGTTGGTGTCGGGCGTTGGGTGGCAGAATGTGTTTGTTATTAGCGATCTTTTGTTTAAACTATATTCCTTCCATGTCTGTATCTGAATATATACTCCGCTAGCCACCAAGCGGTGTGTAGTGGATGACACTATTAATGCCAAAGTCATATTTCTCCCCCTCCCCCCCTGTTCTACTTGCAGATTGTGCAAGGAAAAACTACTGTCTGAACACCTAGGTACAAGCTCTAATTTCCCGTATCTTTGAATGGTGATCATTGCTCGATATGAAAGTTGGTGATAATAATATATGTTCTACATCCTCGGCGAAGATAAGATTTTGGAATTTAGTGAGAAGCATCTTCCGGTTAGCGCATTGTCTATCTGCAAGTGTGTCCCACTTCAAAGTTTCAATGAGATTTGTAATGCTCTTACGATGGCTAATTGTGACAGTCACAAATCTTGCGGTTCTTCTTTCGACCTTCTCAGTCACTTGAATCAAATGCAACTGGTAAGGGCTCCCCATACAGAAGAACAATACTCTAAGACCAATAGGATGCTGTGAATTAAGAAGCAACTACCCCATACATGTGAAGAATATCGATTTAATCAATTTATATAAATTTTTTGTCTCAATGCGTTGTTACCAGTACAATAATTAAGGGGAAGCTATGTGTGGGTGGGTGACATGGAGCAGAACAGTAGGTTAAGTGCAGAACACTAAGTTAATTTGAATAATTTTTATGTAAAACGCAGTACAGTAGTTTAAGGAGGTGGATGAGAGGGAAGAATGCGCGAGAAATGGCGTTCAAAAGCAAGTGAAATTCGAAAAGTGTACCAAAATGGTGGGAGGAGATAACTAATTACTTAATTTGGTATCAAAGGTGGTACAACAGTTTAAGAAAATGAGGGTGACATGGAAAACCACTCAACAGAACAATAGGTTAAGTGCCGACAAAGACCGAAAGACTATGTGAAGACACCCAGAGTAACATTAGTTTATGCAACATGTTTGTTCCATGTAATTGCTTCTTGTAAGACCTAGATGTTTCCAAACAGCAGAGAATGATGAGCAAGAGAAATCCAACGCCCACAAACTGATTTTTTTTATAAGTAAACGATATATCCTTTCCATATATTCCATACATTGTATAAATTGTTTAAACAATATTCCATTCAGAGCACTCGATTTCGCTCCAAATGACCGATCAACTGAGTCTTTTTCCCATCATTTTCCGATAGGGAGGAGAGAGTGGGAGGGGAGGGGGTTTACCAGAGGGGGAGAGATTAACTAATTGATCAACTTAATTAAGTAGTCAATCAAACTAATAGTAGTGCCAGGGGGTATTCCAACAACTAAGACCTGAAATTGTACCTGTAGCAGCGAGGGGGAGGAGGTTTGGTGAGGAGGTTGGGGGAGGGAGAGGGGGCAGGAGGAACAATAGGTTAAGTTCCTGTCAATCAAAAGGAAATGGGAGTGGTATGGAAAAGCACTCTACAGAACAACAGGTTAAGAACCAGTCAGTGAAAGGAGAACAATAGGTTAAGTACCTGCCAATCAAAGGACAACAATTGGTTTGGCTCCAAGTGCATACTTGCTCCTGATGTAGGCAACCCACACTATCTAATTGCACATGAACATAGCTTGTCCCCCTAGTGATAGACTACATGGTGCCGGCAGAAAACACCGCCACCAAGAGAAAAACGACGACAAACTCCGCTACGCAACTACGATGTGACCCCCGCTGATACACCAACAAGATTGAGCAGCTTCGACGCAAGCGGCACTGCGGCACAGGCGGAAGTTAGCTAAGACCTGCTCGCTCAACGCGCAAGGTGACACTGCCATCCGAGCACACCTCCAGGATTAACTCAAACTTCCACATGTCATGTAGTCTACAACACTAATGCTCTCACATTTCGTAATTCTCACACAGGGAGAGGGAAATGTTTCTATCATCTTCGCCCGTCGAGACATGGACATATCATTGATGGTTACAATGTCTGTATTTATACACTGTCTGTATTTTCACATGGAACAAACGCTGTTCTGACGATTACAGCTGTGGTAAATACTATGAAATGGGTTCATACTTTGTGAATCAGGATTGACTTCAGCTGTTTGTAACACATGAAAATTTTTGTCGGACCAACTGCCTTCTTCCAGATTGTCCTAACGAGGCATCACGTGTTGCCCTTCCCGGAAATCGTAATATCCTGCTTTCAACATATATCTCAGAAACAATAAACTTCCCACCTCTAAAAGCCTTCATTATGTATGTGCACACTTGTGAAAACACAGTTAATCACGAAAGGATTCTTGTTACTCGGAGAAAGAGAGAGGGCGAGAGAGAAAGAGAGAGAGAGAGAGAGAGAGAGAGAGAGAGAGAGAGAGAGAGAGAGATGATGGTGGCATCAAGCCCTTCCAGAAATAGTGACGTTCGAAGCTTTACATTGACTTTACATTCAAATGAAGCTCTATCATTGGTCGCCTGGGTCTATATATAAACCCACAACCAACCTCCATCGTCCTCAGTCCGCTGCTGTCCGCTTTGTTGTGCATTCCATCGTGTCTGTGTGGGTTTACCAGTTCTTTTCTCTCCGCGATATGAAGAGAGGTAGCTGCAGCAGTACTTCAGAATGTAGTGGCAAGAGGCTTAGAGTTCTGGAGGCGGGGTTATCAAGTGAGTAAATAATTTCTATTTTGAGTGTAAATTTTCGTGTGTATGTTAAGTTCGCCTTATTAATGCCGTCTCCTTGTTATAGTACAACTCCAGGATTTTGCCTTGCAGTGCGAGGAGAGACAGGAGGGGGCTGGACCGCAACAGACCCTGAAAGTCCAGCCTCCTGTGTTGGGTTCACAGTTGGAATTGCCTTGTGAGTATAATTTTCATTGTAATATGTTTTTGTATAGTAGTGATTCAAAATTTTCTTATTTCATGCTTCTGTTTTTCAAGATCACTTGAAGCAAATGCAAATTGAGCTGGAGGCAGAGCTGGGGGTTGAAAACAATTATCTACTACAGCAGCAGCAACGCTACATGGAACAGCCCCACTTGTGGATAACCGACAACAGCACCCATGTAAGTATAGAAAAAAATATCCGTGTGTGATCTTTCAGCGTAACTCGACATTCAAAATAAATAAAATTATGCCTCGTCCTGTTACAGAACAGCTCTAGAGAACTTGGATTTGTTGGACAGGCAGCTGGATGCTGTTCATCAGCAGATGCAGGAACAGCCTCCAGTAAATAATGTGATGCCCAAGCAGCATACTTGTAAATTAAAAAAAAATGATTGCTTGCCTCTATTAGTAGTGGTAGTAATATAGGAAGTTTATTTTCTGTAACAAATCGGTTTATATATCTTTGTTGTTGTTGTTGTTGTTGTTGTAGGCGAGACAGGTGAGAACAGACAAAGGCGCTCTGATCTGGCTCTACTAGCTTATGATTATGATGACCTTTTTGAGGGTGCGGTGGAGTCGCTCGATCAAGTGTTTATGCCCTGGAGCCAGAGCGAAAAAGGTAATTACTCACACTGTTTATAATCATGTGATCGCCAGAATTCTTTCTTTCACCACACCACCAGTGGTAAACAGTGTACTTAACTATTATTTATTTTATCTCTTCTTCTACAGCGGTCGCATCTCAACATGGTGTGGCGCGCATACCGGTGGCCACTAAACCGTCTTCCTCATCGCTTATAAGGGCGCCGCTAGTGGCGGCGCGGGAAGCGGCCGCTGCCGACCCCGCCACTACAGCCGCCGCTCAAATGGCTCTGAGCACTATGGGACTTAACATCTGTGGTCATCAGTCCCCTAGAATTTAGAACTACTTAAACCTAACTAACCTAAGGACATCACACACATCCATGCCCGAGGTAGGATTCGAACCTGCGACCGTAGCGGTCACGCGGTTCCAGACTGAAGCGCCTAGAACCGCACGGCCACACCGACGAGATGCGGCCGCCGCCGCCGCTGCCTCTGGCTCCGACCCTGCCCCGGCCGCGGCCGCCACTCCATCGACTAGTTGCAGTTACACTATTAGTAATAGAGATGACCCTAGGGCTAGTGGCAGTTCCCTCTCCCATCCTTTTAGTGAAGAACATCAGGTCAGTTAAATAATACCATAGTTAGAGCACTCGGTGATTGCAGATGCTTTTGAGGAGCGAATCTCATTCACCAGGATCGAGAACCTGGCAGGAGGGTACCATGGCCCTGTTGGTTTTCTAAGAGCGTGCCTTCCTGTCGTGGAAACGGAGCTTCTCAAGGTAGTCAATGATCCGCAGTATCCCGCCATTAAATGCAGTGCGGTGCTTTGAATCTAATTATCCACCTCCCCCCCTCCCCAAGTTGAGTCTGCTGTTGAAGAGACAACTCTTCATTATCTTTGGGGGGAAAATGGCGTGATAGCGCGGAGCACATCAATCGCCGAGTGGTTTCGTAAATCCACCTTGAGTGCTATACTTGCCCAGTTTTCCGAGAGCTAAGAGAGAGGGTCAACTAAAGCACTCAGCCGAATACTGCACCTGGACATCCATACACATGTCTACGATCTGGTAAATGGAGTGTCAAGCTATATCTTGCTCCCTTAAGATATAGCTAATAAGCAGGCAAGTATTAATGTCGAAAACAGGAAGGATCAGGTTTGTTTTACATGGTCAATCTTGGCTTGCGAAAGAAAGTACAATTACAGAGAACGTCGTGAGCATCCCAGTAAATACCATGTAGGTGATAATATTAGTGGGTGTTATAGCTTTGATGGTATCGATTTCCCAATCAAGATCCAGGCCATACCTAAATTTGAGACACAGAATACCAGAATATCGGTTCATGTTTATGGCCTGGAGAAGAAAAGCAAGTTAGATGAACAAGACAAGCATATTGTCATCGACCCCCTCCATTTCTCAAAATCTGCGAGTGGGCATGAGCTCCATGCAGACATGCTACTCTTCTCTGAAGGTGATAATTATCACTATGTTTGGATCAAAGACATGTCCCAACTATCACCTGATCGTCATGCAAAACATATTTGCTTAAGGTGCCTCAATTATTTCTCCTCAGACATGTTATTAGCAGCGCAACTAGTAGACTGTGCTTCGAAGGACCTGGTATGTGTTATTATGCCTACAGAGGAAAACAAATTCGTAAAGTTTAAGACTGCTCACCACCAGGAGTGATGCCTGTTTGTAGTGTGCGCTGACTTTGAATGCCTCTTCACTCCTGTGACCCACTGTGAAGGTTACCCTACAGCTTCACATACCACATTTACAGAAAAACACCTACCATATGAGGCAGCGTACCAAATTGTATCGTCCTATGATTCCAGTCTTAACCACCACAAATCTTTTATCAGGTATAATTCTGCAGTTTGGCTGCTCACAGAGCTCGAAAAACTATCATAGGAGGTTGACAAGCTTTACAGCAACAACGTCCCCATGACCAAATCGAAGGAGAATGAAGATTTGTATAATAATGTGGTTGATTGTCATATTTGCAGGCTGCTGTTAGATAGAAAAATGGAAACTCGTAATAGGGATCACTGTCATCTTACGGGGAAGTTCCATGGCACAGCCCACAACGCGTGCAATTTGAAGTACCACCTACCTAGACACATAGCCGTTTTCTTGCACTATTTGAGTGGGTATGACACTCACTTTCTAGTTGATCACTTGGCTGATTTCGGTATGGAGAAAGATCAGGTCAGTGTCCTACCTGAGAGCGTCAAGAAATACATTTCATTCTCCAAACAAATGACGCCAAGAATTACTCTCCGCTTCCTTGATATGCTACGTTTTATGCAGGCGCCACTCCAAAAATTCGTTGAAACTCTACCTCAAGGGGATATGCATATCACTTGAGCTGTATTTCCTAATGAGGAAAAGTTTAAACTTGAGACTAGGAGGGGGGGTTTTCCCATATGATTATGTGGATAGTATGGCGAAACTTAACGAAACCAGGCTACCCGGCATATCTGCATTCTCCAGCAACCTTACAGGCGATGCTATAACGGATGCAGAGTATGAGCATGCTGTGAAAGTATGGCGGGAATTCAATATTTCAACTTCAGGAGAGTACGCACAGCTTTACATGGACAAAGACGTGCGCTTGCTTGCAGATGTTTTCGAGAAATTCCGGAGTCTATGCATGACCACATATTATCTGGATCCTGCCTTTTATTACACGTCACCTGGGTTGTCTTGGGACGCAATGCTCAAGAAAACGAAGGGAAGCACTGAATTATTGACTAATGGTCACATGCTTCTTTTCTCTGAGCGAAGGAGCTGTGGGGGCCTTTGCCAATGTGTCCATAGGCACACGAAGGCAAATAACCTACGGATGGATGACAGGTTCAGCGCATCACTTGATTCGAGTTACATAATGTACCTGAACGTAAATAACTTATACGGGCATGCCATGCAGCAATCACTGCCGGTTGGTGAGTTTCGATGGGTGCCCAAATACGGATGAAAGGGATTAGGTGGAAAAATCATGGGGGGTATGGCAGCTGATTCTGATGTAGGGTATGTGGTGGAGACAGAACTCACATACCCAATTAGTTTGCAAGGTGCACACGCTGATTTGCCGATGTGTCCAGACCAACTACTTCTGCGAGGAGGCTCCACACCAAAAACGACAATGTTGGGCGATAAGTGGAGATACATCATTCATTATCGCAGTCTCCAGCAGTGTCTCAGCATGGGTATGGAGCTGGTTAGAATCTCCCTAGCTATCTCCTTCAGGCAGTCCCCTGGTTGGAGATGTATATTGATTTGAATACGAGACAGAGAGCTTATGCGATGTGTGACATTGAGAAAGGTTTTTATAAATTAATGAATAATTCAATTTTCGGTAAAACAATGGAGAATTTGAGAGAACGACATGAAATTTTGATTATAACCGAATGGGATGGACGTTATTGCGTAAGAAAATGCATTGTCCATCCAAATTTTAAGCGAGTCACCATATTCAATAAGAACTTTGTTGCTGTGGAGATGGCGAAGACTGTAGTAGAGTTTACGAAACCTATTTATGTGGGAATGTGCATACTAGACCTATCCAAACTCCACATGTACTGCTTTCATTATGAATTTGCGTAAACTCATTTCGCAGATCCTAAATTACTTTATATGGATATAGACAGCTTCATCTATTGTGTGAAGAACTGCAATCCATATGAAGTAATTAGGGGCCATGGTAATGAATTCGACACATCCTCATACATGGCCGATAATCCTTATGTTATTATTCCACAGAGTAAGAAAGTTATGGGACTTATGAAGGACGAGGTGAATGGATTGCCGATTGTGGAATTTGTAGGTCTATGCTCAAAAATGTATGTGCATTGCACACTGGAAGATGCCACCCAGAGGTGGGCTAAGGGTGTAAGTTGTATGGTATTGAAAGCCCTCTCTATCGAATACTATTTGTGGTGATTGTGCAGTGGTGTTCACGGTGCTGCACTGCAGCCACTGCATATGGTATGGCAGACCAGTATTCGATCGAGAGGACATGAGGTGTACACTCTGCTGCTGTCTAAAATCGGTCTGTCGCCTCATGATGCTAAAAGGATCATTTGTGATGATAGGATTGAAACTCTCCCATACACTACTCACTTGTAGCGGGAGAACGGGTGGGGGACTCTGGTAGAGTGAGTATGTGTGAGAGAGAGAGTGTCTGCAGAGTAGTAGTATGACCCTTTTGTCATAGTGTAAGTAATTTTGTGAGTGTGTGTATGTTGTATAAATATTTTTGTGTAATATGTACACATATATATACATATATAGAGAGAGAATGTGTGGGAAAAAAGGGAATAAAAAGAGAACAAAATGAATGTTTATATATGCACACCGTTTGTGTGAAAGAAAGAATGAGCATAAACAAAAAATATTAATAAGCATAAAATAGAAGAAATTGTATATTGATATATTTGTTCATATGCAACGTATGTGTAGCCTGTAATATATATATATATATATATACACCATGTACGTGTTGTAAATAGAACAGCTTTTAAGTTTTTCACCTGCCACTAGCCATACAAGTCAGAATAGTTTTTAAGTGTATATAGCTCGCAGTCCATCAGAATTGTTATTGTAAAAACCTTTGCTATTGTGGACTGCTGAAATTAGATTTTAAGCATGCACAGTCCATCAGCATTAGTGTAAAAGCTATGCTACTGGGGCTGTGGAATTTAGTTTTACTAAAGAAAGTATCTTTGCATTAGTTTTTAGCGTAGATTTATAAAAAAGAATTTCCTACCAGTGTTACTGTTATAGTGTGTAAGTTAAAAGTATTTCTGCATTGAAATAGCAGAGTCAATTTGTACCTCAAGAATATTATATTGTACCTCAAAAACTCCATTGTACCTCAAGAGCTTTATTGTATTTGTGTGTGAACTGAATAAACAAAGAAATAAGTAAGTCTCCATACATCTTTGTTGTTACAAAAAAACATCCCCCCATTGCATTATGTATGTGTATGTATATAAAGGCTGTGCATGTCTCAAATGACATTAGTTTTGCTGAAGATGAGTGCTCTTAGGGGGATGAAGTTTAAGATGGAAGATAACAAAATATATAGAATGGTTACATGGAATTACACCTATCATGCAGCACAAATTGGGTTATGGGAACAGAAGGAATGTGACTATGTCATCTTCCAAAGATATATAGCAGATATGTCTAAAATTATATCCCCTGCACTTGAAGACAACCACAGACATAGCATGTAGTTAAAAAACTGTACACTGTCAAAGCGGGAACAGGCTTGTAAAAAAATACACAGAGGTTGTGAAGTAATAGTTCATTTATTTCTTATCCATCTTAAAAGTAATTTTACATTTTCATAAGCAGGCACGGCAAAACTATTTTCACACATCTTCTTCTTCTTCTTGAGTTTATGGAAAGAAGGACACCCGTAAAATTCTAGGTCTTGAATAGCAGCAAACTTAAAGATTCGATGCATCCACAAGATCTTATCTTTCCCCTTCATGTGGATGATGGTATCTGTGTCATCGAATAATTTAAGTGCCGTCACCGTATCTTTATAGGGTATGCCAGGATCATCCCAATGAATTCCATGGTAGAAATGTATTAACCATTCACATTCTTTGTGGTGTCACTGCCAGACACCACACTTGCTAGGTGGTAGCCTTTAAATCGGCCACGGTCCGGTAGTATACGTCGGACCCGCGTGTCGCCACTATCAGTGATTGCAGACCGAGCGCCGCCACTATCAGTGATTGCAGACCGAGCGCCGCCACACAGCAGGTCTAGAGAGACTTCCTAGCACTCGCCCCAGTTGTACAGCCGACTTTGCTAGCGATGGTTCACTGGCAAATTACGCTCTGACGATAGTTAGCATAGCTTTCAGCTACATCATTTGCTACGACCTAGCAAGGCGCCATTATCAATTGCAATTTATCTTGTGATGCATGTACCGTCAGACCGATGTTCACCAATTATGGATTAAATTAAGTATTCCAGCAGCTATGTACCTTTTTTGCTAGTCTCAATTCTTTGTCGTTTTCCAGACCTCACTCCATCCTGCGTGAGCTTAAAAGCATGCCTTTCGGCTACCTCATAGTGACTTGGCTGTCTTGCCAAGTCACAACATACTTCCATGTCTTAGCACACTTCACATACTCTAAAGACCTTGGTAATGCAATGTTTGCTGAGAATGTCTCTATTATTCCAGCATCTTCTGTGTACACTACAAGCATAACATCTTTAAATATGAACTGTCTATGCTCACTGTCATAGAAAGCCTGAGTGTTCGCAATGATGTTCACACCTTGAGACGCCACTTTGAAATGCTCTAGGTATGGTGCAGCACCTATTCATTTATACAGCTTGTTGAACAATGGTGAGTGGGCAGTAGTTGATCACATGGTCATGTAGAACCAGAGCATATGTGGCAGTGTGTCCTGGGAAATTTGTCAAAGATTCAAATTCAATTTGCACATCTATAGGTCCAGACATAATTATCTTGTTCTGTTTCGAGCAGTCTATTATGATGATCAGTGAAAGCTCCTTGAACTTCTGTGAATTGAGTAGATACCCTCCTCCCCCGCCTCCAGCAATTTCATAATAAGAAGCACGAAACCTTGCATACCTGTCATAAGCTAGATTGTATATATTTTCATTCCACTGCAGGTGTAAATTGTCATATGGGTAGAATTCTGAACTGAGGTAGACTTTGGCATTAGTTAACTTGCAGTTGTCAAACACAGTCGAATCATTCGCTACATTACCTCTTCTATCAGTCTGAAATGCAAGTATGATGAATGTGGGTGTCTCTAGCTGCGAGGAGGTTTTAATAGCCCATGTTTGTCTTATTGCAGTTGGTAACATTGGGTACTCGAAAACCTCCCATGAGCGAAATGTCGGTGATAGAAATGTACCAGAATTCAGTACTTTTAAACGCTTCAAACACTACTCGTCTGAGACACTGATGTGAGACATTTTTCATGTTATCTTGCTGATTGTGATCACATTCTCTTCTTGAGCTCCTTGAATGTATGAGTTATAACCATCGCACTCCGTACCAGAATGAGTTCTTGTTTAGCGTTCATAATAATCTGTTTCATGTCCTCAAAGTAGCCCGTAAGCATTTTTAGAGATACACATGCAGTAACTTGCTTGTACGCTGCAACTGTTCTATTCTCTGTAACATCTATGAAGCACCCCACATTCCCTAAACCATGCAAACCTGCAAGTGATGCAGAGACATATGAGTAGAATAATTTTGTACGTTCTGGCTCACTAACTCAATTTTAAACTAAATACTGTTTTTTATAAATAAGACAACTGACTTTTAAAAATCAGTGTATTTAATAAATTAAACAGATTTTAAAAAGTTAATTAAACACAACTAATTAAAATAACTAACTGAAATATGACTTAATTTACATACAATTTTAACAATATATTGTGTATTAGTTAAAAAAGTAAGTAATATTTAAAAATTTTAAACTGTGAACGTAAGTAAATTAATTAAAATGTATTAGATAACAAATGTAAAGTATTTAAAAAATTACATTGTGAACATAAGTAAATAAATAAAATGTATTAGTTAACAAATGTGAATTATAAAAATTTAAAATGTTATTCTAAGATAATAAAATGTTTTAACTAAAACAAAAGTAAATTATTTTAAAAATTTTGCAATGTGGACTCTATATCATGAAATTCTTTATTTCTATTTTCAAGTTTCTTCATTCCTTTAGATTTCAATTTCATCTGTACTTTTTTAATTATTTGAAAATCAAAAGCACCAAATAAATTAGAAAATCTATTTAATAAAACAACTTTAAAAACATTACTAAGTTCTAGACAAAGATGTTCTCCGTATCTAGTCTTTAAATAATCACAGTTCATAATATTACATAAACATTTATCTGTAGCTAATTTACTTTTTCAATTTCTTTAGAAATACTTATATTGTTGAGCTTCTTGATTAAAGTAGTTTCCATTTATGTAGAAAAAAAATGTATTAGTTTTACAAAAATAAGTTTGTAGTTTGTATTCAACATATGCTCAAAAAATTGTAATTTTGAACTTATGGCTAAATCATTTATTGAAAGTGGTTTTTTTATAAATCTAATAAAATTATTTCTTATAAATGGAGAGCCTAAACGAAACTAAAGTAAAAGAAACTTATGAACTACGTTGAGCAACCTGAAGAAGATATTGATTGTACTATTTGTATAAGCAATGAAAATAATTATCAATTAGTTAAAACAAATTTCAATAATATTTTTCATAAAAATGTATTGATGAATTGTTAAAGGAAAAAGAAAACTGTCCACTGTGTAGAACTATTATTAAAAATAAATAACCAGAAAACGTTTGAAATAATTGATATTAATTGTATGTTTGATGCTCAAGATGAAGCAGCACATTATGGTGAAGCAGCATATTATGGTGAAGATATTATGAGTTTGATTAATTGTATACTTAAATTATAAAAACTATTATAATTATAAAAATGTCTATTTCACAAAACTAATAAATTTTTATATGTAAATGGAGCTAGTTGAACAAATGTCTTTTGTGAAATCTAAATTTCGTAAATATTGTAGTACAGAGAAGTCATTTGATAATTTTAGTTTACAAAAATATAGAAAAGATGGTTATAGAATTATATGTGGAACATGTATAAATAAATATAATTACGAAATTACAATTAAAATCGAATTCCTTATGTATGTGGAAAAAGTGTTGCTAAATACTATTTCAAGGAACATTTAAAACCAAAGCCAAGTGAAGAACATGCAAAAATATTATTAACAATGATTAATGGAGAAAAATCTACATGTGCAATGAATAATGAAGAAGTTGTAAATGGAGAAACATCTACATGTATAAAGAAATGTAAAAGTTGTCAAGAAATTAAAGATTTAAATTGTTTTCATATAAATCTGTCACAAAAAGATAAACATATTAACAAATTTAAGAAGTGAACTTTAGAATATATTAAGAATAAGAAAGCTTTACCCTTATGATTTATTATTTATTAAATAAAAATATTTTATGATAAATTAGATAAATTATTAAAACTAATGGATCGTAAAACTAAAAATTAAACTTGTTGAATATTAAAATAAACTGTAAACTAATAGATTGTTAAACTAAAAACTAAACCTATGATAGTTAAACTAAATAATGTGCTAATTTTATTCTTTGATTCATTATCTATTAAATAATAATCCTTAGCCATCTGTTAAATAATTATTATTATGTTAAAAATATTTTTTACACATCTAATGAATTTTTTTAATAAAAAAAAGAAAAAATGGAAACATTTATGAATTACAACAATTAAAAAGTTAAAATTCTTCGTAAATTTTGTAAAATAAATAGTTTAGAAGGATATTCAAATTTATGTAAAGCTGAATTAATTACATTTATTATAACAATATGTCCAATTATTATTAGAAATCATGCAATTGTTTTTGGAAATAATAGACTTGAAGTAAGTGAAAATCATGCAAATATTGTTAAAAATTATACACCTGAAGTAAGTGGAAATAATACAAATGTTGTTAAAAATTATACACCTGTAGTAAGTGAAAATTATACAAATATTGTTAAAATTTATGTACCTGAAGTAAGTGAAATCATACAAATATTGTTAGAAATAATGCATCTGAATGCAGTTCCACGACAACTACAGCTGTCGCTGAAGTAAGTGATAATTTTTAGAAAAAGTTACCATATTATAGGATTGATGATGTTTTTCTAACTAAAGAAGATACAAAAATATGTTTCCATTTTCTGCAAATATATTAGTATAACTGAAACCAAGAGGTAGAAATACAATGAAAGATTACTTTGTTCAACAAGCATCTGGAAACAAATTACAAGCTATATATTTTGAAAATAGTATAGAGAAACATGTTCCTAATCATTTCTTATCTGCAGTAAAATAAAATTTTTTTAAATTGTTAATGACTATTTCAAAGTACATAATGGGTTAAAGATAAATTTAGATATATATTGTGAATATAAACTACAAACAAATGAAACCAACGAAAAGTTCAAAAATTTGGCCAACATACATGAAACTATACTGTTTGGAGAGAAAATGATTTTAGTAAATTTAAAGAAAGTAAAAGAGATATTTTAGAAAAAAATTTAATTTTCAAGCACAAAAATCAGACTGGACATTAAATTGATTATTGGTTTGGAAGTAGCAATTAAAAATATATTCCAGTGAAAGGTCATCTTTCACTGAATTAATGATAAAATAAAAAATAAAAAAAAGCATGTGTTAATGTGAAAAATAATGATCAAAAGTGTTTTCTGTGGTCTATAAAATCAGCTTTGTTTCCTGTGGATAAAAAGGGTGAAAGAATAATAAAATATAAAGATGTTGGTCTTGATCTTGATAAAAAAAACTTGAAAATATTAAATTTTCTGTAGTAGTTGATCATAAACCACAAATAGAAAATATAATAAATGTCTCTATTAATGTGTATTCAATTGACGATGATGATGAAAAATATCAAGTGTATCCATTAAAAATTACAAAATGTAAAAAGGAAAATCATGTAAATCTACTTTATTTCGAGAAAGATGGTAATTTACACTACTGTTACATAAAAAAGTTATCTAGACTTGTATCAAATCAAATCACCAAGGATACTGAAGCATAATTTATTTGTGATTTACTTCATTTTAACAGTAAACAAAAGTTTGATAAACATACACCAAATTGTTTAATTAAAAAAAAACCATTAAAAGTTCAAATGCCACATAGGGGAACTTGTGTATATTTTAAAAACTATAAATATACACAAAAGCTCCGTTTGTTATTTATGTTGATTCTGAAAGTTTACTTTTAAATACACGCGTTTGTGAACCAAAATCAGAAAAACCATATACAACGAATATAAAAAAATGAACGAAGTGGATAATGTTACTACATAAAATACATATATGGAAGTTATAAAGATCCTGGTTTCAGATTATCAATTGCCATAAACTATTTATTGAATGTATAAATCAAGTTGAAGGAATTTATTCTGAAATTGAAGAAATAAAAACACTTACATTTGAAGAAAACAAAATACATAATAATTCTAATTTAGTATGTTGTGTAAATATCATTATAGGCAAGGTAATGATAAAGTTCGTCATCATGATGATCTAAATGGAGCATATATTGCTCCATTGTGCAATAAGTGTAATTTAAAACTACAACCACCTGATTTTGTACCTATTTATTTACATAATTTATCTGGTGATGAATCACATATTTTTGCAAAAGAACTTGGTTATTATAATAAAGAAAGAGAACTTATACCAAACAATAAAAATAAATACATTAGTTTTGGTAAACATAATAAAAATGAGATTCGTTGATTCATTTAAACTTATGGTTTCTTCACATGATAAACTTCTAACAATTTTAAAGAAAATTTCATTAGAAATATTGAAAAGTGTTTTTTCTCCAGCATTATTTAGTTTAGTAATTAGAAAAGGTGTTTATCCATATGATATTATGGATTCTTGGAAAATATTTGAAGAATCACAATTAGCAACAAAAGAAAATTTTATTCTTCATTAATTGATTTTAACATAACCGATGAAGATAATGAACATGAAAATTAGTTAAGAAATAATAAAAATCTTGGTGAATATCATGATTTGTATCTTAAAACTCATATACTAAATTATAGAAAAACATTCATACAGACATTTAATCTAGATCCTTCATGGTATTTTACAGCACCAGGATTATCTTTGGATGCAATGTTAAAAATTACTGAACAACTGTTTGAATTATTATACGATTACGATATGTTTCTAATGGATGAAAAAGGAATAAGAGGCGGTATTTAACAATGTTATAAAAGATTTGTAAAAGCAAATAAAAAATATGTAAAAAAATTGATTATGAAGAAATATCGTATCTATATTCAAATAACTTATATGATTATGCTATGAACCAATATTTACATTATTGTGGATTTGAATGGGATGAACCAAATAATTTTAATTGTACAAAAATTAATGAAATTTCTAACAATTGTGAAAGTGGTTACATATTTGAAGTAAATTTAGAATATCCAAAAAAAATTACATGATTTACATAAAGATTTACCATTAGCTCCTGAATGAAAACTTGTTCCAGGTACAAATGAAAGTAAATAAATAAATACTTTAGATAAAAAAGATAATTATGTAGTACATTGTAGAGATTTTAAACAATAATTATCTTTAGCAATGAAACTTGCAGAATTACATAAAGTGTTATAATTTAAACAAACTAATTGGTTAAACAAGTATATAGATATAAACACACAGTTAATTACTAAAGCTGCAATGGCGAAACCAATGAATTATGTTATCAAGAGATAGATAGGTATATTAACAATATAAAAACTGAAGAGTTCTATGCAGATATAAAATCAATGATTGATTATTTTGATAGAAGTGGTTATCCAACGGATAATATATATAACATTCCACAAGTAAACAAAAAAGTTGTTGCTAAAATGAAAGATGAATGTAATGAAAATGTAATTGAAGCATTTTGTGGATTATGAGCAAAAATCTATACTTATGAATTTGGTGACAAAATAGAAAAAATCTAAACGAATTGAAAAATGTGTTGTTAAATGCAAAATAACTTCAGAAGATTACAAAAACTGTTTGTTTAACAATATAGTGCAATACAGAAAAATTAATGTAATTAAAAGTGAAAAACATGAAGTACATACAATTCGAGTAAACAAAAAAGCACTGAATCCTCATGACAATAAGAGTTATGTATTGGAAAATAAAATAGATACATTAGTATGTGGTCTTCGTAAGTTATTAAAAATGTAATAACATTTATGATATATAAAATTAATGAAATTATCTTTATATAAAAATAATAAAAAAATTTATATATAAAATTTTTCTTTATAAATGGAAACTTTTTGCAAAGATCAATTAAAACACAATGATTTTTGTATACAAAAACCGCAAACATTGAATAAAATAAACAATGACATAATTAGAATAAAGAATGATAAAATTAAAATACACAATGAAATAATTAAAATGAAAGATATTAGAATTAAAATTAAAGATGAAATAATTATGTCAATAGATGTTTGAACTAAAAATTTGATGGAAATATTTGATACTTTTTTAAAAACTAAATAATTTATAAATTAAATAGTTAACTACTTCTTTTAAAAACTAATTGTTAAAAACTAATTGATTGTTAAACTAAATTGCAAAACAATACTCTATAAAATTACTTTATCTTTATTTATCCAACTGTTAAGTGAATTATCAAAACCTAACCATTTATCATAAACTTTTATATCTTTCAGTTCATATGTAGTTTGATTAGAATGAATAACATTATCAATTTCACATATTTCCTTTGACCAGTTATTTGTATAAGTTTTTTCAAAAATACCTATAGGTTTACTAATTCGAACTTTATAACCTTTTTAAATTTAGCTATCTCATTAGATATATTGTTACTTTTTTAATATTTTTTTCACTAACTTCTATAGTTTTTCATTTTTATTGTGGAATGTGTTGTGTTATTTTTTCATCAATTAGATTTTTTATTAAATTTTATCTTCTATTATTTCCTTGATAAGAATTTTTTTCCACATTTTTTTCCTTAAGTGTTCTGTTCAGTAACAGATGCTTTTAATTCTGAAAATGTTGAATAACGATATACTTCATATTTCTACATTAAATCCTTAAATTCTTTGTTATAGAATTCCTTACCATTATCTGTTTTTAAATGATTTGGTTTTCTATTTATGAATTTTTTTGAAGAGACTCAACTACTTGTTTTACCTTTAATAAGACCACGAAGTACAAATTTTGAAAAAAATATTGTTAATGAATATTGATAACCATTGTTGATTTTTGAAATTCCTTTTAAATTAACACACTTCATTTCAACTAGATCAGCTTGCCATAAATCATTTATAAATAGTGAAACAACATTTCTTCTCTTAAAATTCTGACTAATTGGTTTATGTAATTCATTAATTATATTTTATCGAATATTATTTAAACATTCACGATTTACAATTTTTTAATGAATATGCTGTTTTTAGATTTACAAGTTGTACAAATACCTTCAAATCTTTGTATTATATTTTAAGTTGTTATTCTACGTCGGTTATGTATTAGAGTAAACTTTTTAAATTTAGATCAATGAATATGATCATCTTTAAGAATTAAATGTGAATTGTGGTTATTCATTTATATAGATAAAAGCTTTATTAAATTTCAAATAATTTCTCCAAAAAAATTATATTTGCATCTACAGGAACAGATTTAACAAGATCTTCCAAATTTACAGTTATAAAATTTTAATTGTTTACCATTATTGATTGATTATTATTATTTATTTGATTTAGCATGTCAGCTACAGTTAGTGTTATATCAAAATAATCAAAGTTTAAATTTCTGTATCTTTTGCTAACAATAATAATCCTTTTAAATACGAAACCATATTCAATATTGAACACTGAGTGTTCAGCACCTGTCATAAAAGTAAATTCAATTTCATGTTTATCATAAATTTTTTCTTTAAGATCACATATCTCTTTGACATTTTTATTTTTTATAATGTGTGTATTCTGTAAAAAATGTTTCTAAATTTTTTTCTGTGTAGTAATTATTGAATTGTGTCATAATTCTTGTTAAATTTTGTTTTAAACTTTCATTATTCGGTTTTATTCGTTCATTTTTATTTTGCAGTAACATAATTACTTAATTGTGTTGAATATTCTTTTTCTGTGACATATTTTTATCCTAAGTATTGTTTGTGAAACTCATATTTGCATCAATTGGATTATTTATATTAGCAAGTCTTCTATTTTTAAAACTAATATAACATTTGGTTCTTTTAAAGACAGCATTAAATTCTTTTGAATTTTTTTAATTTCATTAGTCATCTTTAAATCTATTGATAATTGAAGCTGTTTAATAATATTTTCAAATTTCTCAATTGACTCTTACTTGAATGTAGGTGTATTAACTTCTTTCTCAGTTTGTTTAGTTAGATGTATCTTATTTCCATAAATGTCCATTTATTAATTCTAAGATATCACTAAAATAATAATTCTCACAAAGGAGTTTTAAAACAAATAACCAAAAATGATCACATATTACTTCACCCTTAATTGTATATTCTTTCTGTATTGTAGTATAGTTCATTTTCTTCTAAATAGTAACTAATTATATTGGTATATTACCACCAAATGAATCACAAACAAATATTTTGTCATTATTTTTATAATAACAATACCAGTGAGTTCCAGGATTATCAGATGTATCTAAATTTACTACAACAAAATCAATTTTTAATGCTTTATTTACTAATTGATCAATGATGTATACACCACGAAAATTTTTTTTTTAATTCATTGTAAGTATTTCCACATCAAAATTACTTAATGCTTTAGGATATTTATCAATTACTTTTGAAATTTTTTTGGTTTTCTTAATTTTATTACCAACTTTTTTCTCCATTTCTAAGGTATTTGCAATTGCTGCAGATCCTCCAGCTAATGACAAATTGTTGCTAAATATCGTAATGCAGCAAATAACAAGGGTAAAAATCCACACTCAAGTTGTGTTAACCCTGTACAATCTTTCGATTTTGTTAAGTATTCAATAATTTTTTTACAACAGGAATACCTAATGTAATGAGTAAATTTCGACCTGTTTTTTATCTTTGTCACGTTTTTGTGGTACAGTTAAAAGTGGTTCAATTACATTTAATTGTTCATTATAAACTTTAATTTATCTGATTCTGGTTTAGTTTTACCACTAGGTAGCAAAGTATAATCAACCTCAAACTAATTCATTCACATAGTTAAAAATTTAATAAAGATTTGATATAGTGAAAAATTTATAAAAATATTTTATATAGTTTAGAAATGTATAAAAAATTTTTATACAATCCAAAAATTTTATAAAGGTTTTTCATATAGTGAAAAATGTATAAAGACTTTTTATATAGCTTAAAAATTTATAATTCCCAACAAATTTCATCAACATTAATTCCCATACCTAATTTTCTTTTTGCATACATTATTCCTCTAACAGCTGTTGTTGCAACGTTTTCACCAAATGAAGCATCCTTTGCAGACATTCTTTCTTTTGCAGCAAATTGAAGTTCTTTATCAACTAAATGTTTTTCTAGATATTTTATATCTCAGTAAGCAATATCATGTTTTTTACAAGCTTCATCTAATTGATTTATACCTTTCTCACCTGTTACTAATCTTTCTTCTAATTTAGCACCAGGACCACAAAATTAATAACCTGGAAATGCATTTCAAATGGTAATTTGATAATTAAAGTATACTAGTCCATTTCCATGTTGATCACTATTCCAAAATGTATGTGGAAGAGCATTCAAAATCTAATTAAATATGGAATTCCTGTTGGATTAGCAATTATAAAATCACTAAATTTATTCATTAACATTTTGGCAATACTAACTTTTCCATTATGATAATTTTTATTACTAGCTAGGTCTTCACCATGAATTACAGCTAAGCTATTAACTAATTGTGTAACATCATTTAACCAAACTTACTGAATTCATTTATATTATATTATATTTTTTAACTAAACATTCGCTGTTTTCTGTTTTTCAGGAGAACTAGTATCTGAAGAATGTATAGTTAACTTTCTTAAATTTGGACAATAATCATCAGCAATTGGTTTTGTTAAATATAAATATTTTATACCTTTACTTGATTTTTGTTTATTTAGATTATATTCAGAATATATGTTCCTGAATTTAATAATGAATTTGCATAATATGATTTATCTGCACCATTAAACTTTTCATTGAAATCATCCATGCTAACTTATTTTTCTGTTAAAAGTCTCATTAATCTATCTGTACCCTCATATGTTTTTTACCAATTCTTAATTTATCACCATTAAATTCTACAGGCAAATTATTAACTTATTTAAACATAGCAACTGGTTTTAAACAAAATATTTTATTTTCACTATGATTTATACATTTTAACTTTCTTTCACTATCATTTATCTCTTTAGTTACACTTATCTTTTTACTTTCTTTTTCTTCTTGGTATTTATTAAATATATCTCTAATTTCTGTTTCACTTAATGTATAATCATATTTTCCAGGAATATCATCAGACCAATCTGTTAATTTTTTAATTGATAATAAATCTTCAAAATCTTGTATATGATGATATGGAATAAAATGTTTTTCAACTTTCGTATTTTCTTCATTTTTAAAACATTATCACTGAAGCCTTCAATACCTTGTTTTATTTTTTCAATATCATCAATAACAGGTTGATCTTCCTTTTTTAATTTTTCATATTCTGTTCTTGGTTGCTTTCTCCAAAGCTTAAATTGTACTTTTAATTTTTGAGCTTTCTTTCTATTTTGTTTAGCATTCTTAAAACTTTTTAATCATACTTTGAAAACATTTATTAATGAAGAAAAAACATTAATTATGTTGAAATTTGTGTTAATATTAATATTTATATTTATGTTAATGTTTATATTTTTATTTATCTATACGTTTATATTAAAGTTAAAGTTAATGTTAAAGTGAAATTTAATATTAAAGTTAATGGTTATGTAAAAGTTATTGTTTAATGTTTAATATGTTTTGTTTAGTGTTTATATTGTTAAGAAATGTTGTATTTTATTTCTAAACCTTCCTTCATTTACTTTTCTAGACATATATATCGTTAAAAAACCAAATTCATCAGTCTAACCATTTCTCAGTCTAAAGTTTTTGAATAAACATAGGAATGTTTAATTTAACCATCGTTTAGCTAAAATAAAATTATCATTAATGTTGTTTTAGCACTTGGTCCAATTATTGCACATCTTATAGATTTTGGTAGAATTTTGCCATGTTTGTATTTTATCTCAGTTTCTAGAATTCTTACTTTAGTTTCCCAATCTGTTTTGTTCATTTATTAATATTTTTTCGTTTATTAATAACTTTTTCCAGTTATTAATAATTTTTTTAATTATTAATAATTATTCCATTTATCAATAGTTTTTTCATTTATTGATACTTATTCAGTTATTAATAATTCTTTCAGATGTAAATGAGTATATTCTTTCAAGTTAATGATTATTCTTTTATAGTTATAAAAAGATTAACTGTTGGGATATGTGATAATTATACTAATGTTTTATTAGTTGGTTATTATTCAACGTTTGTAACACCAAGTATTACAAGAAGAAGTAATAATCTTTATTGTGTTGGAGAAACGATAGAAATACCTCTAAGGCAACAGTACTTAAAAAATTTAAAAAAATTGTACATTGGAAAAACGTGATACACACATTAGTGTTATTGAAAGTGATGTAAAATTGTATATGGATATAGGAGATACAATTTGGAAATTTACCTGGTTTTAGTAATCAAATTGTTCTAGCTAATGAAAAAGCTGTTGCTAAGGATGTTCCTAAAATAATTCTCTTTGAATTAAATAATATAAATTTTAATCTTGATGATGAGATGTATTGTTTCATTTTAACGTAATGCAGAGTTTGTTGGACCAATAATTTATGAACTAAATTATACTATAAATGTTCCTATTTTTAATACAATTGAGGAATTAGGACTTACTATAACTGATGAAAATGATTAGATAATTGACTTTACTGGTGATACTGCAACAGTTATTTCAGATATATCTTAATAAATAAAAACTTTTTCTTAATAAATAAGTTATTGCTAAAAATAATGAATATAATTTAAAGTTATCAGTTTTGTTACTTCCTGTTAATAATATTCCTAACAAAGATACAGAAAGTAAAATAAATATTGGTGATGGTTGGCTACATGCAAATAGTGCACATTTGTAGATGAATTTCAGTGTCATTGTAATTGATGGCACAGATTATCCAATTTATGATGGAAAATGAAACTAAAAATTAATTGATAATTATGTAACTAAATTGTTTGACTTTATAACCATAAAAAAAGAAAATAGTATATTATCTAGATTTAAACATCCTACTCTTTCATCAACAGTTTTACTACACCTAGCTTCATCTGTTACTGACATAATAAGTTTAAAAGGACATATTCTTAATACAGGAAAAAATAGTATAGAAATGAAGTACTTTATCCATTGTCAATGCTTGGTCGATTTTTGAAAGATTATAAAGAAATTATGTTTGAAGGAAATTTAACTGTAGTTTTTACACATAGCTCATCTTGTAAAGATGCAATTCTATGATGGTTTGATAAAAATGATGCTGGTGTTGAAATAAACGATACTTTTCCTAAAGAAGGGAAAATTGTTATAGAATCTAAGGAAATTCGTGTACCTGTTGTTAAATATGAACCACATTATAAACTTGAACAATGTGAAAATATTTTTAAAAATCTTAAATTTCTATTTGTTTTTATGAACTTCAAACAGAAGAAATTGCTGGATTATCTGGTAAAAACAGTTTTGAACTAGTTACAACAAATTTCTATAATTCTACAGAATTTGATATGGCAATTTTGTTTTTATTGTATTTTAGGCAAATCGTAAAAATAGTCAATTAGTTGATTCATTATTATTTGGGCATGTTTAACTACAGAATATAAATTTAAAAAATGTAAAAATGAAGATTTTCCTCAAGAAATGTGGAATATTAATCCACCAAATAATTTTCTAAAAGCAAATGATTCATTTCTTGATTTTAAAGGCATTACGTTACTAAAATCAGATATTGATATTATTCCATATATTTTTATAGCTAATTATCCAATTTATGTAACCAATATGACACATAGAAAGAATGTTGTAACTACACAAAGAACAAATGTGAAATGTTGTGCAATTTTAATGAGAAAATTCCAAATGACACACTTGCTTATGTAATTATGTATGGTAAAAAGAATCTTACATGTGATTCACAACAAAGATTACTTAATGGAAATTATTAATTATTAATATTTGATTCTATATACATGAATGAATAAACTAAAAATATTTATAAAAGAATGAACCTCACTCTTATATATATTTCTGAAACATTTTAAGAAAGATAGAAAAAATAAAAACAGAAAATTTTAATATAATTTACTTTTGTTAACTAATGCATTTTAATTAATTGCCTTACTTTCACAATGTAAACTTATTAATATTACTTACTTTTGTTAACTAATACATTTTATTTATTTGCTTTCACAATGTGATTTTTTAAAGTAATGAACTTTATTAACTAATACATTTTAATTAATTTACTTATATTCACAATGTGATTTTTTAAAATAATGTACTTTGTTAACTAATACATTTTATTTATTTACTCACGTTCACAGAGTAAATTTTTTAAAAAGAACTTACTTTCATTAAATAATACATTTTATTGTGTTTAAATCATGTTGAAAACGAAGTAAATGAAGGTAGAAATCAGTTGTTTATAGTAATTAGCCGTTTTAATCTAAAAAATAGGAATTTAGTGAACATGATAAAATCGCTTTTGTTAATTAAATGTACTGATTTTTTTACTGATTTTTGAAAATCGGTTGTGTTATTTATAAAATACAGTATTCTGTTTAAAATTGAGTTTGTGAGCCATAACATACAAAATTATTCTACTGGTATGTTTTAAGGGTTGATTTTATGCCGACATTGTGTGTATGGTCGATCTCAAACCCGTGAGTTCATAGTATATATCCTGGAACAGGAATGCTTAAGCGTAATGTGTAAGCTTCGATCCTAATGTATCGCTGCTGTCGGTTTTCTTGAATGACACCTCTAGATATATGAAACTCTTACATGGAAGTGTGAGTGTTTTTGGTGCTGGATGGCAATCCCAATTCCATTGTTCTTTTTAAATGTGGTTGAAGCGTAAGGTTTATGAGAGAAGTATTCATGACATATATAATTCTCTCATCATTCTCTACTGGACTGGTATTGAGTGACGACATGATTGCATGGTTTCAAGCTAACTGATTTAAGAAACACGTAGTTCACATGTGTTATCACATTGCGGTTTGGTAGCAAACTGACGTGCTGTGGATTGTGTGCATTTGTTTTATACCGTACCCCCATCCTGCCATAGATTTAATTGTACAATGATTTCCTCACCACGAAAGTCAACAAGCTGATTATTCTGGTCCACAATACGCAGCTCCAAATAGTCCTGTGTCTGAGCTGTCACTGGAAGGTATATCGCATTGGCAGGGGTCTTAACAATCTTATACCCCATTGCAACTGAGGGGAAGAATCTGTAAATAGTATGAATCAGACTGTTGTTGAGATAGGAGTTCTTTGCAATGTTACACTCGACTCGGATTGAGCTGATGGGAAGTATGTCCACAGCCTGAACTGACTTGTAAAATTTACTTGGATCCTTCTTCAAAACCTGCCCTTTTGTGAAACTTAATAGGCGTCCTATTGAACCTTTGTGGTTAAAGTCAATCGTTGCATTTACATTCCTTATTTCAGATTTAAGTGTATTGGTGTTTGCATGTAGCTCAATACCTTTTGCAGACTGTTTTAAGACTTCGTTTAAATTGTCGATATCGTATGCACCTGGTTCTATTCCACAATATCTTTTTCACCATTAATATGCAGATGCAGTTTTTTACTAGTCTCAGTGATAATTGGGATGCTGTTGTATGGCTTGAGACCAATCAATGCAATACTCCATTCCCCAACACTCAAATCAATTGTGGTAAGTTATTACCATGCAATACAGGTTGAAACGTCCCCTTAGAAAAATTATTGAATTACTGTGCTGATAAATCCCTTATGTTATTTGATTTTCAAACAGCTGAGCAGAACTGAATGTACTCAGACATTTCGCTCTTTGCCTATTCTTATCAACACTAAACTGACACACAATATTTTAGTGCAACACAATCTGACTTTTAAAAATCCCTACAAAAGAATGGCCCTGACTAACAGTAACCTCTACCTTTCATGAATCACTTACCTCACAATAATCTTCGTTACTCGTACTACTGCAATACAGTGAGCACCACTACTGCTAGCGAAATAAAAGATTCAAACCACTGAAGGAACTAACTACTGATAGGCATAGTTAGCAAATGAAAGATTTTGATAGAGAACAAACAATTTTTCATACAGAGCGCTACATGGTGTTACTAATAAGAAAACCTAAACAGCCTAGTTACAATATGATCGTTCTTTTAACGTCAAAGTGTACGACAATGCGTCTGAATCTCAACTGATGAACAATGTTTAAAGCTCCTCCTTATATTGCATGCTTCTTCTTCATTGCAAATGTCGGAGAAACGTGATGCATAGATGTCCACAGAGGTATGTATTAAAGTCCTGATAGCACCGATAATTGCAGAACACATATCTTCTGTGAGTAAAGTGTCACTGTAATTCTTCTGGCGGTTGCAGGTCACCAAACGAGTCGAAATCGTAAACGGTATCCGCATTTTTCATAATATGTGATAACAGTGGGTACCGGGGCCTCCAGCAACATCTAAATTCACAATGCCACATTCACCAGTTTTCCACATAGTCTTCAGTAATGTATCCCACATAAACACACCGCCGAATAATAGTATGTTGAATTTCTTTCTAACAAACTTAAGAAGATCAGTATTTCTGAGTTGTCGATCTGGCAGAACCGCTAATGGGCTTTTTTTAAATTTATGAATAGACCAAGCTGGTTCCTCTATGGTTTCAAGTATAGTTCTTTCCCGATGGCTGCGGCTTTCATCATGCAGTTATGTCTTCTGGCTTCTTCTAACTGCGCATGGGAGTATTGCGCGTTCTTGACCGTTCAAGCAATAGTTGCAGCACCACCAGCTGGGAATCCTACCTGCGAGAGCGCGGAGATGGAACAGAATGAGAAATGGAAGATAACTGCCAAATGTCTGGGGTATTGGTAGAAGTCGAGATGCTTTCATTGATCCTCTTCTTCTTCTTCCAGCACCTTTCTGCTTCAGTGCGTTTTTAGCTGCATACATAGGTGTCAGAATACAGTTCTTCAAACAGTTCTGCTTTTCGCCCTTGTTCTTCTTCTTGTTTAGTGCATAATGTGCAGCATTCATAACTCATTTGAAATTCATCACGCCTAAACCAAACTTAATTTTACCACGCATGGTTCAATCAACTGCAAATGCTGAGATCTGTTGACCTTTACCAATATCCTTTCTTCTCCACATCGCCTTAGCCTTATCAGGTAAAATGCTATATGCAATGTGACGACTTGAGAGAGTTTTATTTGCTGTGTATGCAATGTCATCTTCCATACACGCTTCGTCAAACAGTTTAACCCCCTTATCACCTTTTGCCAGCGTTCCTGAAGCTTTGTTCTACGTCCACACTAGTTATACCTAGGGATGTGTAATTCCCTGGCAGTTTGTCTAGAATACCACCACCTCCTCTAGAGCGTCTCCTAGCACACATGTTATGCTACTGTGGTGGTTGTGGACTGTGCCCCCCTCCCCCCCCCCCAATTATATAGCAAATCATAGGCATCAATCCCACTGTTTTGTGTAGCAGGAAAACCAAGCCATTTGACTAGTGCTTTATTTTCACGACGTATTATGACTCTCTCCACGAGAAACACATCTGGTTTTGAGCTTTTCTGCAGCTCCTCAGTGTAGAATCAACCTGCAATTTCTTCATCTTTACTATCCTTCAATATATAAGTTCTAGCATTCATTCTTTGCACCTTTGAAACTTTAAATATCTCTATTGGCGAGTTCGGTAGATATGATTTCTCAAACGCCATCTTGTGCTTTGAGATACGTACCAAATCACCTACATTAAATTTCTGTCTGTGTGGAACAAGCCTTTTAATGCGATAGTACACCGTATCCATGAGTCCATTATCACGAACATCGATTGGTCTAATTTTTATTGTGGTATGTTTGGTTCCATTACACTGAGCAATTATTTCTGGGAGAATATCTGTCCATTTGTATGAGCCGTGAAGGTTAAAACGCATCCACATTCGACCTTTTATTGTTCTGTTGAGACGCTCCACGATACTTGCCTTCAAGTGAGTGAATATTGAGTAGTAATGTATGCCGTACTGCTGCATCATGGTCTTGAATACCTATTGGAAAACTCCCCGCCATGATTTATTTGGAGGTTGTCTGGGCATCGATTCGTCCTTGTCTGTAGCAAATGCTCAAAAACATCTGTGACATTTCTACCCGTTTTTGATTTGACAGGCAAGGCCCAGGAAAATTTCGAGTACGTATTAATAATCATTAAACTATATTTGAATCCATTAGTGTCATGTGAATATGCCCTCATATCTAAAAGATCAACTTGCCATAAGTCATCCAAACCGTTTATTATAGCATGCCTACGAGGGTATGTTTTGCGTGCTGGTTTGTACAGTTCTCGATCTACTGTCTCCATGATACCTCTCTTTCTAAGTTCAGAGATTACTGAAACAGCCCCATTCGAATGAGTTGTATTATTTGCAACAGCTGATTCCATTAGGAGCTGTAGTCGATCTATTGGCTCGTTTTGGTTGTCATAATATATGTACTGAGTGATTCGATTGTTCACTGCTTTATGCTCAGTGTCAATGCCATCAACGCTGCTGCTGCTGATGTTGTTGTTTTGTGGCTGTTTTCGTCATAAAGTATTGGTTTTATAATGGTTTTATATTTCTTGTTTCTCAGGCTTTTCGCGATCTTATGTGCATCAGTCATGTGCAGTTTTTCACGGCACGTTTCCCTATCATTAACCGAATAATTTATAGGTTTTTTGGTACGTCTTAGGAAAATAAGATTCATTAAGCTGGCTGTTCTCTCAATCGGCCTATCACCGATCTGTATTGTGTCATCAGTTACAGTTATAGGATGTGTGCCCAACATGCACGATCTTCTCCTGCTAACGCCGAATGTTCTATCTATCTGACCAGGGACGTGACAGATAAGGAATTCGTCAATGGCAGCACCATCGTTATCATTTTTGTTTTTTGTTTTTGCTGAGAGCTGTCTGAGACATTCAGTAACCTGCTTAAAGGTCTCTCTTAGTGTCTGCTGTCGATCCATGTGCCCTAACCTCCGAAACCGTGATTTCTTACGAACTGCTTTCCACTCTTGATTCACTTTCTGCTTCGTTGATATCTCGGTGTATACTAATCAGACATCGCTGCAACGTGAGGTCGTTCTTCTTCCTCTTACTATGTGGTTGCTCCCCATTCTCAATAACAGGAAACTCTACTTCTATTTTCCCCTCAATAGCCTCGACCTTTTCTTACCGACTTCATTAACTAACTCATTTAACGAATTCACCATTGTCAGAAGAGTCTGTAAAACGTCTCTAGTTCCCTGTGCATACCTTCAACTTTATGCACAACAGACTGAATTTTCGCATCCATGTACAGGCGAATGCTCTGCCTGTGTACACCCATTCTCTCGGGTTGAGAGCTAGATATGCGCGCGAATTTGTCCATGGTGCAGCGTATACTGATGTACAACCTCTCTTGCAGTGCTGTATGTGCAGAAACTCTCGAAAGTTTCGCCTGTACCTACTATCACTCAGTTTTCTTGTTTTATCAATAATGAGAAACCCATACTGTGAATGATTCCAGCAATCAGGACACATTTTTACAAACTCATTGGAGGTACTGCCTCTAATTGGTTAAATAAAAACTGTTGAAATAAAGACATATGTCCATCCTATCCATCATAGGCAGAGTCCTTTTCCCATCAATTCCTAGGGAGAGGAAGGTTGGGTGACTTGGTTACTGGAGGTAGCCCAAGTGCCCTTTTTTCTGCCATTTTCTTAGGTTAGTGGAGGTAGCCATGGTGAGTTGCACTATCCTGATAGAATTTAGACTTCGTGCCATTTTATGGGGGAGGGTTGGGGAGGGTAGTAGGGAGGGGGTATGTTAGTGGAGGTAGGCCAATTGACCTATCTTCTCACCAAAATTTGAACCATGACATCATTGTGATGTTGCCATATCTGTCGCCACCATCTTGGATCCGCCATCTTGAATAAATCTGGCAACAATGTAGAGTGGGGTAGTACCTGCTTTGTACACTACTGCAGCTCGCACAGACGTGGAGCTGTAGTCGAGCAGCCTTGCACAAGACCACCTACAATAAGATTTATTGTAGGTGGTTTTGTCTTGTTGAAGCAGTAGCTCACGCAAGGTCTGGTGCTGCAGTCAGGTGGTTTTACAGCTATCTCTGAGCCTGTAGAGTGCCTCTCCAGTGTTAGCATAGTTTAATGATCGAAATGGAACGCAATCGTTTCACCATATTCGCTCTCAAACATAGAGGGTATAAATAGTGTGTGTATCGGACCTACCTTTTGCCATGGGAAGTGCTGCCATGTTGGATTTCAGTCTGTCCCCCGCCCCCCCCGCCCCTACAACAGTGCCAAGCCAGTATGAGCCACTGCTGACTTCCCAAACGACCTGCAGTGCAGGATCTATCAGATATTAAGCCGATAATAATAGATTTTCTGATACAGAGTTAATATTTAAAGGTTGTGAAGGGAAATGCAGAAAAACACCACACAGAAAATAAAGCTCGTGCTGAAATGGGGCGGCCACTGAAGATGCTTAAAAAATAAAAGAAGCAAAAAGCATATGACAATAAACAAACTGCCTTCAATCAGTTGCATAGACGGAACATACCTCTATGAATTTTGAAGCAACTAAGGAACGATGGAAGACAGAAAAAAGTGACGATCTCTTTTGTGCAGATGCACCCCAAGCTCGAACTCTTACAGGAATTTGTGAGATGCTGTGAGTAATGAGGCTAACGAGCAGAGGCACTATATCAGCAGTGTGTGGCATAAGTTGAGAATTTGCGTCTCACAGGAGGTGTGTTAGGGTAGTCCATGTGGTTGTGATGACGACCATGTCTGGATGGCGTAGTGGTCAGTGCATCTGCCCAGTAAGAATGAGACCTGAGTTCGATTCCTGTTATGGCATAAATAAATGCCTATTGGCAGTTAAAGCCTTCAATTCCTTTGTGTCTTGAAATATGAAACACATTACATCCCAGTCTGTTTGCGTGGCCATCACCCGGAGCAAGCATAGAAATACTTGTTTTTTTAAATAAAACCACTTTCTCTTGCTGCAAATTAATTTATTTTTCTCACATGCGTTTCGCCTTTTTCTACCTCTAAGGCATCTCAGTGGGATAGTTTGATGTGATCTGCTTTTCCTCTCATCTGGTCTGGAGCTGGCACAACCCCTTTATTTCCGAAACATAAGCACAATTTGGTATTCCGAACTTTTTCACACTGTTCACCATGTTTTTCCTTCTTTCTTATGGTGTACTATTATTCTTTCGCCACTAGATATAGCTATTTGATCGAACACAGTGCTTTTAACAACGTAAATATTGTAACTTGCCTCCTGAGAAATTTTGTGGCATGTGCTGTCTACCATTGATGTCTATACACCAAGAAGCCCATTTGTAGAGGTGTCAGGCACATTCGGCCTGGAATCTCATTGAATGGGGTAGAATTGTCTTCAGTGATGAGTCCTGCTTGGAACTGAGCCCGGTGACCAGCGAAGATGTGTCTGGAAACGTCCCAACAGTGGTGGGATACCAACCTCATTCTCGGCTGCCAAATGGCCCAACAACCAGAAATGATGGTATGGGGTGCCATTTCATTTAATAGTATGACCCCTTTGATTGTCATCCACAGCGTCCTTATAGAACAGTGGTATGTTGACAACATTCTAAGGAGTGTTTTGTTGCCCTTCACGTCAAGCCATCCTGGGCTTACATTTCAGCAAGATAATGCCCACTTGCACGCAGCGAGAATTTCTACTGCTTGTCTTTGTGCTTGCCATTTGGAGCCTTACAGGGAGGGCCCTCCAATCAGCTCGGGATTTTGATGATATAATGTGTCAATTGGACAGAATTTGGCATGATATCTCTCATAAGGACATCCAGTAACTCTGTCAATCAATGCCAAGCTGAATAACTGGTTGCACAATGTGCAGTGGTGGGCTGAAGTGTTACTGACTTGCTCATGTTGTAAAGCTCTTTGTCATGAATAAATTATCTATTTTTTCTGAAATTACCATCATTTGAGTAGATGGATGTTGCTGGTTCTGCCCCAGGCGTGAAGCTTCCATCAGTATCCATCTACTACTGGCAATTCCCAATCAATCAATGCCAAACCAAATAACTGGTTGCAATGTGTTACTGAGTAGCTCAAGTTGTAAAGCTCTTTCTCTTGAATAAATGATGTATTTTTTTCTGAAATAACAATAATTTGAGTAGATGGATATTATTGGTTCTGCCCCAGGCCTGGGGCTACACTCCGTATCCATTTACTTCTGCCAATTCCTGAGCACCCCACATACCCCAATCTAATTTTTTCAATAAATGAATTTAACGATTGTAAAAAAAAAATAGAAGAATTACATGTTTTAACTGGTTATAAAAATGAAAAATCGTGTGTATAAAAAAGTTTTGATTTGGAAATACAGGAATAACAATATATTCTCACAAATCTTGGTTTTTACATTGCAAAAGAATTTAATTAAAAAATAAAAATCTAATTTTTCCTTTATAAATAAGTACACACATGAAAAGCTTGAATGAGCTATGAGAACATTTTAAAAGAAAGTTCCCCTGTGGTTGACCTTCGAGATACTTTCAATTTGGAAGGTGTAACATGTCATAAGAAAAAGTAAAAATTGAAGACAAAAAAATAAAAATAAAAACACTACTTTGGTTGAGTGGCTGATAAAATTATTAATGAAAATATAAACGACATCTGGGTTGTGTGATAAACAATTATAAGAACATAAAACATAAGCATGTTTTTGTTGGTTGCATTTATATATATATATATATATATATATATATATAATTGAAACAAAAAATGTATACGAATGCAACCAACCAAAATCATGCTTTATGTTTTATGTTCTTGTAATTGTTTATCACACAACCCAGACATCCTTTATATTTTCATAAATAATCTTATCATCCAAACCACAACAACATGCTTCTTAGTTTTATTTTTAATGTTTATTTTCCTTTATATATCTTGTACATTCCAAATTGGAAGTATCTAAATTTTCGAAAATTTTTATAAACGAATTTAAATGTCTTTTACAAATTTAAACACCAGATTTGTCTTTATAATGATCATCACTTTCTATTTCGTTTTCTTCACTAGAATTTGGACCTTCCAAATAAGATTTAATTTCCTTAAGAATATATTTATATATTTGTCTCTACTATGCTTATTTAATTCTTTTAATTCTACAAGTTTATCTTTTGCTTTATCATCAACAGTAACTTTTGTACAACCATTTTTAAGTAAAATAACATCTAAACATTCCACTTGTTATTCTTCATCTAGTAAACTATTTAATTTTTCTCTAGTATGTTGGTAATGCATTTTATTCAGGTAAGGTAGGTCGACAATTTTAGCATTTTCATCTTCATCCATTTACAAGTACAAAAAAATTCAGTGTACACAACTTTAATTAACATAAATGGAAGCACTAGTTAATCATAAAGATATAGCACTATAGGAAATGGATGTATGTATTTATATCATCAAGGATATTATATATAATATATAATGTTTGCTATATTTATTGTGAAGGAGATGGAAATTTAATTTGTCTTTGTTATATTTTTGTAGATTATTATATTCATAAACATAAAGCACATTTACTCATAATAAATTTAGAATGCCCGAAATTTATGTTAGGATTTTTAGAAAATAAATGAACTATTCTAGAAAAATTCTAAACAGTTAAAATACTTACATAAAAGAATTAAACAATTAACACAACCCTTTCTTAGTGTTTATTTGGTGTTGTCTCAGTTTTATCTAATTTAACTTTAATCTTATGTCATAGATCTATTTTAGCAATTTGAATTACTTCCTCTAACCAATAATTAGAGCAATAACAATCTTGTATATTACTGAATTCAAATATATATTTCTCTTTTCCACGACAGTTTTCAATAGCAATATTGGAAATAATTAGATCCAATCGTTGTTGTAGGTCTTCTAGTCATCTAAAGTTTTTTTTATATTTCCTAATGCTTCACCTATTTTCAAATATTTGATTATTTCTGTATCTTCTTCTTTATACAGTAACTGTCTTTATTGGAAAACATTTAGTGTTTTGAAATAAAGGAATCTGGGAAACAAGTGTTCATTAAAAGAAGAAAAACTATCTTTCTTATTTCTAGAAATTGTTTTTTCCTGAGAACAACAAAAAATTTCTAAATCCTATCAAAGACTAGTATATGGAAAATAAATTAATCGCTAAATTTTGAGATTATTTTTGTTTCCTAAATTCTACTACTTTATTTTTATTGGAGCCTTTAACAATATAAACAGATTTTTTTCCTTTTTGTTTGCTTATAACATCTACACATGTAAACTTATTGTTATCATTTACATCAAAAGCATAAACTTTGTAAATTACACTTGTTGGAAAATCTGTCCATTCTCATTCGAAATAATTTTTTATTTCTGCTTCCTTTTCTTTTATTTTTGTTCCTTATCCAATATATTTTTGTATTCATGTTTTATAGGTACATTATCATCCCAATATTCTAGTTTACTTTCTTGTGTACTTAATTTTTTAAATTCTTGTTCTCGTTTTTTAGTGGGTTGTAAATATACTATATTAATTGGTTTAATTTCTTTAATTGTAAATGGAGAAAGTTTATGGAAAATATTTATTCTTTTTCTAGATGCAAATGGAATAATATCATTTTTTATTATTCCTATTTTTTTGATATTTATATCTTCTGGTATTTACAAAATATACAATTGATTTCAGATAAATATGTTTCTCCAGATTTTATAAAATATGTTTGTTTTTCAGAAATTATATTATTTGTGTTTTCCAAAACTTCTATACAGTTAATAGAATACAACTTCAAATTAAAAGCAGATTAAATGCATTTAACCAATTTTTCTTTTTCTTCTTTATTATGTGTTTCAATTTTTATTTGTATTTCAGTTAATTTTCATATATTTTTGTTGCCCTAATAAGCACATTGTAATATATCTATTATAAGGAAGGCAACAACTGTTGGTTAACAATCTCTTAATTTTTGACACATTTTATATTGTGGAATGAATGGGAAGGAGTTTTTTGAAATATTTTATATTTTGGTTTAGTAATTCTAATCATTCAGTTAATGTACGGAATTCTTCTTCTTTTTGGGAAACTGGATTAATATAATTAAAACTTGTTGCTCGTAATCTAGTTAGTCCATTATCTTTAGCGAGCTCAGAAGAAATGTTTCCTTTGATCTTTTATCTACAGAATTTGAAAACACTATTACATGGTTGCCAATTTGTTTATTAATTCCAAACTGATTATTGACAGCTAAATTTATTTTAGATATTTACTCTAGAATTAGAATTGATCCATGTTAATGTTTTTCAACAGAATTAATGTTTTAACTGTTACATTACAATATTATTTATATTCTCCTTGTACTTGAAAGTTAAAATTTACTGTTAAAAATTCACAGATTTCTTCTTTATTAAAAATACCTGCAAAATCTTTGTGATGCCTAAATCCAATAAATAATAATGTGCTTTCATATGTTCTTTTAAAATATCTGGTAAATCTTTTAATAATATATCTAATTTCACATAGGCTGATTCTATTTAATAAGGAATAACAACATGATTGGAATTAGAATCTAATAAATAAGGAATTTATGCGTTAACTCCATGTCTAGACAAATTAAATTTAGAAATGGCTAAATTTAATTTTTCTAATTCCTTTTCCTCCTTTTGTGTAGTTAATATCTCCTATATTTGTAATAAGAGTATTATTATTTAAATTTTCAATATATAGCCATGTGTCAAACCTTCTGTCGGTTGTGTTTTTTTACTTGCAAGTAGTCCTGTTATAGACTATATCTTTTTGTTTGTAGTACACATTTATTCAGATTCCATTTATATAGAAAAGAATTATTAGATTTGTGTTTATGTAGCTAGAATTAGTGAGGTAAAATAATTCTTTTATAATGTAGCTGGAACTAGGTAGCTGAAAGCATAGTGATATGATTTTCATACCCAACTGAGAATAGTAGCCTTATAAATTCTGTAAATAAATTTGTACTTAATTAAGATGTTTTAATTGTAAATTGCAATTATTATATAGTGATTTTATATATATTTTCTAGTCAAATGACCATGATGACGAACTTTTTTATTACCTTTTGTGTAATGTTTTCTATGTAAAGAACAAATTTTAGATCTATTATGTATTGACTGTTCTTCAGAAGTTAATGGTTTAATTTCTTTCATTTCGGAATAAGTTTCCCCAATTTCTTCAACTTCTTTTTCAATATATTCTATAATTTTTTATGACAAGTTGGTCCTCTCTAAGCAATCGAATTTTTATAATGTCGATTTATATATTTAATATAATATCAAAAACCACTTGGTTCATGTTGTTGATATTTTATAGTGAAATATTTTTCTGGATTGCACTAGCATTCTTAATAATATACCCTCAGAATCCACATAAATAACAGAATGAACCATTGTGTAAACATATAATTTGTAAATTGTAAGTATTTACATAATTTTAGTAGTTCTACTTTTACTGTTTTTTTAATTAAACGATGTTTTGTAAGTGGTTAATTTTTCTTTATTATTAAATTGTAATAAACACCAATCATAAATAAATTTTTGGTGCTCGTTTTTCATTAATTTGAATAGGAACAAGTCGAGATAAATCTTTTATCGAACAGAATTGTAATTTTTTTTAAATTATATTTAATTAATATGTTTTTTCCTTCTTAGGTATTTTTGATTGATATATGCATAGTCATAATATTTTTCATCAGAAGAATTTTTTCTTCAAAATATTAAATGTTAATAGGTACAATAATTTTTGTCTCAATTTTCGGAATATCATTAATTTTGGCAGGGAACGAAAAGTCCGGTATTTTTCTTCAACTTCTTTAATAAAATCTTTATAATTTCTTGTTGTAATCGAATTTTACAGTTCTGTCTATCTACTGTTGTTAATGTGGAAGTTATTGTCCATAGGAGGCATTTTTCAGCATTATTTTTTACACTAACAGAAGCTTTTTTTCTTTTTTTCTAGTCACTTGATGTAAGTCAAACCTCTTAATGGAACAATTTATTATTTGCAGATTGTATTCCAATAATTCTATTTAATGTCCATCCCAATCCATGTGATTGAAAATTGGAGGTTTTTGTCAAAATATCTTTTTTCACATTCCTAAATTTTTTAATTATAACGTTCTCTGTAAGAACCATATAATTTGGAGTTTGATGTCCATATTTCATCATTTTATTACTTTTCTACATTCTGTACCCACAAAATAAATTAATATTTATTTTCAAATAGTTAAATAATTTAAGATTTTCTTTAACAATATCCATAATTTCTGGTTTTATTGCGTTTAAGAAATGTTTTGGATAAAGAAAACCTACATTGTTTTCAAAATTTAAATGGTATGTAATCTTTTTCTAAATGTTGAATCAACTATATATTGATTTACTGGTTTTCTGTTTTTGCTTCCCCAAACACATTTTTAGAGAATGGAAATATTTTTTTTAATCGGTTATCCTCCTTATTTTTGTTTCCAAATGCATTTTTAGGAAATAGGATTATTCCCTTCAATTGTCTATCCTTGTTGATCTTAAAAACAAGCTTTTGATTTGTGTGCTCATAGATAAGGAAAAGAATTAGATTATCTATTTTTAATAAAAAAAATTGGAGTGGAAAAAATGAAATCTCTGAGGATATATTTTTTATCCTTTTATTCCTAAATATAATTTTTTCCATGCACAAGGTTTTTTATTTTTCTTATAAATAGGTAAAATACATAATTCTTCCAATATTTTATTTTCAATCATTAGATTTTGTTAAATTTACTGAATAAATTAGATTGGGATATGAGGGATGATCAGGAATCAGTAGTAGTAGATGGATACTGCCAGTAGCCCCAGGCCTGGGGCAGACCTGAGGCATAATCGGCAATATCCATCACCTGTGCATCTGTTCTAGTATGATATACCCAAAAGTATCCAAATGACCTGAATTGTTTTTCGCTGATTTGCATACACCCCACATAAAGTAGCTGTGTTACAGATCCTCTAATCTGTTTACAGTTCAGCTGTTCGACTATAGAAATGGGATACCACAAGAGATCACTAGAGAACACTGTTCTTTAAGGTAATAAGTCCAGATACAAAACAACTCCAAAATAATGGAAGTGCTAGGAAATGCATCATTAGAGATAAAACAGTACACTCAATTTTATTGTGGTAAATGACATTTCAAAACCACTACCATACTCATTAGAATTTAAATTAACTAACTCCATCACATAACACATTCCAGCGATCTTTAGGCAAAATTAAATACGTTTATGAAAAAGAGATTTTTTGACAGTATCAGGACTACCAAGGTTCTATGACAGTTTGAAGAATTCTTTCTGTTTAAATGGTTTTTCTACACCTTTGAAACATCATTCCTTACACGAGTAGTTTATCATAAACAGGATGTTGAACTAATCAGTTAAAAACAGTGCGAGTAACAGCGGCAGGCGCTATATATTTAATATAATTTCAGGTAACAAAGTTTGCACATGTTTAAAATGAAGTCATAATGTGAAGTTTTTTGATGTGTATTCGAACCCAGCACGTAATCGGATTGTTGACAAGTAAAATCAGATCTTAGATACCGAATTTTTTCACCAGCAGCGAGATGTCTAGTTCTGTAATGAGGATACAATTTTTTTTTCCTGACCGAAGATCAAACCCAGCACCTATCGCCGTCGATTTCTATCCATGGATCGCTTTCTCACCAGTAGTGAGGTGTGTGCATGTTTGAATAGAAATAACGGGTCCTATTGTTTTTGTTGTCAATACATGAGGAGACATTAAAAATGAAAATTATTTATCAGTTGTAACTCGGGGTACACATGCTATGGCTTGAAATGATGCCATGAATGTTTTTGTGCTGGACCGGGATTCGAACACACACATGTGTTTTCATGGATACCTAGAACAGTTTGCAGTCTTGGGCAAAACAACGAAATGAGCGAACTATATCATTCTGTGTGGTTCAGATACCATGGAGGAGGAGATCCGAATTCCAGTCCTAGTCGAGTACCAAATTTCCAACGTCTCAAGTTCAAATAATATAAGAGTCCTGTGACCTGAGGTGACCATTGGATCATTAAGCAAAATGGACTTTCTAGTGTAAGGAAGCTCGCTGGTGACAGAGTTTCTGTTTGCCGCTACTGCCACTTCTGCTATGGCTGGCCCAGCCGACACCGGCTGTACCCCAGCAGGTAACGAAGAGGTATGAGGTTTATAATGCGGATTCTGAACTACGGTGCAACTTGACGTTCTTCACTTGGCAGTACTAGAGGTGAAGGAGTTCTGTTCGTGTGTGTTTGAGATAAGCGCCGGAAGTGGGAATCGAACCCATACCTCACAGTTAACAAACTAGGATCGATTCACCACAGCACTGAAACCTAAATATGCTACTTACATGATTGTGTCGCACCATATGAAGCGCTTACCTTACAAATTAGACACGGCGAAAACAATTCAATTCTCCATTAACTGGTTAATTAGCAGCATGGTTTCTGACACGGAAATTATGCTTGTCTCCTGTCAACTGGATACAAAGACGCTTTAAGCCATCATAGCCTCCAATCGAAGCCATTTTGAAATTTTCACTGCTGCAAGAAATTTCTTAGCTCGAGGAATACCATTGCAGAGTATGAAGTTACCAAATACTTCGATTATTACTACTGCTGCTGCGTGTCTGAAGGAAGTGTTTGATGCCTCTCGGTCATTTTTAGAAGCAGTTCTCCAAAAACAGGTAAATATTTGATTCGTAACAAATGACTGCGGCGTTCTGTGGCAAGTGGACCGTAATACGTAGTTATTTAGTTCTTTCCATGTCGGGGAATGCTTTTTAGGTTAATACCGAGCACATCCAATTATTAGTAGCTTACATTGAAACTAAATTAACTGATAAAGACACTACTTCATTACAGATATTGCGTTGCGTTACTTCATTTACATGCGCTTAGCAACTAAGCTTGTAAAACTGGTGGTAAACGCTATTTTCAAAGCGGATGTTAGTATCTTCTGTAAAATGTCACGATCATTCTATCCGGATGGCTTCGTCGACGTCACCTATTTCAGGTAGAACAAGGAAGAAAATATTAAAGAAGCGGAACTGTTTTCGTTTGCAATATACTCATTCTACTTGGTCCAGGTTCACAGTTTTGGGGAATAACTATAACTGTGGTATACACTTCACCAATGTAGAAAATTATATCAACTTTGCAACTCTCGCATCCGACTCAGAGGTCTTACACTTAACCGCCAACCAGAAATTCCAGCTCTGTGGAACACGAGTTTCAGTAAACTGATGTAGCGAAGACTATTTACTACTGGACTTTGTTTCCGGAAAACATGCAATTGATCACTGAACTCTATTACTATACTGTAACAGTAATTTCGTGAGCAAGCAAAGCATACGAATAGCAGAACTCAACAGTGCTGTTACTTCCAATGCTGTGTATTCCTGATCTAAACTGGCTCTGTACTAGGTACTGCAACGTTCAAAAATGTTCAAATGAATGTGAAATCTTATGGGACTTAACTGCTAAGGTCATCAGTCCCTAAGCTTACACACTACTTAACCTAAATCATCCTAACGACAAACACACACACCCATGCTCGAGGGAGGACTCGAATCTCCGCTGGGACCAGCCGCACAGTCCATGACTGCAGCGCCTAAGACCGCTCGGCTAATCCCGCGCGGCTACTGCAACGTCATACTGACGCAAACAGTGTGCTAGCACTGCCAACTTCATTTTTCGTTTCATATGATTTTATAATCACTGAAATAAATGTCACATGACCTCCCAACTTTAGAGGTTTCATTTCGTGCCTCGTTTCCTTCTGGAGGATTAGTTTTCTCGCCAGTGAGCTTTTTCCCTTCTAACCAGCGAAATGCCGCCGAGAGCGGCCAGTAAGCGCTTCAGCAAGCGCTGTTTAGTGCTGTTAAGAGGACTTCTTTTAACGCTGTCTTAGACGGAGGAATTTAGTTTCATCTTAAAACGTCTTAAGCGGCAATGTTCACAGACTTACCAAATAAGAAAAGCATATTGCTCAGGTATGAAAAGGTTTAAAAACAAAGTTTGCACAGTCGGCCCTGGTCAATGTTTCCGTCTGACAGCACTGCATTGTACTTTGCCTAAGAGGTGTTCCTGTAACTATGGAAATCATTAGTTGAAACCGAGTTTAACATCTAAGATTGCGGTACTACTAAAATGTTCAAATGTGTGCGAATTCTTAAGGGACCAAACTGCTGAGGCCATCGGTCCCTAGACTTACACACTACTTAAACTAACTTAAACTAACTTATGATAAGAACAACACACACACCCATGCCCGAGGGGGGACTCAAACCTCCGGCGGGAGTTCATCCTCAGACTGAGTTGTATTTATAACAGGGTAACCAGGGAAGACTGTTTATCCTCATCTTTCTCCATCGAGCATTGTAAGCCATAGACACAAATGTTTACAATACTACGAGTACCTCGAACGTTACAATTGACGTTTTCCTCCGAAACTAACATTTCTTTGTTTACAACGAATTAAAATTTGTAGAAGCGGCAGATTTCGAATCCGATAACAAGATAGTACAAACCCACTGCTTTACCTACTCCACTATCCTACCACTTGTATGAAACGCTGTTACAGACATCTTTGGCGTGATCTGTGGGGTAACACTTGTGACTAAAATACGGTAGTAGGAGCAACATGACCTGCATCACAACGTGAAATTAAATTTTACCTTTGATCTCTGAAAACGGTGTCATTAATATTACAACGGATGATGTTTAGAGACAAAATACAGTTATATGACACTCTAAACAATACTCACAAGGAACTAATGTATGAATACATAATAATTCTCGTTGTCCTCCTAAACTAATTGTGAATGAATTTGACTTCTGGTTCTAGGCGCTACAGTCTGGAACCGCGCGACCGCTACGGTCGCAGGTTCGAATCCTGCCTCGGGCATGGATGTGTGTGATGTCCTTAGGTTAGTTAGGTTTAAGTAGTTCTAAGTTCTAGGGGTCTGATGACCTCAGATGTTAAGTCCCATAGTGCTCAGAGCCATCTGAAGCATTTTTGACTTCTGAAGCAAAGGAAGTGCTCTCCACCTTGTATCGCACTTCGTTTCCTCCTACCTTGTCAGTAGGCTCTTACTGTGAAATTTCAAAGCTCAGGTAATTTGATAAGGTCGCATTTTTATCTACGATACATTTCTGGGTGAAGAGAATGGCGGAGGAAGGCCACGTCAACCGTCGTCGTCACCCTGGACTTCCACGGACTAACGTGAGCGATCAGGACAACGGTACACTCCACCGCAGTGATTGAAACCCTTTCAGAACTAGCACAGAAATTACGAACATCCTCCACCTAAGTGTGAGCAGTTCAACCATTCGTCGTCGTCTCAACTAGAAAGGAAGGTATGGACGAAAATCGGCGGTTAAGGAAATGTTGTAGGAACAACATAAGGCTGTCAGATTAAACTTTGCACTGGCATACCTACATTTACCATTTACATATATACTCCGCTGGTCACCAAGCGGTGTGTGGCGGAGGGCACAATTCGCATCGGCGGTTAAGGAAATGTTGTAGGAACAACATAAGGCTGTCAGATTAAACTTTGCACTGGCATACCTACATTTACCATTTACATATATACTCCGCTGGTCACCAAGCGGTGTGTGGCGGAGGGCACAATTCACGACAAAGTCATATCCTCCCCAACCCCCCCACCCCCCCTCCCCCGTCTGTTCCACTCGCGGATCGCGCGAGGGAAAATCGACTGTCTGAACGCCTCAGTACAAGCTCTAATTTCCCTTATCTTTGAATGGTGATCATTAAGCGATATGAAAGTTGGTGGTAATAATATATGCGCTACATCCTCGGCGAAGATCGGATTTCGGAATTTAGTGAGCAGCCCCTTTCGTTTAGCGCGTCGTCTATCTGCAAGTGTGTTCCACTTCAAACTTTTCAAACTTTCTATGAGATTTGTAACGCTCTCGCGATGGCTAAATGTACCAGTCACCAATCTTGCCGCTCTTCTTTGGACCTTCTCAATCTCTTGAATCAGACCCAACTGGTAAGGGTCCCATACAGACGAACAATACTCTAAGACTGGACGAACTAACGTATTGCAAGCAATTTGCTTTGTTAAATGACTGTTTCGCTTAAGGATTCTACCAATAAACCGCAATCTAGAGTTCAACTTGTCCGTTACTTGTGTAATCTGATCATTCCATTTCAGATCATTTAGAATAGTCACACCCCAATACTTGACGGATGTTACCGCTTCCAAAGACTAGGCATTTATTTTGTACTTCTACATTAATGGGGATTTTCTTCTTGTTGTACGCAGTAGGTTACACTTACTAATATTGAGAGATAACTGCCAGTCATTATACCACGCATTTATTTTCTGCAAATCCTCATTAATTTGTTCACATCTTTCGTGTGATACTACTTTCCTGTAGACTACAGCATCATCGGCAAACAGCATAATGCCGCTCTCAATACCATCTACCAGATCGTTTATGTAAATCGTGAAAAGCAGTGGACCTATTACACTGCCCTGGGGCACACCTGAAGTTACGCTTGATTCTGTTGAAGCTGGCCGTAGTGACCGAGCGCTTCTAGACGCTTCAGTCCGGAACCGCGCTGCTGCTACGGTCGCAGATTGGAATCCTGCCTCGGGCATGGATGTGTGTGATGTCCTTAGGTTAGTTAGGTTTAAGTAGTTCTAAGTCTAGGGGACTGATGATCTCAGATGTTAAGTCCCATAGTGCTCAGAGCCATTTGAACTATTCTGTTGAAGTCACCCAATTCAGGACGACATACTGCTCTCTGTCTGTTAGACAACTTTCTATTCAACCGCATATATCATCGGATAGACCGTAAGCGCGCACCTTTTGAGCAAGCGACAGTGCGGAACTGAGTCGAACGCCTTTCGAAAGTCGAGAAATATGGCATCAGCCTGGGAGCCGGTATCTAGAGCCTGTTCTATATCGTGCACAAAGAAGGCCAGCTGTGTCTCACACGACCGCTGTTTCCTAAAACCGTGCTGGTTTCTGCAGATGGGCTTCTCAGAGTCTAGAAAAGACATTATGTATGAACACAAAATATGTTCCATGATTCTACAACAGATCGATGTCAGTGAAATTGGCCGGTAATTACGTGGATCCGATTTTCTACCCTTTTTATAGTTTGCTATGACCTGGGTCTTCTTCCAGTCCTGTGGAACTTTCCGCTGTTCCAATGATCTCTGATAGATGATGGATAACAATGGTGCTATATTTGTAGCAGAGTCAACATGTAATCTTACGGGGATAACGTCTGGGCCAGATGCCTTCCTGGCGTCTAAGGATCTTAACTGTTTTACAATCCCAGATACAGTAAACACTATGTCAGCCATCCTTGCGTTTGTTCGATAATTGAAAGCGGTAATGGTGCTGCAGTCCTCTACCGTAAACGAGTTTTTGAAAGCTAGGTTTGGAATTTCGGCGTTCTGTTTATCATTATCAGTTACATTACCCGTACTATCAGCAAGAGAAGGTATTGAATTATTTGTGGCGTTCATAGATTTTACGTAGGACCAAAATTTTTTGTGGTTATTTTTAGAATCTGCAGATAAAATATTACTTTCAAACTCGTTATAAGAAACTCTCATTGTCCTTTGACAGCTGCTTTCATTTCGCATAATTTCTGTTTGTCAGCGGGGCAGCGACTACGTTTAAACCGACTGTGCAAAATTCTCTGCTTTCTCAGCAACATCCTAATCTGTTTGTTGTACCAAGGTGGATCCTTTCTCTCCCTTATATTTTTGCTAGGTACATACTCCTCTAGCACGGGGTGGACAATACCTTTAAATTCACGCCGGCCGGTGTGGCCGAGCGGTTCTAGGCGCTTCAGTCCGAAACCGCGCGACTGTTACGGTCGCAGGTTCGAATCCTGCCTCAGGCATGGATGTGTGTGATGTCCTTAGGTTAGTTAGGTTTAAGTAGTGTAGTTCTAAGTTCTGGGGGACTGATGACCTCAGATATTAAGTCCCATAGTGCTCAGAGCCATTTCTTTTTTTTAAGTTTCCGACCAAAGATGCTCAACATCTTTGTGTGCCGCTGTGAATGCTTGGAGCTGACTATGGAGATATTTATTAACGACACTTTTATTTGCTTTCCCAAACAAGAAAACTGAAGGAAACCGTTTTCGTACTGGGAACAAGTTATATTTACGGCCGAGAGAGTGTTTTCTTCTGCACCAATTACTTCAGTACCTGTATATCGACCAAGTGGAGCGAGATCCGACAGCAAATTTGTCCGTCAGAAGGATAGGTGCGGCCGAACTGCTGTCACAGTTTGGGGATGGATATCAGCGAGTGGTTGCGGCATTCTGCAGCAACTGGACCGTCCGTTTTCTAGTCATTCCTAGTGTGAAATACTGGGGAACGTAATGCTTCCTTCTTTTCCTCAGAGATTTTCGGGTGGCAGAATAACCTTCCAGCAAGGTCGTTTTCCTGTCCACACAAAGAAGTGTGTAAAACAATGGTTTCAAATGAACAGAGAGGTTGAGCTGTTGGATTTGCCTCCCAAAGAAAGTGCTCAACTCGGTCCTATAGAGCACGTATAGGCAGAGACGGAGAAAATTATTAGGTGTAGAAGACTATCACTGGCAACCAAGTCAGCGCTGTTCGAAGCAGTTCATGACTCGTGGGAAGAGTTGTCGCAGAATGACAAATTCATGCGGAAACTTGTTGCCTCTATTCCCGAGTGTTTTGTATCCTTATGAAGAACAAAAACTAGGCCGTCTATTTCGCTCTTTTCAGTCGTTCAGTAGTCTCTTGGTTTGAAATTATTTTACGACCACTGATAAAAAAAACTGAGACAAGCATGAAACCAATTTTTTGTCAGATGGCGCTTGACGTCAATGCCGATGAAGGGATCAAAGAGAAAGTATTTAGTTTTTTTACTTCGAGAAAAATCATAATATTAATTTGTGTTCTCTTTGCTTACAAGCAAACAGGACGCCAATACCGACGAAAGCAGGAAGGATATATCATTTTCTTTTAACGCCAATCAGAAACCACAGTGCATAAAGAGAAAATGTGGTGCAGGACCGGTGACTTAGACGTAAAGTCTAGCGTTTGAGTCTACTACAGCCTCAGTTATATACTCCTGTATACTTAATAATTATGAATACCTTAACATTATGAACACTAAGTAATTCTCGTTGTCCTCCTAAAGTAATAACTCTTACCACGAATTAAAATTCATGTACGTAACAGGGTTGGGCCCCTTACCTACAGATTAGAAAATTAGAAAATTAATCACCTCGCCATTCTACCAACAATGTGCACTACGATTATGGAGTCCTATGATGTGGTCTGTGATGTGGCTGCGTCAAGATCAGAACAGTTTATGCTCGAGAGTTTCTTCGCCCCGCAGCAGCTACCGACTAATGGCCTACACCGCCTGCGGCCGTCAGACATCTCCGAAACGTGAACGGGGCGCGGCGCTATGAGTGTATTTATGAACTATTATTTTCTTATTTGAAGTTCTCGTATTTATCTCGCAGTTACGATTTGGATTTTGTATGCCTGAAACTTATAAACTTATTCAAGTGTGATGAAATATGGTCGTAACTGGAAAAAGGTCTAACATTGGGCAAAACACGTCAAAAATGATTTTGTTACTCCAAGAAAGATCGTTCTGGCATGAATAATTTTGCGCGTGCAGGAAGCCTCGATAATAGACATATACAATGAAGTGCGACCATTCAAGTGTCGTGCAGCAGTTGCATCCAGTAGCCAAGTCGCGAGAAGTAGTACTACATGCTCTAATGTAAAACAATAAAAATCAAAGAGGAGATTATAATGCATTTCTGCTTGATCTTCGTCAGTTGGCTCATTGAGGTTTACAATGCAGCATTGCCACTGGTGGCTAGTTATGATGTCTTTATATCAACTTCTTATGAAGATTTAATGGCTGAGCCCTAACAAAAGACATATACTCTACCAAAGAGCAGTGTGAATATATTTCCTCTTGTGGCCCAAAACGGCTGTTGTGCATTCTAAAACCTCCACAGGAAGAGAATTTCGCAGCTGGTATTTTTTGCCATCATCTAAGACATGTATCAGTCGCGTTGGAAGAAAAACGACCAACAAAACTTCACCACGGTTTGATACAACACGATAATTCACTCTGCCGACTTCACTAACAAAACTATCCAGGAGTTTGAGAAGTCATCACTCACGTACTTATTCTGCTGGTCTTATGCCCTCAAATGTTTACCTTTCAAGCTCCTTACCGAAAAATAGTCAAGACAATTCCTCTCAAATCACGTTTGACGACATCTTTAACTCATATCCAGTAGGTTTTTACAAGCGTGGAATCGGTAAACTACCTGAGCGTTGTCAGACAGTTTTAGATAATGCGAGAGAATGTACTGTTGATGACTGATTTCTCTCTGGTTTCGGACGGCTAGCAGAAATGGTAAGGACTGCAAGTCTTGTTTCCGAGATTAAGGCGGAGCTCACCATCTGCAGCATCGTCGATAGAACCGACTGTGGTCCTTTGATGCAGGGCCGAGTGGAGGGTCTGAATCAGAGGCTCAGGCGGTTCTGTGACCGTGTAGGCTGCAGATTCCTTGACTTGCCCCATCGGGTGGTGGGTTTCCGGGTTCCGCTTAATAGGTCAGGTGTCCACTACACACAGGAGGCAGCTACACGGGTAGCGGGGGCTGTGTGGAAGGGACTGGGCGGTTTTTTAGGTTAGGGGGTCTCAGGGAACCACAGAAGGGGCGTCCGTATAAAAGTGGGCAGGTAAAACACAGTAAGGTAGTTGTAGAAACGATTGGTATTGTAGGTGTAAATTGTCGTAGCTTTGTTGGGAAAGAACAAGACCGCACGGTCTAAGGCGCTGCAGTCATGGACTGTGCGGCTCGTCCCGGCGGAGGTTCGAGTCCTCCCTTGGGCATGGATGTTTGTGTTTGTCCTTAAGATAATTTAGGTTAAGTAGTGTGTAAGCTTAGGGACTGTTGACCTTAGCAGTTAAGTCCCATAAGATTTCAGACACATTTGAATATTTTCAAAGAACCAGAGCTCCAAGCCCTAATAGAAAGCACTGAAGCTCAAATAGTTGTAGGTACAGAGAGCTGACTAAAGCTGGAAATAAGTTCAGCCGAAATTTATTCAAACGATCTAACAGTGTTCAGAAAGGATAGATTAAATACAGTTGGTGGTGGAGTATTTATTTCTGTCAGAGGTAGTTTGCCTTGTAGCGAAATTGACGTAGATAGTTCGTGTGAAATAGTATGGGTAGAGGTTATACCTGACAATCGGACTAAACTATTAATTGTTTCGTTTTACCGACCCCCCGACTCAGAAGATATAGTTGCTAAACAGTTCAAAGAAAACTTGAGTCTAATTTCAAATAAATACCCCGCTCATAGGATTATAGTCGGTGGCGACTTTAATCTACACTCTATATGCTGGAAAAATTATACGTTTAAAGCCGGCGGCAGGCATAAAACGTCATCCGAAATTGTACTGAATGCTTTCTCAGAAAATTATTTTGAACAACTAGTTCATGAGCCCACTCGAAGCGTAAATGATTTCGAAAACATACTTGCCTTTTAGCAACAAATAATCCTGGACCAATAGTGAGTATTGTGACGAATACAGGGATTAGCGACCACAAGGCAGTTGCTGCCAGGCTGAATACCGTAACACCTACAACCATCAAAAAGAAACGCAAAGTATATCCATTTAAAAAACGCTGATAAAAATGCTCTTTACGCCTTTTTAAGACACAGTCTTCACTCCTTCCGATCTGATAATGTAAGTGTAGAAAAGTTGTGGAATGTTTTCAACGAGATAGTATCGACAGCAATTGAGAGATATATATCACATAAATTAATAAGTGATGGAACTGATCCACCATGGTGCATTAAACATGTCAGATCGTTGTTGCAGAAGCAACGGAAAAAGCATGCCAAATTTAAAAGAACGCAAAATCCCCAAGATTGGCAAAGTTTTACAGAAGTTCGAAATATGGCGCGTACTTCAATGTGAGATGCTTTTAATAATTTCCACAACGAAATTCTGTCTCGAAATCTGACAGAAAACCCAAAGAGATTCTGGTCATACATAAAGCACACCAGTGGCAAGACGCAATCAATACCTTCACTGCGCGATGACATCGGTGAAGTCACTGATGACAGTACCAGTAAAGCAGAGTTATTAAACACGGTTTTCCGAAACTCCTTCACAAAAGAAGACGAAGTAAGTATTCCTGAATCCCAATCAAGAACAATTGCCAAGATGAGAAACATAGAAGTAGATATCCTCTGAGTAACGAATCAACTTAAATCACTTAATACAGGCAAGGGCTCCGGTCGAGATTGTATACCAGTCAGGTTCCACTCAGAGTATGCTGATAAAATAGCTCCATATTTAGCAATTATATACAACCACTCGTTCACAGAAAGATCCGTACCAAAAGACTGGAAAATTGTTCAAGTCACACCAACATCCAAAGAGGGAAGTAGGAGTAATCCGCTGAATTACAGGTCTATATCATTAACGTCGATTTGCAATAGGGCTTTGGAACATATACTGTATTCGAACATTATGAAGTACCTCGAAGAAAACGATTTATTGACACATACTCAGCACGGTTTCAGAAAATATCGTTCTTGTGAAACACAACTAGCTCTTTATACTCATGAAGTAATAAGTGCTATCGACAAGGGATGTCAAACTGATTCTATATTTTTAGATTTCCAGAAGGCTTTCGACACCGTTCCTCACAAGCTTCTTCTAACCAAACTGCGTGCCTACGGAGTATCGCCTCAGTTGTGGGACTGGATTCGTGATTTCCTGTCAGAAAGGTCACAGTTCGTAGTAATAGACGGAAAGTCATCGAGTAAGTTCTTGATCTATATTAACGACATACGACATAGGAGACAATCTGAGTAGCCGTCTTAGATTGTTTGCAGATGATGCTGTCATTTACCGTCTTGTTAAGTCATCAGATGATCAAAATGACTTGCAAATTGTTTAGATAAGATATCTGTATGGTGCGAAAAGTGGCAATTGACCCTGAATAAGGAAAAGTGTGAAGTTATTCACATGAGTACTAAAAGAAATCAGCTAAATTTCGATTATGCGATAAGTCACACAAATCTGAAGGCTGTAAATTCAACTAAATACTTAGGGATTACAATTACAAATAACCTAAATTGGAACGATCACATAGATAATTTTGTGGGTAGAGCAAACCAAAGACTGCGATTCATTGGCAGAACACTTAGAAGGTGCAACAGGTCTACTAAAGAGACTGCTTACACCACGATTGTCCGCCCTATTCTGGAGTATTGCTGTGCTGTGTGGGATCCGCATCAGGTGGGACTGACAAATGACATCGAAAAAGTACAAAGAAGGGTAGCTCGTTTTGTATTATCGCGAAATAGGGGAGATAGTGTCACAGACATGATACGTGAATTGGAGTGGCAATCATTAAAACAAAGGCGTTTTTCATTGCGACGGGATTTTCTCGTGAAATTTCAATCACCAGTTTTCTCCTCCGATTGCGAAAATATTCTGTTGGCACCCACCTACATAGGGAGAAATGATCATCACGATAAGATAAGAGAAATCAGGGCTCGCACAGAAAAATTTAAGTGCTCGTTTTTCCCGTGTGCCGTTCGAGAGTAGAACAGTAGAGAGACAGCTTGAAGGTGGTTCACTGAACCCTCTGCCAGGCATTTTATTGTGAATAGCAGAGTAATCACGTAGATGTAGATGTTGTGTTCAATAAAGTAATGGACGACTCTATGAAAATATGCACTGTACTAATTCAAATGAAATTCAGATTACCATGATTTCCTTACAACGGAAGTCTATTTTAATAAACATAAAGTATCTGTCACAGGAGCGTGCCTGTATCAGCACGTATTAGTAAGATATTACTCATTCTGGACGTCGAAACGGTCAGTGTTTACTTGTTGCCATGTGTCACAAGAAGCAGCATGGAAATGTAAGAGTTCATAAACAAATAAATAAAATTTCCTTATTGATTTTCGATCTGACTGCTTGTAGCTCTGCAGCCGCAGCCAGGTTGCTGACACTGGTGCAACACACCATCTCCTCGTCCCCCACGGTCTCGCCCAAATCGCGATGTACCGCCATGCTCCTCGTCGCAGCCAGCAGCAGTAGCAGCGTCGTCGTCGTCTAGTTGTAGTTATAATAATAATAATAATAATAATAATAATAATAATAGTTGTACTAATCCTGCTGCTAGCAGCAGTTCCCTTCCCCGTCGTTGTAACGAAGGACGTCATATTAGTAACACCATACCGCAATTAGAATACTCAGTGATTGCGGACGCCTTTAAGGAGCGAATCTCATTCACTAGGATCGAGACTCCAGTAGGAGGGTACCGCGGCTCTGTACGGTTTCTGAAAGCGTGCCTTCCTGTTATGGAAACGGAGCCCAGCAAGGCTGTTAATGATCCGTGGTGTAAATAGAGGGTCCACCTATATAAAGCTCCCTAAGGATGTAACTGATAAGGAGACATGTATTAATGTCAGAAATAAAACCGACCAGGCTTGTTTTGCATGGTCACATACCTTGACATTCATAATTGTGATAACTTCGATGGTATTGACTTCTCTGCCAAGATCCAGGACACACGCAAATTTGAGGCACAGAACACCGGATTAACGGTTCATGTTTATGGCCTGGAGAAACGCAAGTCAGATGAGCAGAACAAGCGGGAAAAACATTCGAGGGTCACTCCAAAAGAAATGCACGCAATTTTTGTATAAATATAGTTTTCATTCTGCATGTATGAAAGTTTTACAGTGTGTAGATACATCCTTCCCGCTTGTTTTCAAACTTAGTTCAACCTGTTCTCGCGAGTGGCGCCGTCACAGCATGTCTTCAAGATGGCTGCTACACTTGACGTTCGTCAGAAGCAACGTGCTGTCATAGAATTCCTATGCTGTGAAATCGAGACAGTGGGAAACATCCACAAGAGGTTGAAAAAGGTGTATGGAGATGCTGCTGTCGATCGCAGTACAGTTAGTCGGTGGGCAAACAGGTTATGTGATGAAAGCGGGCACGACAATATTGAGGATTGTCCTCGCAGCGGCAGGCCTCGTACTCCAGACAATGTGCAGAGAGTTAACGAATTGGTGACTGCTGACAGACGCATCACAGCGAACGAATTGTCACACTACGTTGGGATAGGGGAAGGAAGTGTTTGCAGAATACTGAAAGTGTTGGCGTTAAAAAAGGCTTGTGCCAGGTGGGTTCCCAGGATGTTGACAGTGGCTCACAAAGAAACAAGAAAAACGGTATGCAGCGAACTTTTGGAACCGTATGAGAATGGTGGAGATGAATTTCTTGGAAGAATTGTGACAGGTGATGAAACATGGCTCCATCATTTTTCACCAGAGGCGAAGAGGCAATCAATGGAGTGGCATCATGCAAATTCACCCAAGGAAAAAAAAATTCCAAACCACACCTTCTGCTGGAAAAGTTATGGCTACGGTGTTTTTCTATTCCAAAGGGCTCTTGCTTGTGGACATCATGCCAAGTGGAACCACCATAAATTGTGATGCTTATGCCACGAGACTGAAGAAACATCAAGCTCGACTGAGTCGTGTTCGACCACATCGGCAAAAGCAGGATGTTTTGCTGTTGCACGACAATGCACGGCCACATATCACTCATAAAACCATGGAAGCAATCACAAAACTCAGATGGACAACACTGAAACACTCACCTTACAGTCCTGACCTGGCTCCATGTGACTATAATCTCTTTGAGAAACTGAAAGACTCTTCGTGGAACAAGGTTTGAAGATGATGACTCACTTGTGCACGCTGCCAAACAGTGGCTCCAACAGGTTGGTCCAGAATTTTACTGTGCTGGTTCGAAGATGGCGTAAGGCAGTTGAGAGGGATGGAAATTATGTGGAGAAATGAAAATATTGTTCCTAAAGGATGTATCTACACACTGTAAAACTTTCAGACATGTAGAATAAAAGATGGATTTAAAAAAAATAGTATGCATTTCTTTTGGAGTGACCCTCGTATAGTCATCAGACCACTCCAGCTCTCAAATTAGCCAGTGACAGTAACGTACATGTGAACATGCTGCTATTCTCAGATGAAAAAAATATTATTCCTACTGAGGAAAAAATTCACAAAGTTTAAGAGTGTTCACCACCAGGAGCGATGCCCCTTTATAGTGTATACCGTCTTCGAATGTCTCTTCGCTCCTGTGACTCACTGTGAAGGTGATCCTAAAACTTCACATACTAACTTCACAGAAAAACGCGTGTCATATGCGGCAGCATACCAAGCTGCATCATCCTATTATTCAAGACTCAACTGATACACATCTTATGTCGGGGATAATACTGCGGTTTGGTTTCTCACTGAGGTTGAAAACTTCCATTGGAGGTTGATAAGTTTTACAGCGACAACATTCGCATGACCAAATCGAAGGAGAACAAAGATCTGTACACAAAGGCTGTTGAATGCCAATTTGCGGGCTGCCGTTAGACAGAAAAGCGGAAACATCTAGTAGGGACCATTGTTATCTTAAGGGGAAGTTCCGTGGCCCGCCCATAACCCATACAACTTGAAGTATCAATTATCGCGACAGATACCCATTTTCTTTCATAACTTAAGCGGATATGACTGTCACTTTATTGTTGAGCACTTGCCTAATTTCGGTATGGAGGAGGATCAGGTCAGTGTCCTGCCTGAGATTGTTAAGAAATATACACACATCAAAAAAAGTTCCCAGAACTGCTGAAGACAGACGTTGACTGCGGATATTGTATCACAGACACAGTCCCTTTGACTGGTCAGGGATGTCACTAATCCCGGCCAAAGTTCTAAACAACCATGCATGAGCAGCGCTTGTTAGACGGAGGGGGTCCGATAGCCGATCAGTTCCAGTCATTCCACCAGGAAGGATGTACACAGCTCGTAATATCTGTAGTTCAACCATACCTAGACGGTTAATATCGCAGTTCGATCGCGTTCGTATTGTCACTTTGTGCCAGGAAGGGCTTTCAACAAGGGAAGTGTCCAGGTGTCTCGGAGTGAAGCAACGCGACGCTGTTCGGACATGGAGGAGATACAGAGAGACAGGACATGTCGATGACATGCCTCACTCAGGCCGCCCAAGGGCTACTACTGCAGTGGATGATCGCTACCTACGGATTATGGCTCGTAGTAACCCTGACAGCAACGCCACCATGTTGAATAATGCTTTTCGTGCAACCACAGAACGTCTTGTTACGACTCGACCTGTGCGCAATAGACTGCATGATGTGCAACTTCACTCCCGACGTCCTTGGCTAGGTCCATCTTTGCAACCACGACACCATGCAGCGCGGTACAGATGGGACCAACAACACTCCGAATGGACCGCTCAGGATTGGCTCACGTTCTCTTCACCGATGAGTGTTGCATATGCTTTCAACCAGACAATCGTCGGAGACGTGTTTGGAGGCAACCTGGCCAGGCTGAACGCCTTAGATACATTGTCCAGCGAGCACAGCAAGGTAGAGGTTCCCTGATGTTTTGAGGTGGCATTATGTGGCGCTCACGTACGCTATTGGTGATAGTGGAGGGCGCCGTAACGGCTGCACGATACGTGAATTCCATCCTCCGACCGATAGTACAACAATATCAGCAGCATATTGGCGAGGCATTCGTCTTCATGGTCGACAATTCGCGCCCCCATCGTGCACATTTTGTGAATGACATCCTTCAGGATAACGACATCGCTCGACTAGAGTGGCCAGCATGTGCTCCAAACATGAACCCTATCGAAAATGCCTGGGATAGATAGAAAAGGACTGTTTATGAACGACGTGACCCACCAACCACTCTGAGGGATCTACGCCGAATTGCTGTGGAGGAGTGGGACAATTTGGACCAACAGTGCCCTGATGAACTTGTGGATAGTATACGATGAATACAGGCATGCATCAATGCAGGAGGACGTGCTACTGGGTGTTAGAGGTATCGGCGTGTATAGCAGTCTGGACCACCATCTCTGAAGGTCTCGCTCTATGGTGGTACGACATACAATGTGTGGTTTTCATGAGCAATAAAAAATGCGGAAATGATATTTATGTTAATCTCTATTCCAGTTTTCTGTACAGGTTCCGGAACTCTCGGAGCCGAGGTGTTGCAAAACTTTTTTTTTTATTTGTGTATTTCGTTCTCCAAACGAAAGACGCCAAGAATTACGCTCCGCTTCCTTGACTCGCTACGGTTTATGGAAAAGTTTCAAATTGTAATTAGGAAAGCCGTTTTTCGATATGAATATCTTGATGGTATGGCAAAAATCAACGAAACTAGGGTTCCCCTCATAACTGCGTTCTCCGGCAACGTCGCGGGCGATGTCATATCGGATGCAGAGTATGAGCATGCTGTGAATGTCTGGAGGGAATTCAACATCTCCACTTTAGGAGAGTACACACAACTTTACATGGACACAGACCCGCTCTTGCTCGCGGATGTTTTCGAGAAATTCCAGAGTCTATGCATGACCACATGTTCTCTGGATACCATCTTTTATTAGACGGCACATAGGTGTTTTGGGACGCTATGGTCAAGAAAACGAAGCGCACCATCGAGATATTGACCGATACTAACATGCCTCTGTTCTTTAAGCGAGAGATCCGTGGTGGACTTTGTCAGTGTGTCCATAGACACTCCAAGGAAGTGTGAGAGGTTCAGTGCAACCCTTTATTCGAGTTACCTCGTGTACTTGGATGTCAATAACCTACACGGGCACACCATAAAACAATCACTGCCGATTGGCGAGTTTCAATGGATGCCCGAAGAAGAATGGAAGGGATCAGATGGAATAGTCGATGGTTTGGCGACTGATTTTGATGTGGGGTATGTGTTCGCGGCAGAACTCACATACCCTATTCGTTTGCATAATGTGCACCTCGATTTGCCGCTGTATCTGGAGCAACTAGCTCCGCGAGGGTGCTCCATTCCAATACTGATGACAACGCTGGAAATAAGCGGAGACACATAATCCATTATCGTAATCTCCAGCAATGTCGATGACGGGCACCAGCTTGTTGAATTTCCGTGTCTAAGTAAGCATTCTTCTTCTTCTTCATAACATGAAGTATGGAACCTCGCATACATGATAGACTGTATACATTTTCATTCCAATGCACGTGTAAGTTATCATACGGGTAGAATTCGGAATACAGGTAAATTCTGGCATTAGTTAATCTACAGTTGTCAAATTTGGTGGAATCATTTGCTATATTCCATCTTCTATTGGTTTGAAACGCAAGTATGATGAACCTGTTCGTTTCCAATTGAGCAGTCCATGTTTACCTAAGTCGGTAGCACTGGATACTCGAAAACATCCCATGAATGGAAAGACAATGGTAGAAAATGAAGTGATCGTATGGTATTTATTAGCCAGGATATCCCCTTCGGGGTTCGGCCGCCGTATTGCAAGTCCTTTTGGTTGACGCTACTTCGGCTACTTGCGTGTCAGTGATGATGAAAAACACACAACACAAAGTCCCCTGCCGGGAACCGAAGCCGGGCCCCTTTGCCTGGTAGGCAGTAACGTCACTGCTGCTCTACGGAGGCGGACGCAACGGTAGAAATACACCGGGATTCAGAACTTAAAAAGCTTCAAACGCTGCTCATCCGAAACAATGATGTGTGGCATTTTCCATATTATTTTATTGATGGTGATCTCGTTCTCCTTTTGAACTCCTTGAATATATGAGCTGTTATCCGTTGCATTCCATACCTGAATAAGTTCCTGTTTAGCATTCAGAACAATTCGCCGCATATCTTTTAAGTATCCATCCAGCATTTTCTAAATCATTTAGATCCGAGGGAGAAGTAGAGATATACGCTTTGAGAGTAGATGCTATGCCTACGTTGCGTGGCGTGTATGGTCAATCTTGACTCTGTTAAGTTCATGTCCTATCTCATGAACCAGGAACGCTAAAGCATTGTGTGTAACGTCCAATGCCACTGTAGCAGTGCCGTCCCTTTTTTGTAAATGATCCATCAAGATATATTAAACTCTTGCATGGGAGGTTAAAACATTTTGGTGTCGGATGGCAATCCTTATTTTATCGTTCTTGTTAAGTGTGGCCGGCCGGAGTGGCCGAGCGCTTCTAGGCGCTACAGTCTGGAGCCGCGCGACCGCTACGGTCGCAGGTTCGAATCCTGCCTCGGGCATGGATGTGTGTGATGTCTTTAGGTTAGTTAGGTTTAAGTAGTTTTAAGTTTTATGGGACTGATGACCTCAGCAGTTAAGTCCCATAGTGCTCAGAGCCATTTGAACCATTTTTTTGTTAAGTGTGGTTGACGTATAAGTTTTATGTGAGAAGTATTCCTGGTATATAATGCGCTTGTATTCGCCAGGTTAGTTACATCAAACGACGTCATTGAGAGGTTTCAGAACTACTCATTCAAGAAAATAGTAGTTTGCCTGTGTCATCACCTTGATGTTCTGTTGTGAAGTGCCACGCTGTGCGTTGTGCACGTTGGCTTTATACCTTTTTCTCTTCCTGTCTTCTTTGACAATACGTGGACGCTGGGGGCTGCTGCGAGCCCTGGCTGAAGGTCGTCACCGCCGCTTCCGGTCCAACAAGTTAAATGTCGCCACCACCCCTTCTAGTCCTGTTAAGTTTTTGCATGTTCTGCTTTAGATGTAGCCATACAATTATTTCCTCGCCAAGATAGTCGATGAGCTGGTTATCCTGGTCCACGATACGCAGCTCTAGATAGTCCAATGTCTGAACTGTTATTGTGAGGTAAACAGCGTTGGTAGGGGTCTCAGCGATCTTATACCCTGTTCCAACGGATGGGAAGAACTCTATGAATCAATCTATTGCTGAGATGGGAGTTTGTTACAATGTTACACTCAACGTGGATTGTACTGATAGGAAGTGGATCTGTAAAATATATTAGGGTCCTTCTTCAAAACTTTTCCTTTTGTGAAACCCAATAGCCGTCCTATTGAATATTTCTGGTTAAAGTTAGTCGCTGCATTCAGTGACTTTACTTCATATTTAAGTGTATTGATGTTTGTACGTAGCACAATCCCTTTTCTAGACCATTTTCAAACATCGTTTAAATCGTCAATGTCGTGTGCACCAGTTGTATGTTTCCAGTCCAATCAGCAAAATACCTCATTCCCCGTTCCTTAAATAGACTGGTGGGAAATAATTCGCACATAGTACTGACGTTCGTTCTCTTAAAGGCAGAGTATACGACATTGCATCTGGACCTCAACTGATGAGTCGATGTTAAATGCACCTCCTTATATATCCTTCTTCGTAAACGGTAGAAGAACACGATGCACAGATGCCCACACAAGTATGTATTAAATTCATGGTAGCGATGGAAATTGTAGAACACACGTCTTCTGGCGGTGAAGTATCGTTGTAATTTTTCTGGTGGCTGCAGGTCTCCAAATGAATCGAAACAGGAGACGTTATTTGTATTTTTCTTAACATACACCAGCCAGTGAATTCCTGGTCCTCGAGCAACACCTAAATTCAAAATTCCACATTCTTCTGATTTCCACATAGTCTCTGGTAATACATAAACATACCACCGAGTCCGCCTGCTTAGGTGAGCGTACTTGCTTCGGCGGCACATATACTAAAATTGGAACGGTACAGATAAGATCAGCATGGCCCCTGCGCAAGGATGACACACAAAATCGTGAAGGGTTCCAATTTTTTTTTTTTTTTTTTTTATAGCCGCCACGGTAGCTCAGCGTGTTCGGTCAGAGAGCTGTGTGCTCTCTGTAATAAAAAAAACTGAGTCAAGAAATCACCTATCAACTTGAACAGATGTCTTGTGACGTCCACCCAGACCAAAAAAGCAACGAACTATGTCGGGAAAAAAAAGGTGAGTGGCAGCGTGTTTGCTTACCATGTAGCGGACCCGGGTTCGATTTTTGGCCAAGTTGGTGATTTTCTCCCCTCTGGGACTGGGTGCGGTGTTGTCCTTATCATCATTTCATCATCACCAACACGCAAGTCGCCCAGTGTGGCGTCACCTGAAATGAGACTTGGAACCCGGCGGCTGAACTTCCGCGGATGGGGCCTTCCGGTCAATAGTGTCTCATTTTACTTTGTTTACGCCACGGAATCTTGGAATGCTGAATTTTGTCCTAACAAACTTGAGCAGATCTGTATTTGTAAGCGGTCTATCCGGTAGGGTAGCTAATAGATTTTTTTCTGTTTATGAAGAGACCTAGTCCTTACATATATGGTTTTAGGTATAATACTTTTCCAATAGCTGCTGCTTCCATCATGCGTTTATGTCTTCTAGCTTCCTCCAGCTGCTCCTTGGAGTTCTGTGCTTTCTTGACTGCTCTGGCAATAGTCGTAGCACCACCAGCCAGTGAACCTATCGATGAGAGACTTGCGAGGGCAGGAATTAGGAAGGGGATAATTCTGTCTGATGTCTTGGGCATTGCTAGAACCCGGGCTTCAGGGCGCTTTTAGATGCATACAACACTGTCTGAATACTGTTTTTTAAACCCCCTGCCCTGGTTTCTTCTTATTCATCATCACTGTCTTCTTTTTCAGTGCACGACATGCGACATTCACAACTTGTTTGAAATTCACACCCAAGCCCAACTTAATTTTACCGTCCATGGTTTTATCAGATACAAATGCTGCAATCGCTGCCCTATACCAACATCGTTTCTAGCACGTATTGCCTTGGCTATATCAGCTAAAACTCGATCAGCAACGTTACATCCATGGAAATCGTTATGTTATGCTTATGAAATGCCGTATTCCTAACAGGACTCGTCAATCAGGTTAATCCCCTTATCACCACGAGCCAAACGCTTTTGAAGCTTTGTACCAGGACCGCAGTAATTATACCCCGGAATGTGCAGTTGAATGGAAGTTTGTTGAGAATACCATCACCTTCTATAATATCTCCTATCATGCATGTTATGCTACTGTGCTGGCTGCGCTCTGTGCACCCCATCATATAGCAAATAGTCAGCGTCAATCCAGCTGTTTTGTGTTGCAGGAAAGCCAAGCTGTTTAACTAGTGCTCTGTTCTCTTGACGTCTTACGATACGCTCTGTGTTAAAGCATCTTGAAATTTCAGTGCCACTGCTATCCTTCAAGATGCGAGTTCTGGAATTTGTTTCCTGCACTTTGGAAAATGTGAACATATCACTGGACCGGTTTGGGAGGTATGACTTCTCAAATGATGTTTTGTGTTTTGAGAAACGTACCAAATCACCCACATTAAATTTCTGTTTACAAGGATCCAGCATTTTAATGCGATAGTGTATCGTATCCATGAGTCCATCATCATGAACATTGATTGGTCTCATTTTTAATGTGCCATGTTTTGTATGATTACACTGCGCAGTTATTTCTGGGAGAACATCTGTCCATTTGTATGAACCGCGAAGATTAAAATGCATCCACACTTGACTTTTTATTGGTCTGTTCAGACGCTCCACGATATTCGCCTTCAGATGGGTTAATTCTGAGTAGTGATGTATTCCATACCACTGTATCATGGTCTTGAAATACCTATTGTAAAACTCTCCACCATCATGGGTTTGGAGACTGTCTGGTCATTTATTCGTCCCTGGTTACAACAAACACTCAAACACCTCCGTGACATCTCTCCCCGTTTTTGTTTTAACAGATAATGGCCAGGCAAATTTGGAGGATGTATCAGTAACCATTACAACAGATTTGTATCCATTATTTGCATGTGAATATTCCTGCATATGCACAAGATCATCCTTCCATAAGTCATCCAAACCTATAATCATAGCATGCCTATGAGGGTATGTTTTACGTGCTGGTTTGTGCAATTCTCGAACTAATGTCTCCACACTTATTCAATTATACCTCTCTCTCTATGCTTGGAGGTTGCTGAAACAACCTCATTCGAATGCGTAGCATTGCCAGCAGCAGCTGACGCCATGAGCAGTCACAATCGATCTATTAGCTGTGGAGCCCCTCCACGCCCACAACGGCATGAAAGCCAACACAAAAACTCTACTGCTACCTCTGCATATTGTGAGTTAACATCCCATAGATGTTCGGGCACACATGTGGTTTCTCTTCATCGAAATGTCTTGGCTCAAACTCGTCTAGGGGTTGAACCGCACGTATAGCATTACACGCCCTGAATTAGACACTTGTGACCCTCTGTTTAAATTGTCTGGCTGATGGCAGGTTTGCCAAATTGTATGAAACATACAAAGTTAATAAACATATAACAACAGTAATAATAATATCGGGAGCTAAATTAACGACCCATAAACGATGTAGGCCACACAATTGCGATTTGGTTAGAATAATGTTTATTCAGAAAGCAAACTAATAGCGAAAGTGCTCGTATTTAGAATTAATATTACATTCGAGCGCATATCCGTTTGAATACACAGTTCAATCATTCACAATCTTATCACGAATTACAAGTCCATTACTCCACCTCGTTAACTACGCGAAAAGTTAGAGTTCACACCAGGCGCAGGGCTGATCACCCCTCAGAGACTAAGCCCGCGATACCACGCAACGCGAAATTTTCTAAGTCGTTTCACTTCCTAGCTACCTAAAGACCGACCGTCCGCTTTCGCCTCTCCACCAGCCACTGTCCCTCTGCCCGTTTCCGGCCGCGTTTCCCGAGAGCCGAACATCCTCGCTCAACTGACTAGGGCAGTTCTCTTTCCTGAAGCCGTCCATCTGATTGGCTACAGCTTATCTTACATTATTTTACATTTTAACATATTTAAATAATCAAAGCTTGACCACTTTCACGTTCTAAATAAAGTAACAATAATATCCATTGCATAATAAACGTTAAATTCTTTTACATAAAACCAATACAGTTTCTTCCTTAGCTTTGAATGCCACAGCCAGTTGCCTTGCGCCAATTTACTTTCTGAAAAATAAATAAAGAACAAAAATAGCTATTATGCACTAAATTTTACAACAAATATTATATTACCTAATAATTCAATATGGCGTCATACCGACATCGTTCAATGTGTTTTGTGTGGAGGAAATTATGATCTGATACTTAACTGAAAATACTGATAATTTAAATTTACTATATCTTTTAAACAAATAATGTTACAGAGTTGATATTTACAACATTTGTCATTTTAATGATGCGCTTCTATATGAAATGTCTATCGTTAAGATCGACCAAAGCGTTCAGATTTTATCATTCAGGTCTTTGTTACAAAACTTGTTAATTTTACTTTAACAGTAAATCCTGAACTATTATAGATATAATCAATATTCAAGTTTTATTGGGATCACTATGAAAATTTATGGAGGATGGTGGATTAAAATTACTGTGGCTTAATTCTCTGAATTACTACTGAATTAAATAGTTTCATAAACGTTTCCCTTCATGGCGGATCTTAGGTCCGCCATATTTAACACTGCTACGTCTCTTCGGCCACAAACGGATTCTACTGAGTTTCCCTATGACGTAGGTTCTCGTCTGTCTCACTCGCACACTACAGCGCTTAGGCCTCATTCAGCACAATAGACGCCTGTGATTTTCCCCATCCCGTGGCGAAGCTGCGCTCTTTGTGGCACACGGTCCTGGACGACAGGGTTCGTTTCTCAATTCCTGAAGGCTGACTCTTTCGGCCATATACTTAATTTGCTCACAATATTGATTAGTTTTCACTAAGTGAGGTCTCGCAGGATGTGGGTACTGCAATGTTTGCATACGTCTGGTTATGATTAACCATTAATACGCGCTCATCTGGAGATAGATTGGGTCGAAAGTTGAATGAAGGGTAGAGGTTTGAAGGGCATAGGAAAAAAAGTGCCAAGGCAAGAGCCAAGGGAAAAGACCTCTGCAGTCGTTGGATCGGGTTGTAAGAGCAGTAATGGTTTTTTTGCTACCTGCGACAAGTCATGCAAGGTTAGGATTTGTTAGTATTTGGTATCATGCAGGCAGATACCTTTGACGTTGTGGAGAGATATCACTCGGCGGCTGCAGCTGGGTACCAGTGTTGGCTTGTCGGTCAGCATCAGCATATCTATGAGCTCGTCATCGGTTAGTGTCTGATAGGTCATATATCGGATTCACGGTATAGGGTAGCGTTGGCGGTTTGTGAGTTAGTGTGCGAGCTTGTCGGCTTCCCTGCTGTAGCCTGTTGGTCGACTGTGATAGCAGCTGTCAAACCCAGTCAGTGTTGCTGATTTGTAGGGGCTTGCCGATGATGTCGCTTGTGAGTGTATGCTAGCTCGCCATAGGTGGTTATGCCCTAGCTAACAGTGTCTTTGGTCGCTTATGCTTTCACCTATGGTTGTGATCATAGTTTCCCAGAGTAAGGATGAAAGGATTGTTCGAGTGTCTCGAATTCCTGTACAGTCGTGTGGCAAGTTTTTTGAATGCTTCCTTGAGGGTCTAAAGGTGGTGTTCAATGTGAAGATCCACAGTGGAGCGCTGGTAATGATGCGTAACACTTTGTTGTGTACGATCTGCAGGCAGCGCAGACGTGTAGGAGTTGCATATCCCTAGACGGGAGCTGTGTACGTCATCATAGGTGTAATCAGTGTCATGTATATGGACCTCAACACTCTCCTATTAAGTGTACTTTCTCTGTTGAGCATAGGGTAGTGGTGTTTGAGCCACACGTGCGCTCTGTTGGCAACGTATTCTATCTGGTCCCTCCATGTAAATATGCAGTCCAGCCAGACACTGAGGTATCTGACTTTCTCTCGGAAACGTATTGGTCGTGCATGTAGTGTTACCTGTCTACAGCGTTGATGTTTGCGCAATAGTTTCAGTCTGCGTGTGTCAACGTTTACTTTAATACACCATCGTTCCAACCAAGGCTCGGCAGTTCTGAGTGCCATCCGTAAACGTGAATTTATGTTTCACGGTTTCCACTCTTTCGGAAGGAAAGACCGCTGGACCTGATGGGATACCAATTCGATTTTACACAGAGTACGCGAAGGAACTTGCCCCCCTTCTTGCAGCGGTGTACCGTAGGTCTCTAGAAGAGCGTAGCGTTCCAAAGGATTGGAAAAGGGCACAGGTCATCCCCGTTTTCAAGAAGGGCCGTCGAACAGATGTGCAGAACTATAGACCTATATCTCTAACGTCGATCAGTTGTAGAATTTTGGAACACGTATTATGTTCGAGTATAATGACTTTTCTGGAGACAAGAAATCTACTCTGTAGGAATCAGCATGGGTTTCGAAAAAGACGGTCGTGTGAAACCCAGCTCGCGCTATTCGTCCACGAGACTCAAGGGCCATAGACACGGGTTCCCAGGTAGATGCCGTGTTTCTTGACTTCCGCAAGGCGTTCGATACTGTTCCCCACAGTCGTTTAATGAACAAAGTAAGAGCATATGGACTATCAGACCAATTGTGTGATTGGATTGAAGAGTTCCTAGATAACAGAACACAGCATGTCATTCTCAATGGAGAGAAGTCTTCCTTAGTAAGAGTGATTTCAGGTGTGCCGCAGGGGAGTGTCATAGGACCGTTGCTATTCACAATATACATAAATGACCTTGTGGATGACATCGGAAGTTCACTGAGGCTTTTTGCAGATGATGCTGTGGTGTATCGAGAGGTTGTAACAATGGAAAATTGTACTGAAATGCAGGAGGATCTGCAGCGAATTGACGCATGGTGCAGGGAATGGCAATTCAATCTCAATGTAGACAAGTGTAATGTGCTGCGAATACATAGAAAGATAGATCCCTTATCATTTAACTACAAAATAGCAGGTCAGCAACTGGAAGCAGTTAATTCCATAAATTATCTGGGAGTACGCATTAGGAGTGATTTAAAATGGAATGATCATATAAAGTTGATCGTCGGTAAAGCAGATGCCAGACTGAGATTCATTGGAAGAATCCTAAGGAAATGCAATCCGCCCACTGCTTGAATACTGCTCAGCAGTGTGGGATCCGTATCAGATAGGGTTGATAGAAGAGATAGAGAAGATCCAACGGAGAACAGCGCGCTTCGTTACAGGATCATTTAGTAATCGCGAAAGCGTTACGGAGATGACAGATAAACTCCAGTGGAAGAGTCTGCAGGAGGGATGCTCAGTAGCTCGGTACGAGCTTTTGTTAAAGTTTCGAGAACATACCTTCACCGAAGAGTCAAGCAACATATTGCTCCCTCATACGTATATCTCGCGAAGAGACCATGAGGATAAAATCAGAGAGATTCGAGCCCACATAGAAGCATACCGACAATCCTTCTTTCCACGAACAATACGAGACTGGAATAGAAGGGAGAACCGATAGAGGTACTCAGGGTACCCTACGCCACACACCGTCAGGTGGCTTGCGGAGTATGGATGTTGATGTAGATGTAGAAGGACGGCTGTATCATCCGCGTAGGTGGCTAACGTCATGTTTTGTGTTGCTGGAAAGTCATTAATGTAGAGGATGACAAGATTAGCCCCAGAATGCTTCCCCTGCATCCATTCATGTCCACTGTGCATTCCGACGGACTTGGAAAATCCCAGAATGACAATGCGACACCCTACACGTCAACAATTGCTACAGAGTGGCTGGTTTCATGCTATAAATTCCCTCCAGCACACCTCAGATATTGATCGAGTCCATGCCACGTCGTGTTGCGGCACTTTAGCGTGCTCGAGGAAACCCTACACGATATTAGGCAGGTATACCACTTTCTTTGGCTCTTCAGTGTATTTTGAAGGTTAATAAAATTTTAAAAAATGAACAATACTTGTTTCATTCAGTGATTACTTCAGTTTTAAATTACACACAGAGCATAACACAGAGAGCATAATAACACAGAGTATAATAAAATTTTAAAAAATAAATAATATTGTCAGAATGTCGAAAAAACCGATGTGTTATTAACAGTTTTTCGCAAAGCACTTACTCATTTCCAGTGGAACACCAGTGTTACGCAGAACACAGTTTGGGAAACTCTGGTCTAGCGATACAGTTAAGCTCTTTATACCGGTCTCGCTTTAATCAAAGTATAGCGAGAAGAGGAGGCAGTGTGCTGACTCCTCTAGTTCACCGGTTACGCCGCGAGATGGCAGGTGCTCCCCCTTCGAGCTGCGGAAGATACGTTACTACGGCATTCTGGAAAACATAGCTCACGAACTCACATTCAGGAAATCTATGTAATGAAACAAAAATGAAATGAAAAGTACTTGGCTCTAGTTAACTTATTTTAGTTGTCAGCTAGTTTAGATAGTTTCTGGGCAGTCTTTGTAAGTTTTTGAAGACTTCAGCTCCTTCCGAATTTGTTTACCGTCCGTAAAAAACCGACGTTCCGTAAGATAAACAATCATTTTAGGGACGTTGTCCATCACATGATCTTCGCAGCATCCAACGTTGGATATTTCAACACTAAAGCAACCCAAACTCTCTAGGCTTGCATTAACAAATGATTCCCCATAGACTGTCGTTGCGAAGTTTTACAGCGACGATACTTTCTGCCTGCATATAGACCACTGAAGACGCCTTGCGATTGGTACATGTCACATGAGCAATGTGTTTCCTATAGAGGAACCATAACTGCTAATAGACGCAAGTAAAGAGAGTGGCATTCCATACGAATAGCCACTAAAAAGACACAAAGACTTAGCACATGTTGTGACTCTTCTTACTTGATGCACCACGTAACCTGCCAGATGATAAACTAAACATCCCTTTCCTGAGTCGCTTTCAGGACTCTTCGGCATACATTGTGGATCAGATTGAGCCTCTGCGAAGTTATGTGAAACACAGAGGTTTTCAAATTACGTTTTCCAGTTCCAAAACCCTGAGTTCTTTTGCTGCAAACGTCTAGCTAACGTCCGCGTTTGGCCTACGTATGATGTCAACGAAAATTCATATTTATGTTCACAGTTTCCACCGGAAGATTATTAAGTTTTGCAGGAAGGTAAACACACGACAAGAAGTTGATCCTCAAGCAGAGTTACTAACTATGATTTGGGAGACAATCTGAGCAGCCGTCTTAGGTTGTTTGCAGATGACGCTGTCGTTTATCGACTAATAAAGTCATCAGAAGATCAAAACAAATTGCAAAACGATTTAGTAAAGATATCTGAATGGTGCGAAAATTGGCAGTCGACCATAAATAACGAAAAGTGTGAGGTCACCCACATGAGTGCTACAAGGAATTCGTTAAACTTCGGTTACACGATAAATCAGTCAAATCTACAGGCCGTAAATTCAACTAAATACCTAGGAACTACAATTACGAATAACTTAAATTGGAAGGAACACACAGAAAATGTTGTGGGGAAGTCTAACCAAAGAGTGCTTTTTATTGGCAGGACACTTAGAAAATGTGACAGATCTACTAAGGAGACTACCTACACCACACTTGTCCGTTCTCTTATACAATACTGATGCTCGGTGTGGGATCCTCACCAGATAGGACTACCAGACTACATCGAAAAAATTCGCAGAAGGGCAGCACGTTTTGAATTATCGCGAAATATGGGAGAGAGTGTCGCTGAAATGATATTGGATTTGGGGTGGACATCACTAAAAGAAAGGCGTTTTACGTTGCGACGGAATATTCTCACGAAATTACAATCACCAGCTTTCTCCTCCGAATGCGAAAATATTTTGTTGACACCGATCTACATAGGGAGAAACAATCACCACGATGAAATATGGGAAATCAGAGCTCGTACAGAAAGATATAAGCGTTCGTTCTTTCCGCGCGCTAAACGAGATTGGAATAATAGAGAATTGTTAAGGTGGTTCGATGAACCCTCTGCCAGGCACTTAAATGTGATTTGCAGAGTATCCATATAGATGTAGATATAGTGGGACGCCAGCAGTTTTCTCGTAAGTGATAACAGCTTTGGAGATAGGATCATAGTTTTTAGCGGGAAAGCAGGAAGAGAGACTCCAAAGACTAAACAAGACTTTTTTATGGATGGGACCTTCAAATGCTGTAGCAAGCAATTTTCACAAATGTATACTATTCATGCAGACTTCTGATGTTCAAAGTACGAAAAAAAACGTCTATCCGGTGGCTTTTGCATTCTTACCAAACAAAAGAAAAGAAACATATATCCGTCTTTTCCGCAATGTTGTGGATAATGTCGCCGTTATTTCGAATAAGCTGCAATTTCTACGCTAAAATTTGTGATCCTGTCAGTTCAAGTGCATGGCTGCCATTTCCATACGAAGAAATCTCTCTAGAGGAAAGTGCAAGACTTGGAACTTACTTGCGAATACAGAGAAGGCTGCAGATTCGCATATGTGCTGTTCTGGCGTTCCTTCGACCTGAAGATTTCTGCGGTGGCTGGCTCATGACACATTCACAAGCGCCGGATATCGCCAAGCTTTCTCAGTTTTTCGACTGTTTTGTAGACAGATAGTTCGAAAATGACGAAAACCCGATCAGTCTTTGGAACTGCTACAGATGGCGCCATCGTACCACCAACGCTGTAGAAGGTTGGCACAGCAAAATTAATAATCTTCTCTGGAAACCGAATCCTAAAATTAAAGACGTGATCGAGTATATGAAGACAAGCAGAGAACTCGGCATGTACAGTCGTGGACAAAACGAGCGAGACCCCTCGCCTTTTCGTTATGCTGATCCGCACAGCTTTAAAGTCTGCTACACAGCATAACAGGCAAGGCGATGAAGTGCTACCAACATATTATGCACAGGAGTGAAACTGAAAAATTATTCAAACTTTGTCAGACTGTTTTCAATCGTGTGTAAGACTGTCTTAGTGCTGTTTAGTATGTTAAACACATGTGAATATAAGCTATAAATGAAAGAAGAAACGCTAATTAGTACGAACTGTACTAATATAAATGAATTTCAGCTTATCGAGATAACATAACTGTTTTAGTAAGACAAAGTACCGCAGATTTTTACGAATTAGCAATATATTATGCGCATTCGGCTGCGAAACGGTCTGTGTCAACGTTCAGACCAGTCATACTGGATTACCGTTACTGACCCATCATGAAAGTGTGCAAATTTAGCAATGCTTGAAGATTCCTAGCGAAATTCAGTTAAAAATCATTAAGTGACACACTTAAGTCAATTCAGTTATTGACAGAAGCGGAAAAAGTAGGCAGTAATAAATATGAAATTCTACAACAGTTTCACATTGACACCCACAGGGCGCCGGTACAGAATAAAGGTAGCAATAAAACGTGTTGGGGGCGCGAGAATTTCTTGAAATTGTTTTACTGATAGTCTATCTGCTTCCATCGGGATTGGAACCTAAAACAAACCAAACCTCCCTTTCAGTAGCAACCACCTTTCACTAGGCTAGCAGACAACCCATGCAAACAGCCCTCTATTATTACCCCAGACATTAATATGCCGGCAATTTCGCTATGAAAATGGCAAAATAATCTGCAGTTTCTGTTGCATAGAGCTTTCTGGACTCAACAACATAAATTTTCTACCTTTATGTCACCGCTTATGTGACAATAAAATGGTTCAAATGGCTCTCAGCACTGTGGGACTTAACTTCTAAGGTCATCAGTCCCCTAGAACTTAGAACTAGTTAAACCTAACTAGCCTAAGGACATCACAAACATCCATGCCCGAGGCAGGATTCGAACCTGCGACCGTAGCGGTCTTGCGGTTCCAGACTGCAGCGCCTTAACCGCACGGCCACTTCGGCCGGCTATGTGACAATCATTCGGGATGTTTATAGAAATAACAAAATACTGTTATTAGCGAGTAAATTTAATAGGATACTTCTGCACCACCCCAGGAAATAAACGGCGACATAGGTGCCAAACGCCGCGTGGGATTAGCCGAGCGGTCTGAGGCGCTGCAGTCATGGACTGTGCGGCTGGTCTCGGTGGAAGTTCGAGCCCTCCCTCGGGCATGTGTGTGTCTGTTTGTCCTTAGGATACTTTAGGTTAAGTAGTGTGTCAGCTTAGGGACTGATGACCTTATCAGTTAAGTCCCATAAGATTTCACACACATTTGAACATAGGTGTCAAACGTATTCAACAATTTCATTATTTTCATCATGGCAGCGGAAACAACAACCGTTACGAAATTGTCTCGAATGAAAAACAACCCACAGTTGCACTAAATTATGTTTATTTAAAACCTTGACCATGGTTTCTGCTATAATAATATAGCCTTCTTTAGATGTCACACACTAATAAATGAAAAATTTCTTGGCCCAGCAGCTGCGTCAAGACAATAAAATAAAATAACTTCAACAGACATAAGTCTGTTTCGAATATAAGTAAAATTACATATGGCACCCTATGTCCACTACTTCTGTTGAAGGTATTTTATTGGTCTTGACTCAGCTGCTAGGCCAAGATATTTTTCATTTATTTGTGTGTATGACTTCTGAAGAAGGCTATATTATTATAGCAGAAACCATGGTCAAGGTTTAAAATAAAAATAACTTTAGTGCAACTGTGGGCTGTTTTTCATTCGAGACGTATTCTACAATGTTTCGAATTCTCCATTAGACTCGCCACAGCCAGAAACTGTACATTAGCCGAACCGTTTCTTAAGCAATGGGAATGCTCGCACTTCCAAAATGTGGTCGCATTAAAACTGGGATCTTAATTACCACGTGTATAGGCAAATGGGTTTTATTTGCATTCCTGTAAACGTGATTTGGATCGAAAGCGTATCTACGATTAATATGCTGATGTATCGACTGCAACTAGAACATTTCGAATAAAGAGTAGGGGGAATTATTTATGCAGCCCTCATCTTCAGTAAATGTCGTAGCTGTTTTCGTTGTTAGGATTTCGTCACCTAAATCGGTAAAAATGGAACCCTGACTTTCTTGACCGTCTATCTGTCTACCCAACCCTTAAGATCCGATTACGTCGAGTACGGGTAGACACAATAAGTGGATATGTATCGCATTTCCTGCAGTATACGGTCTCTTGGTGGGGTAAAAAAGTGAGCTTCTATGTCAACGCGATCTAGATATATGCAAGGAAAATTTACGCGAAAGGTCAAAAAATGGCTCTAAGAACTATGCGACCAAACTGCTTCGGTCATCAGTCCCCTAGAGCTAGAACTACTTAAACCTACCTAGGCTAAGGACATCACACACACCCAAGCCCGAGGTAGGATTCCACCCTGCTACTGAAGCAGCCGCGCTGTTCGTCCTGAACCGCCTAGAACCGCTCGGCCACCGCACACGGCGAAACCCTTTTCACCTAATGTATAATGATAATATATTCTGTCTAGTGAGGATAAACTGTATTCGCCAGCAACTCAAATCGTTTGATCACGGAACGTTTACAAAGCTACTTTCAGTCGTCTGCAACATACACTTATAAACCCCAAACACCTTAGGAACGTCGTATGCGAATCCAATTCTGAGCCCGCAGCTCGTGGTCGTGCGGTAGCGTTCTCGCTTCTCACGCACGGGTTCCCGTGTTCGATTCCCGCCGTGGTCAGGGATTTTCTCGGCCTGGTGATGGCTGGGTGTTGTGTGATGTCCTTAGGTTAGTTAGGTTTAAGTAGTTCCAAGTTCTAGGGGACTGATGACCATAGATGTTAAGTCCCATAGTGCTCAGAGCCATTTGAACCATTTTTTTCCAATTCTGAAGACGCTGACAGATACTGCAGTACCATAACAAGTAGTTAAGAATTTATTGTTATTGGTTCATGCAGGACTATTTCAGTATCAATTTAATGCACCTAGGTGTTTGTCTACGGCCGAAAATAATGAAGCCCCGCGGGGTAGCCGTGCGATCTAGGGCGTCTTGTCACGGTCCGCGCGGCTTCCCCCGTCGGAGATTCGAGTCCTCTCTCGGCCATGGGTGTATGTCGTCCTTAGCGTAAGGTAGTTTAAGTTACATTAAATATTGTGTAAGCCTACGGACCGATGACCTCAGCAGTTTGGTCCCATAAGACCTTACCACAATAACAAAAATAATGAACAAAAAATAAATAAACAGCAAACAACTTCGATGTTCAAATCAAATGTAGCTCACATGTCGCAATTAAAACATAATTTCGTTGTTACATATACATGACTACATCTACAGGATTTCTTTGCAATCCATACTTACGTGCCTGGCAGAGGGTTCGTTGAACCACCTTCGGACTATTTCTCTACCGTCCCACACTTAACAGTGTGCGGGAAAAAGGACCACTTAAATCTTTTCTTACGAGCCCTGAATTACATTATAACTATGGTCATTTCTTCCTGTGAATGTTCCAGAGGAAATAATTTTTTGGCACTCAGAACAGATTCTGATGATTGAAATTTCGTTAAAAGATCTCGCGGCAACCAAAAACGCTTTTGTTTTCATGAATGTCACCCCTACACGCTTATCAAATCTGGGACTCTCTCTCCCCTATTTCGTGAAATTACAAATCGTGCTACCGTTCCTTGGACGTTTTTTGGCGTGCACCGTCAATCACCTCTGTCAAGGATCCTATACCGCTCAGAAATACTATAGCAGTGGACGGACAAACGTAGTGTAGGCAGTGTTTCCAGTAGACCTGTTGGGTATTCGTAGTGTGCGGCCAATAAAACGCAGTCTTACGTTTTCCTTCCCCACAAAAGCATGTTTGCGATCGTTCCAGTTTAGGTTTTACTGGGTACTGAGATGAATTGACAGTATTTCGACTTGTATTTTGTCATATAACCGAAAGTTAATTATTGTTACTGGACGCAGCTTTCGTGTTTAATGTATTCCTCATTCAACAGAGTACACTCCTCGTGCATCACACGTAACTGTTTCAAAGTATTAAATTGTTACTGATGTTACCAAGTTGCAGTGGTCAATTGAACTTGCCGTTTTGAAACAAAGGAAAACATTATAGCGAAATATGGCAACTAAGAAGCGGACTATACAAATAAACAAACATTTCCGGTTCAAGTCGTTGCAGTAGGTCTATTATACAGCAACGGAAATTAGGAGCAAAGTCCATTAGTAGATCGTTATCAGGAAAAGCAGCCCTCATAATACAAACTGCCACTACAAGAACGAAAGTTTCCAAACATGTCACCGAGTAGTTGTCTACTGAATCACAACGCACGCCACGTACGAGGGTGGTTCGCAGTCTGCTTTCGGCCGGTGAGCGGCGAGGACGTCTTGTTTACGTCCCGTCCGCAGAGTCGCGGTCCCGTCCGCAGAGTCGCGAGCGTGCGTAGTTTGTTTACTTCCTCGCCGCAGCTAATACTCGCGTCCGTTAACACTGAGTCGCCATGGCTCATTCGTACAGAAAAGCTACCATCAAGATCAGCTTCCAGCCCGACTACGCACGACCACGAGCCTTTGAAGTCGAACGATTTACCCGTGACGAAGTTCAAATACCAACACAGCACATCATCCGTATCCACCTATCCATCACAAGCAGCGTCGTTTACGTCAAGATGGTCGATGACGAGTTATGTCACGCAGTTGTGAACAGATGCGCGAACACTCTCAAGTTCAAACACTCCGATGGTCACATCGGAGAGGTTACTGTTGACCGTGCTGGACTAGGATTACGCACACTAAGAGTCTTCGAACCCCCTTACGAAGTACCACCGGACGTCGTTACCTCAGCTTTCCTCCCTTATGGGACGGTAATTAGCCACGTGGCCGAAAAATGGAACACCTTCGAGACGTACCAAGTCCTCAACGGCGTCCGACAAGTGAAAATTGAATTAAAGAAACATGTGCCGTCCTACTTAGTCATAGGTGGCTGTCGAGCAATAATAATGTACGACGGCCAACCTCGTACTTGTTCTGGTTGCGGCCAGGAGGGCCATGTGCGCTCGGCGTGTATTCAACGTCGGGTTACACAACTTCCATTGCATGACACGACACCACGATGACTTGATATTAGGGGGCGATTTCAATTGCACCCAAGCACCTAAAGATCAGCTGCCACGCCATTCACCGTGCCCCGAACTTGGGACACTCATCGGCGATCTCCAGCTAGTAGATACATGGGAACATGTCCGAGGAAATAGACCGGGATACACCCATTTCACGAGTCACTCGTCTAGTCGCATCGATAGGATTTACGTCTCCCGTTCTCTCGCGGCAACGGTGAGTGACGCGGAGGTGTGGCCAGTAGCCTTTTCTGATCACGAGGCCTATATATGTGCCGTCACCCTTCGTCGCCAACGGGTGTGGCGCAGCCGACATCCCTGGAATTTAAACCTTGCTCATCTCGCTTTTCCGGATTGTCGACGCGCCATCGAAGACACGTGGAGTTTGTGCGTCCGCCGCCTCCCAACGTATCCTACGTCGATTAGTTGGTGGTTAACCTGCGCCAAGCCGGCCCTACGGAGAACCTTTATTACGTACGGTCGTAAGACTGCTGCTTGGAGGCGGCAGACCCTTGATTTTTATTTCACCGTCCTTCGCGAATGCGCCTCCTTGCCACCCACACCGGAACGACAGCTGACAGTTCAGCGTGCGAAAGCACAGATCGTAGCCCATATGCGCCGACACCTCGAAGGGACGATCGTCCGAGCGCGGACACAAGACAGACTCGCAACGGAACGACCCACCATGTACCACGTCATCCGAGAACGTACACTGCGAAGACGGGCGCTGATACATGCCATCACCACTGAGGACAGCCTTCATCACACCACACAACGCGATATTGCTGCAGCCTTCTTCGACCATTACGCACGACTTTATTCTGCTCAATGTTCCGACCCGATGACGGTGACAGCAGTCTCACAACTGGTTTACGGCATTGTCCCACAGGATTTACAAACTGAACTATTGAGCGACATTACGGAAGACGAAGTTATCGACGCCATCGGTAAAGGAGCGGCGAATAAGTCTCCTGGCCCCGACGGGCTCCCTGTGGAGTTTTATAGAACTTTCCAGTATTTACTGGCTCCCAAGTTAACAGACATCTGTCAGGAGCTTATGTCCCCCGCGGTGCCGCTCCCTGCGACCTTCGTAGAAGGAATAATTATACCGGTTCACAAGCCTAAAGGTGGGGCTAGAATACAAGATTACCGCCCGCTAACACTCGTCAACTGCGACATGAAGATATTCACCAGACTATTAGCAAACCGTCTACGACCGACCCTACCTTACGTCATCTCGCCAGATCAGACTTCCCTAGGGGGTATCAACAACATCCACACAGCACTGTGTCGATACCGTGACTCAATAGCCCTAGCCAGGGCACGCCGTGTCCCGGGAGCGCTGGCATCACTAGATTTTAGCCAAGCGTTTGATCGAGTGGATCACGCGTACCTAACGTCCGTTCTCCAGCACATGCAGTACCCACTGCAATTCACAGCCGTCGTGATGCGCCTACTCCGAGGAGCGACTTCCAAAGTGCTTGTTAACGTGCGTCTCTCGCAGTCCCTCCTGATTTTCCGCTCCGTCCGTCAAGGCTGCCCCTTGTCGACGTTACTATATGCTCTGGCACTGGAACCGCTCCTCTGTGGTCTCCGTCAACGCCTCACCGGTCTTACCCTACGTGACGTCACATTTCACTGTACAGCATATGCAGACGACCTGGTTCTCGTGTTCCGCAATCGCGATGATGTCAACAGAGCACTAGAATGGATTACCACGTACGGTGTGGCTTCCGGCAGCTGTCTCAACGTCGCCAAATCGGTCGCCATGGGCATAGGAGACGGGTTGACCCCAGCGTGTGTCGAACCCCTACAGCTTCGTGGCACTATCAAATGTCTCGGAATAGAGTTTCACGACGACATACGGCGCACCGCGGCTCTTAACTACCGCCGCTTATTACAACAAATTCGGGTCCAGATCTTCAACCTTCGTCTGCGGACGCTCGACATTCTCCAAAGGACACACTTCGTTAATGTTTACCTCGCATCGCGCCTTCCACACATAGCGCGTGTTCTCCCAATACCGTTACTGATGGCTGGATGTCTATTAGCGGCATTCGGAGCCTACGTCAGTACAGGCATGCTCTTCAAAGTCAGTTATGAGTCACTGACCCTTCCCCCAGAAAGGGGAGGTCTTGGCCTAGTCCATGTCCCCGACAGAGCTGTGGCCCTGTATGTCAGCTCACACATCAAGCTGTGGCGCCACCACCCGGAAAGTTTGACAGGTTTGCTGTTGGAGTCCTTAGCTCCGCCGTCCATTATGCCCCCACTGACGACGCAAGACATACCCCCACCCTTCTACTACTTCGGGAACTTTTACATTGAATACAGCTATTTCCGTATCGCAGTACCACCGACGAAACAGGCGTCGGCGCGGGATATATATCATGTCCTACAGCAGAGGCGCCCACCAAACATCGTGGAGACGAAAAGCCCTCAGGTTAATTGGAAGGTGTTGTGGAAGACGATTCACGCGATTCCGCTGGACACAGCCGTCCGATCCACACGGTACATCACAGTCAATGGCAAACAGATCACCCGATCACGCCTCCACAAGATAAACATGACGGAATCGCCTCTCTGCGTAGACTGCGGGATACCAGACACGGACGAACACCGTTTCACATGTGGCGCGGCAGAAGACGTATGGCGCTTGGTGCGACAAATTTTGTCGTATTTTCTACGAGTGACTCCGGAACACATTACACCTCGGTTTCTACTATTTCCGGATCAACAGTATTTCCCGCGCGCCAAGACCAACGCTGTCACGTGGATCCGTGCGCATGCGGTACACTACTTCTATCACGATGGACCTAAAGATGTATTAGACTTTTGGAACTACCTACAAGAACGTCATTGCAAGATCGTACGGAACCCAAAATACAGACAGTATTTTTCTAATTACTTAGGGAGTGCCCTACGCGACCCTCCGCGCAGCTGGATCATCAGCAGGTAGGAGAAGATACCCATTGAGTGAGCTGACATGACTAAGTTCGATTCTCGGTGGAACAACATGATATACGTGAAGACGTACCTGGATGATGAAGCGTAAGGAGAGTAGCGACACACCCTTCTGCATCCTGTATGAAGCACTTTTTTTTCGTTTTCCCCATATACATTACCTCGGTGTAGGAACGTGCCGAGATATTGTTTTCTTTTTCTCAGAGCACGATGCGGTGCTAGATACATTTATTTTTGTTGTGGTATAAAGTAAAACCACATTAAGAATGTATGAAAACAGTAAATAAAAATAAATAATAATTCCCACAAAAGATTTCCCCTTCCCATCCCTGATTCCTTGACGGACGAGGGGGACACTGCGACCATGCCTCGGGTTACGACCCCTGATCGCTCTGCCTTCCGCGCCCTCCCCCACCTTCTTTAAAAAAAAAAAAAAAAAAAAAAAAAAAAAGGTGGTCGTGCGGTAGCGTTCTCGCTTCCCGCGCCCTGGTTCCCGGGTTCGATTCCCGGCGGGGTCATGGATTTTCTCTGCCTCGTGATGACTGAGTGTTGTGTGATGTCCTTAGGTTAGTTAGGTTTAAGTAGTTCTAAGTTCTAGGGGACTGATGACCATAGCTGTTAAGTCCCATAGTGCTCAGAGCCATTTTTGAACTTACGAGGGGACCTGCCAAGTGTCCTACACCGATCTTGCTGAAACTTCGCTCAGTGAAAGAGGGGACAAAATAAGCGAACACGTGTCTCGGCTTACCTGCATACGCTCGACCGCTTATGAGAAAACGACAGTCCAAGTTTTCAATGAGCTGTTGCTATACTGTGCATACCTTTTAGCGTGAAACGATTCAATTCAAGCGGTGGCTCAGCGGCTACCGTTGCGACGTCAGAACATCGCGCTGCGAGTTCGAAACCCGGTTGTCCCTCGTTTCTCCCCCCTCACTCTCTGAATTATCTACGAATGTTTATTCCAACTTACGTTGAAACAATGCTGTAGTTATTCGTCAATTAATTTACTGTGTAATGAAGGAAGTTAAAAAAAATAAACGAATGAGAAAATGATGTGAAATATTTGTGAATGTCCTTGCAACCTTACAGATTGTAAGGAGGTTCAAAAATATTTCTCATTATTTTCTCATTCGTTTATTATTTTTTTAATTGATTAATTACACAGAAAGTTAATTGACGAATAACGACAACATTATTTCAACATAAATTGGAGCCGGCCGGTGTGGCCGTGCGGTTAAAGGCGCTTCAGTCTGGAACCGCGTGACCGCTACGGTCGCAGGTTCGAATCCTGCCTCGGGCATGGATGTGTGTGATGTCCTTAGGTTAGTTAGGTTTAATTAGTTCTAAGTTCTAGGCGATTGATGACCTCAGAAGTTAAGTCGCATAGTGCTCAGAGCCATTGGAACCATAAATTGGGAAAAAAAACATTCATAGATAATTCTGATAGAGAGGGAGGAAAAAATACAATAAAGAAACCAATATGGTCTCGAACTCGGGAATCAAAGTTAAGAAGGAACGACGGTAGCCACTGAGCCACCGCTTCAAGTGCATTCTCGCGCACAAAAGGTATCTACACTATAGCAACAGCGCGTTGATAACTTTGACCGTCGTTTTCTCGGAAACGGTCCAGTGTCTTTGGATATTTCGAAACACATGTTCGCTTATTTTGTCCTCTCCATCACCGAGCAAAGTTTCCAGGCAATCGGTGTATGGCACCTGGCGAGTTCCCCTCGTTAGTCGAGTCGCTTCTTACGCCCGACGAGAACTATCTACGCCTCAGAGTAAACTGCGCCACTTGGAAACACGGCGAGAGAGGATAAACACGTTTTCCTTCCTATAAGGCAACCCTCTACAGCTAAAATTTACGTGTTCTTCAGGCTACCTCAGATATTTCAGAAATGTTTCTTGCGTTAGGCCTTCCGTATATGCAAAACGTAAACATTTCATTTCATATAAAATTTATCAGGATAAGACATGACATGAGTGGACCAATCTCTTCTGAGAAAAATTACAGATTCTAAGTTGCTCTACTATGTAATGACACGGGTACGGGCTTGCGATCTCTCGTTTATGCCATCGATTTCCGTGTTACACATACTTGGCCATGGCGTTGTGGCTGCAGTCGTGGAAGAGGCAGTCTGTTTCCTACTAGCGCTGTTTTCGCAGCAGATATTAACCGCGACGAATCATTCAGTCAACGCTAAATGGCCCATCTGACTCAGGCAGACAAGGGCGCTAAAGTAGCACTCCATGCAGAGGGATTTTCAAATGGCGATATAGCAAGACCTATGGGTCTTCACAAGTCGACGGTAGCCTGGTGGATTAGACGAAAGGAAGAGGGTGGTAACCTGAATGGAAGGCCTCATGGCCGTCGCCGCAAAGCAACAGCAGCTCAGGATCGGCAGGTACGCCGTTTCAGTGAGAACTACCCATTTGTCAACGCACGACGAATTCAGCAGACTTGGAGACTTTTGGCCTCAATGTTAGCGGTAAGACCGTCACTCGTCGTCTAAGGGAAGGTGGACTGAGAGCAAGAAGCCCTGCTGTGAAAGAGACATTGATTGTTTCCCACAGAGAAGCCCGCCTTGCTTTTGCTGCTTAAAATGTAGACAAACCTCTCCAGTTTTGCAGGCGAGTGATTTTCACGGACGAAAAAGTCCTGTACGGCATAAACCAGAGAAGTATTTGTTTACTGGCCTAAAGGTGCTAGGTATAATCCAAAATATATTTACAGCTGCCGAAGGAGTGGCAGGGAGTCGGTAACGGTATGGATATCGGCCGAAGGGTGTGGGCTCCTGTGGGAAGTGAAAAGAAGATTCGATGCTCGCAATTAGATATCAGTTTTGGAGAACGTGATGTTGCCTTCTGTGCCAGCAAGATTTGGTAACGATCAGATCATGTTCCAACAAGATCGGTCGTCTCTTCATATGACACGTGTGATTAAGAGGTGGTTCGACGACCATTGTAATATTACTGTAATGGAGTGGCCACCTAAAGGAGCTGACATGAACCCCATTGAGAATATATGGGTAGAAATAGTCAGAGTAATACGGGAAAAATGACAGTCACCGTCGACTCGCCGACAGCTTTCTGATGTGATTCATGACACTTTGAATGAGTTACTTGAATCTTCTAGTTATGTGGTTAGAGTTGTGGGCTCAATGCCCAACAGACTTCGAGCCGTTGTGGAAGCCGTAGGAGACTATACCCGATACTCATCAGCATCAGCAGAGGTGTTTTTTTTCAGCCCTTAACCAATCAGCTGCAACAGATGTTTCAAGTTATTCTTTTTTACAGAGGTATATTTCATATAATTTTACGGAAACGCAGTAAGTGGAATCTGGACAAACACATTAGTTCACAACAAGATATGTAATATTTAATTTGCTATGAGAGGAAATACTCGCGTTATATACTCAGGCAGTCTCTAAAAAATACATGACACACGTGTATATGCAAGAAGGGTAACAGCAGTTCAGCACAAATGAATTATATTGAGGAGAAGCTCGCCGATGAAGGTGTAATTGGAGAGCGAAGGTTGAGCTAGAAGGGGAGGTAAGAAGGCCCGAAAAAGAAGAGAAAAATCAAATACCCAGTAGACTTCGAGTCGTTGACGCAGCAGAGGGTGGCTGGTATATGCTATTTGAAGCAACAGTAGAAGAATAGTTTTAGTTACTGATTTTTGGGGCTTTATTTTGTGACGGCTAAACATTGCTTCTTCATGAGACCCACTACTTGTCCACATGTGGATGAACATCAGAGGTGTAAAAAATTTTGAGAGGTGTCGAAGTTCTCCGGAACAGTAAAGTGTTTTAGACAAGAAGATGATTTTTAGTTCATTTTATTTTGACCGTTCACACTATGCTTTGAGATTCTAATCTACGATTTCATTTTATTCTTATGTATGTGAAAGTAAGTTTCAATATATAAAGAATAACTGGAAGTTTTTAATTTGTGGAATAGCGTATTTAACAGTTCATATTTTCAACAAATCTGTAGTTATAGGACATATTAAGAAGCAAGCCAAAAATGACATTGTGGATAGTTCAGGTTTGTCTCCAAAGGGTGACGACGGTCAAATAGCAAATACAAAACTATGGGTAACAACTATTGTTGATGGTGATGAGACATAATCTATATGCCACTAGTCTGTAATTGTATTTCTGAAGTTTATCTGTTTTACATAAAGAATATATAACCTTTAAAATATATGTAGCAGCGCAAAATATTAATACACAGTTTATAGATCAGGAACCTATTCCCACGGCCTTTAATCTTATTCTCACCGATGACTTAGAGACAGTAAATAACAAGAGAAATAACAAAACTCTCAGAATCAATATAGAGAATTCAAGTGTCCAGTGGATTCAAAAGTTTGCTATAATAGCGAATAATTGCTTTCACTGACTCCTTCATGCATACGTTTTCTCAGTCACACAATGTTTGAAACCAGGACTAACAAGTTAAAACATTTTTCCACAAATTGTCAAATTGGAAGTCGAAGAGCAAGTTACATAAATTACGATGACAACAAACGTTTTTCAAGTACACTCACCACTGTAGGCATCCAACGCTCTTATTCTGTGTTACATGCGCAGTATGTAAACTGGCAACGCCACAAACACACATTATCACTAAGCTATGAAACAACTGTTGCAAAACAGAGCGTCCTTGTTGTCCACATCATGGATAAGACGACTAATTCGCAACATAAATGTAAATGTAAGCACCAATTTCTGTTGGAATGTGACTCCTGGACCAAATAATATACATTTCCTACGTCTTCAGTGCGAATCATGTAGCAAATGTAATTTCAAGGACATAAAATATCGAGCCCCCCCCCCCCCCCCATAAACCACAAACCTTGCCGTTGGTGGGGAGGCTGATTAAATGATGATGGCGTCCTCTTGGGTAAAATATTCCGGAGGTAAAATAGTCCCCCATTCGGATCTCCGGGCGGGGACTACTCAAGAGAACGTCGTTATCAGGAGAAACAAAACTGGCGTTCTACGGATCGGAGCGTGGAATGTCAGATCCCTTAATTGGGATGGTAGGTTAGAAAATTTAGAAAGGGAAATGGATAGGTTGAAGTTAGATATAGTGGGAATTAGTGAAGTTCGGTGGCAGGAGGAACAAGACTTCTGGTCACTTGAATACAGGGTTATAAATACAAATTTAAATAGGGGTAATGCAGGAGTAGGTTTAATAATGAATAAAAAAAATGGGTGCGGGTAAGCCACTACAAACAGCATAGTGAACGCATTATTGTGGCCAAGATAGACACGAAGCCCACGCCTACTACAGTAGTACAAGTTTATATGCCACCTAGCTCTGCAGGTGACGAAGAAATTGAAGAAATGTATGACGAAATAAAAGAAATTATTCAGGTAGTGAAGGGAGACGAAAATTTAATAGTCATGGGTGACTGGAATTCGATAGTAGGAAAAGGAAGAGAAGGAAACGTAGTAGGTGAATATGGATTGGGGGGAAGGAATGAAAGAGGAAGCCGCCTGGTAGAATTTTGCACAGAGCATAACTTAATCATAGCTAACACTTGGTTCAAGAATCATAAAAGAAGGTTGTATACCTGGAAGAATCCTGGAGATACTGTCAGGTTTCAGATAGATAATATAATTGTAAGACATTTCCAGGGGCAGATGTGGACTCTGACCGCAATATATTTGTTATAAACTGTTGATTATAACTGAAGAAACTGCAAAAAGGTGGGAATTTAAGGAGATGGGACCTGGATAAACTGACTGAACCAGAGGTTGTACAGAGCTTCAGGGAGAGCATAAGGGAATAATTGACAAGAATGGGGGAAAGAAATACAATAGAAGAAGAATGGGTACCTTGAGGGATGAAGTAGTGAAGGCAGCAGAGGATCAAGTAGGTAAAAAGACGAGGGCTACTAGAAATCCTTGGGTGACAGAAGAAATATTGAATTTAATTGATGAAAGGAGAAAATATAAAAATGCAGTACATGAAGCAGGCACAAAGGAATACAAACGTCTCAAAAATGAGATCGACACGAAGTGCAAAATGGCTAAGCAGGGATGGTTAGAGGATAAATGTAAGGATGTAGAGGCTCATCTCACGAGGGGTAAGATAGATACTGCTTGCAGGAAAATTAAAGAGACCTTTGGAGAAAAGTGAACCACTTGGACGAATATCAAGAGCTCAGACGGAAACCCAGTTCTAAGCAAAGAAGGGAAAGCAGAAAGGTGGGAGGAGTATATAGAGGGTCTATACAAGGGCGATGTACTTGAGGGCAAATGGAAGAGGTAAATGGAAGAGGATGTAGATGAAGATGAAATGGGAGATATGATACTGCGTGAAGAGTTTGACAGAGCACTGAAAGACCTGAGTCGAAACAAGGCCCCGGGAGTAGACAGCATTCCATTAGAACCCTTGGGAGAGCCAGTCCTGACAAAACTCTGCCATCTGGTGAGCAAGATGTATGAGACAGGCGAAATACCCTCAGACTTCAAGAAGAATATAATAATTCAAATCCCAAAGAAAGCAGGTGTTGACAGATGTGAAAATTACCGAACTATCAGTTTAGTAAGTCACAGCTGCAAAATACTATCACGAATTCTCTACAGACGAATGGAAAAACTGGTAGAAGCCGACCTCGGGGAAAATCAGTTTGGATTCTGTAGAAATATTGGAACACGTGACACAATACTGACCTTACGACTTATCTTAGAAGAAAGATTAAGGAACGGCAAACCTACGTTTCTAGCATTTGTAGATTTAGAGAAAGCTTTTGACAATTTTGACTGGAATACTCTCTTTCACATTCTAAAGGTGGCAGGGGTAAAATACAGGGAGCGAAAGGCTATTTACAATTTGCACAGAAACCATATGGCAGTTATAAGAGTCGAGGGGCACGAAAGGAAAGCAGTGGTTGGGATGGAAGTGAGACAGGGTTGTAGCCTCTCCCCGATGTTGTTCAATCTCTATATTGAGCAAGCAGTAAAGGAAACAAAAGAAAAATTCGGAGTAGGTATTAAAACCAAGGAGAAGAAATAAAAACTTTGAGGTTCGCCTATGACATTGTAATTCTATCAGAGAAAGAAAAGGACTTGGAAGAGCAGTTGAACGGAAAGGACAGTGCTTGAAAGGAGGATATAAGATGAACATCAACAAAAACAAAACGAGGATAATGGAATGTAGTCGAATTAAGTCGGGTGATGCTGAGGGAATTAGATTAGGAGATGAGACACTTAAAGTAGTAAAGTATTTTTGCTATTTGTGGAGCAAAATACCTGAAGATGGTCGAAGTAGAGAGGATATAAAATGTAGACTGGCAATGGCAAGGAAAACGTTTCTGAAGAGAAGAAATTTGTATAGAGTGTAGCCATGTATGGAAGTGAAAAATGGGCGGTAAATTGTTTGGACAAGAAGAGAATAGAAGCTTTCGAAATGTGGTGCTACAGAAGAATGTGGAAGATTAGATGGGTAGATCACATAACTAATGAGGAGGTATTGAATAGAATTGTGGAGGAGTTTGTGGCACAACTTGACTAGAAGAAGGGATCGAATGGTAGGACTTGTTCTGAGGCATCAAGAGATCACCAATTTAGTATTGGAGGGCAGCGTGGAGGGTAAAAATCGTAGAGGGAGACCAAAGAGGAATACACTACGCAGATTCAGAAGGATGTGGGCTGCAGTACGTACTGGGAGATGAAGCAGCTTGCACAGGACAGAGCAGCATGGAGAGCTGCATCAAATCAGTCTCAGGACTGAAGACCACATCAACAACAACAAAATATCGAGTGGATTTACTAACATAATTATGAACCACTCAAGAACGTAAGTCGATGGTCATATATTTGTCAAACGTATACTACGGTGTTGCCATTGTCCATTAGATTAGCAGCAGGAAGAAAACGTTCGCTCAGCTGATGTGCTGAGATAGCACTGGCGAACCTCGCGCTTCGAAGACGCCACAGCATCGTCTGCCACCACTTCGTGGTAACGAAATACCTTAAGTATAAGCCAATGTGTTGTATTCGCATGTCTGTGACGATGACTTGGCGCTAGTGTGGTTATGGATAGCACGTATCCTCAGTTTGCGAATCTAACATCATAAATAAAGACTAGGGGAAATGAATTAGGCATCCTTCCTCTTCCGCAACATCAAATACACTCCTGGAAATGGAAAAAAGAACACATTGACACCGGTGTGTCAGACCCACCATACTTGCTCCGGACACTGCGAGAGGGCTGTACAAGCAATGATCACACGCACGGCACAGCGGACACACCAGGAACCGCGGTGTTGGCCGGCGAATGGCGCTAGCTGCGCAGCATTTGTGCACCGCCGCCGTCAGTCTCAGCCAGTTTGCCGTGGCATACGGAGCTCCATCGCAGTCTTTAACACTGGTAGCATGCCGCGACAGCGTGGACGTGAACCGTATGTGCAGTTGACGGACTTTGAGCGAGGGCGTACAGTGGGCATGCGGGAGGCCGGGTGGACGTACCGCCGAATTGCTCAACACGTGGGGCGTGAGGTCTCCACAGTAGATCGATGAGTTCGCCAGTGGTCGGCGGAAGGTGCACGTGCCCGTCGACCTGGGACCGGACCGCAGCGACGCACGGATGCACGCCAAGACCGTAGGATCCTACGCAGTGCCGTAGGGGACCGCACCGCCACTTCCCAGCCAATTAGGGACACTGTTGCTCCTGGGGTATCGGCGAGGACCATTCGCAACCGTCTCCATGAAGCTGGGCTACGGTCCCGCACACCGTTAGGCCGTCTTCCGCTCACGCCCTAACATCGTGCAGCCCGCCTCCAGTGGTGTCGCGACAGGCGCGAATGGAGGGACGAATGGAGACGTGTCGTCTTCAGCGATGAGAGTCGCTTCTGCCTTGGTGCCAATGATGGTCGTATGCGTGTTTGGCGCCGTGCAGGTGAGCGCCACAATCAGGACTGCATACGACCGAGGCACACAGGGCCAACACCCGGCATCATGGTGTGGGGAGCGATCTCCTACACTGGCTGTACGCCACTGGTGATCGTCGAGGGGACACTGAATAGTGCACGGTACATCCAAACCGTCATCGAACCCATCGTTCTACCATTCCTATACCGGCAAGGAAACTTTCTGTTCCAACAGGACAATGCACGTCCGCATGTATCCCGTGCCACCCAACGTGCTCTAGAAGGTGTAAGTCAACTACCCTGGCCAGCAAGATCTCCGGATCTGTCCCCCATTGAGCATGTTTGGGACTGGATGAAGCGTCGTCTCACGCAGTCTGCACATCCAGCACGAACGCTGGTCCAACTGAGGCGCCAGGTGGAAATGGCATGGCAAGCCGTTCCACAGGACTACATCCAGCATCTCTACGATCGTCTCCATGGGAGAATAGCAGCCTGCATTGCTGCGAAAGGTGGATATACACTGTACTAGTGCCGACATTGTGCATGCTCTGTTGCCTGTGTCTATGTGCCTGTGGTTCTGTCAGTGTGATCATGTGATGTATCTGACCCCAGGAATGTGTCAATAAAGTTTCCCCTTCCTGGGACAATGAATTCACGGTGTTCTTATTTCAATTTCCAGGAGTGTATATTTTAGTTATTCTGTCTTAAATGAACTGCGCAGAAAATCATTCACCAGAAGTAAATAACTTTTTAGCAACACCAGATGATATTAACAGCTTGCCTGCGCAGGTTAGCCGTGCGTTCAACGGCGTCATATCGTGGATCGCGCGGCTGCTGCGCTGTCAGTTCGAATCCTCCCCCGGGCATGGATGTGTGTTAGGTTAGGTAGGTTTAAGTAGTTCTAAGTCCAAGGGACTGATGACCTAAGCAGTTTGGTCGCATAGTTCTTAGAGCCATTTTTTGACCTTTCGCGAAAATTTTCTTCACATATCTTCTTTAGATTGCGTTGACATAGAAGCTCACTTTTTTACCCCACCAAGAGACCGTATACTGCAGGAAATGCGATACATTTCCACTTCTTGTGTCTACCCGTACTCGACGTAATCGGGTCTTAAGGGTTGGGTAGACAGATAGACGGTCAAGAAAGTCAGACTAGGAGGGTTCCATTTTTACCGATTTAGGTGACGAAATCCTAACAACGAAAACAGCTACGACAGTTACTGAAGATGAGGGCTCCATAAATAATTCCCCCTGCTCTTTATTCGAATGTTCTAGTTGCAGTCGATACATCAGCATATTAACCGTAGATACGCTTTCGATCCAAATCACGTTTACAGGAATGCAAATAAATTCCATTTGCCTATACACGTGGTAATTCGTATCCCAGTATTAATGCCACCGCGTTTTAGAAGTGCGAGCATTCCCAGTGCTAGCTACCTTAAGAAACACTTCTGTTAATGAACGTTTTCTGGCTGTGGCGAGTCAAATGGAAAATTCGAAACACTGTAGAATACGTTAAGCACCTATATCGCCGTTTATTTCCTGGAGTTGTGAAGAATTATCCTACTAAATTTACTCGCTAATATCAGCATTTTGTTATTTCGATGAACATCCCGAATGATTGTCACATAAGCGGTGACATAAAGATAGAAAATTCATGTTTGTGAGTCTGGAAAGCTCTATGCAACATAAACTGCAGTTTATTTTGCCATTTTCATTGCATATTCATGTAATAATAGAGGGCTGTTTGCGTGGGTTGTGTACTAGCGTAGTGAAAGGTGTTTGCTACTGCAAGGGAGGCCTAGTTTGTTTAAGAAATTCTCCCGCCCCCAATACGTTTTATTGCTAGCTTTATTCTGTACCGGCGCCCTGTGGGTGTCAATATGAAACTCTTGTAGAATTTCATACTTATTATTGCCTACTTTTTCCGCTTCTGTCAATAACTGAATTGACTTTAATGTGGCACTGAATGATTTTTAACTAACTGAATTTCGTTATGAATCATCACGAATTGCTAAATTTGCACACTTTCATGGTAGGTCAGCAACAGTAATCCAGTATGACTGGTCTGAACGTTGACACAGACCGTTTCGCGACCGAATGTGCGTAATATGTTGCTAATTCGTAACAATCTGGGGTACTTTGTCTTACTACACTGGACTGTCATTCGGCAGGACGACGGTTCAATCCCGCGTCTGGCCATCCTGATTTCGGTTTTTCGTGATTTCCTTAAATCACTCCAGGCAAATGCCGGGATGGTTCCTTTGAAGGGGCACGGCCGACTTCCTTCCCTAATCCGATGAGACTGAGGACCTCGCTGTCTGGTCTCCTCCCCCCAAACACAACCAACCAACCATCTTCGTCTTACTAAAACAATTATGTTATTTCGATAAGCTAAAATTCATTTGTTTAGTACAGTTCATACTAATTAGCGTGTCTTCTTTCATTTATATCTTATATTCACATGTTGTGTTTAACACACTAATCAACATTACTATAGTCTTACACATGACTGAAAACAGTCTGACAAAGTTCGGATAGTTTTAAAATTTCACGCCTGTGCATAGTATGTTGGTAGCACTTCATCGCCTTGCCTGTTATGCTGTGTAGCAGTCTTTAAGGCTGTGCGGGTCAGCATAACAAAAAGGCGAGGGGTCTCGCTCGTTTTATCCACAAGTGTACATAAATGAGCTCAGAATTAAGTATGAAAGGCAAATAAAAGAAAACAACTTATACGAAACTTGATGAAAGGCTGGAAAAAATAGTAGCCTGGATAAAGTGTGATGGGAGTCTGTTTATCACGAAAAATCGATAGACACAACATTATAACTTCCAATAAGAAACGACGTTTCATGTATGGAGTACCATGATTGATTGTTTGATTTTTTTTATTTTCTCTCTGACGCAACCACAAAATTTTCGCATACAGCCTGTATCGGCGAACGTCGTCCATCTCCACAAAAAATATGAAAAACATATAATTTACAAATGGTATCTCTTCTACTTGTCAAAAGCATACTTTAAAATAAACATAAAATAAAGTATGGCTCCTAACTACGGATAGTATGTAAAGTACATAACATGCGCTGTTGTATGTGTGCGAAAATGAAGACGCCCTGTACAAGGGCTGCGCGTATTTAGCACTAGGTGTGACGCGAGAAGCCGTGTACAACTAATTTCACCTATATTCGTGCTTAACCCTGGTCTTTTAGTTAGTATGACACCGCGTCTTAAATACATTAGATGTACCATATGCTGATCCACAGCTGTGGACCACATTTTACTTTATGTTTATTTTAAAGTACTGTTTGTGAACTAGAAGTGGTTATATCTTTACATTCTGTGTTTGTAAATTGGTTTTTCTGTTTTCGATTGTAGTCATTGTAGATATAGTACTAAGTAAAAATCCTCTAACATAAAAATGATGACTTCTCGTAATAAGTAATGTGGCATTACGAATCTTATTCGATCATGACTAGTCCCCTTCACCTGTACACCACTTAAAAGTATGTTTATGTGGACTGTAAAAATTGGCTGGTGCTAATAATATAGGCCGGCAGTGTTGTCTGGCAATATCACGGCCACACATATTACAGCCAAATGTACGGCAACATTGACGGCCACTATTGCCCGGCAATGTTTGCGGCAAAACATTTTCGGGCCAAATGTGTTTACATGAGCCACGCTATGGCGGCGTAATGAACAAAAGCAAGATAGTGGATGCGAGTGGAGCTCTCCTACATTTGCATTCTATAAAGAAAAAATTAGCAAGAACAAAAGAAACAAGGCCTCACGAATGCGTTCTTTTTTAAAGCAGGCGAACTGCTTCCGAAACTTTAGCTTGTTAACTGATACTGGGGACATACCTTTTCCAGAATGCTGAATCCCGATTTCATCATTTAAAAGTAATTCGTCCGAGAATTGGTAAAACCAATACCACTATTATCTACTATATACGAGTTGCTACCGTCCAGTTTTCGGCTAGTGATACGGGTAGTAGATAACAGAGGTATGATATTCCTCTTTCAAGGGCTGAAAAAATACGTTTTTAAAAGTTTACACTAGAGCTTCAAGTTATTTAGTGTTGGCTGACAAGTTTCGGATGCCAACTGTTACAGAGAATAAAATTTGTAATGAGTCGATGCGTTGAATGTGGATAACAAATGTAGCCTATGATTAATAGTACGGTTCATATGGCAACTACTTACGTATTTTGTATTTAGGATGAGGTTGGTGTGGACAGTTCTGTTTATGTAATAACCCTTACATGTATCTCAGATCTGCGTTAAAATAAGTCACAATTTTAGTTACACCTTACTGTATTATGTTAACGAATCTGTATAATATATATTTTCCTTAATCGTTGTGCCTTCATTGCCCAGTATGATGTGATTCACGTGACAACGGTATTTTACATACAATGGAGTAGTTCCTCAATGAACTACACTGTGCGTCACGCTGGCTTATTTATCGTAAATATTATCACAATTTTGACAGATGTTGATGTAACGAATTTTATTATGTCTTATATAATCTTTGATGTATTCAATTTACTTAGCGATTGTATTAAGATCAATGACTATATACAGTGTAAGACAGTGTTCCATCACATCACAGTTGTCCAATAAATATTTTATTTTCTTTCGCCACCATTTGAAAGCAACATATTGTTTAATCTGTATTTCAATGAAATCTACATACAATAGAATTCTGCTGTTATAATTCTCACTATATAGACTGCAATTCACATGCTGATTAAGTTTCTCTTGAAGGTTTCTATGAATCTTTTGTAGTTGCGTATTGGATGATTAATGCATGGTGGAATGACGTTCATTTGCTGATTAAGATGCTATGGAAATATCCTATGATTTTTCTGTTGCGCGATTCCGTTTGTTGATTTAATATTTGTTCTGGGAGCTTAGCCGTGTGAACGTAGATTTGTACAGGTATTTCTTCTAGCATGTCCATCAATTGGTCTTTGAAAACATCTGTAAAGTAGTGAAATTTCTCTCTAAATTTTCAATGGAGTGTGTATTATTCTCTGAGGTGTTTGCTGAAAATTGAAACATTATTTTCGCTTTTGTTTATATAGCCTATGTATCCCGTTTTAAGGGGAGCTGGAGGTCAACGGGCTGCATATCTACGCCTAGCTTTTATCGCTTGTTACTCTTGATCTACAATTCGAAGGAAGTTGCAGTTTTGTATCAACACTGAATGACATTAACAAAAGCTGTACAAGGAAAGAATTTTATTACCTGCTATAATTGAAAAAATACGACATTCTGTATAATAGACGGTTCACTTTGGAGGAATTTGGTGAACGCAATTCAAATCGTTGTGAAGATATATGTGCCTAATGTCCTGAAATTGGAGTTCGAGAAAAAAAGAAAAGATTTTTCTCAGAATGAGATTTTCACTCTGCAGCGGAGTGTGCGCTGATTTGAAACTTCCTGGCAGATTAAAACTGTGTGCCGGACCGAGACTCGAACTCGGGACCTTTGCCTTTCGCGGGCAAGTGCTCTACCAAAGGTTCACAGGAGAGCTTCTGTAAAGTTTGGAAGGTAGGAGACGAGGTACTGGCAGAAGTAAAGCTGTGAGGACGGGGCGTGAGTCGTGCTTGGGTAACTCAGTTGGTAGAGCACTTGCCCGCGAAAGGCAAAGGTCCCGAGTTCGGGTCTCGGTCCGGCACACAGTTTTAATCTGCCAGGATGTTCCATTATTCTCAGTGTTTTTGACTCACCGCATGCCTCTTTCAGAACATTCCAGCAGCATTATTCTTGCTCACCAGCTGCTTCTTCATCATCTGTAGACTTCTTCAGGAATTCTTTCCTTACTTTGGAGCGTTAGCGCTGAATTTCGCAACCCTTACAGCTTCAACTGCTTGCTGACAATCTTTGGCATTCAACACAGCTATCATATCATTTCATGGTTGGATGCCTAATTTGTTCATTAGTTTCTGATTTGTCCATTAGTTTTGTCTTGCTAAGTATACCATCACTGAAACAGATGACATCATCCATTACACCTGAGTACTGTCAATCGAACAAACACTGTTTTTGGTACTCTTTGCCACACGCAGCTGTTTCAACTCTCATTAGGGATTGGTGTATGGCCATGTAGATATTTGCTAAGTAATTTTGTATCCGCAAGGTCCCTATGTATTGGCTGTATTGTTTCCATGACTGTAGCAGGCAAGAAATGTTTATGGTGATATCCCTTGCCTTTCGCATGAGCGTGGCTGCTTGGCAGACATTTGTTCAAACAGCGTTTAAGACCAAATCTTCAATTAAATTGTTGATAAAAAATACATTTTTTTAAACGGGAGAAATTTGCCTTTCATATGGTGACAAAAATACGTTTTCTAAAATTTCAGTCATTTCACGTCCAGGTCCCCTTAAACGTCCGTATATCCAACCTAGGCTTAATCACATTCGTTGCATTCGTTTTTTTAACTGCCACTGACAGTTATATCGTCATGTTTTGGCTACTTTATAAATGATGTTGGTGTCGTGTTTTTGTCAAAATTGCGATAATGCTTGCAATAAGAACAAATTCTCCACTGTATATAAATTATCGTTGTCACGTGGATCACATCGTGCTGGGTAATGAAGGTACCACAATTAAATGTATACATGGTGTATCAGAAGTGATGGACAATATTCAAGGATATGACAGGAATAATCATTCGAAACAAAAAAGGTCCAGTAAACATGTGCTCTAAAACGCATAACTTAAGAGCTATGGGCACTTGTTCATCTTCGCTACTTTGGAACACAAGTCTTCTAATGAACAATAATGGAATATTTATTCCATATTAGCGTTTGAGGTCCCTTACTAAATTTCGGTGTTGCGTTTCGGAAGGAAGTGGCAACAATCCAAGAATGTCTGTATCCTTTGGGCAGCTAAAATTTTAAGAGCACGCTGTCCAGAAGACCGAATTTCCTTCTTGTTTTTAAACTGGAATTTTCTTAACATAGTGTTTCTTTCTGAGCATCTGGAAGCTAGAACGAAACGTATGGGCATTTTTTGTTCTCCTTCTTTAAACAGAGTAACTCTCAACAGCACTTTATCAACGCAGCCTTAAATTTTTCAACGTTCACTCAAAATCGCAAAATAAGCATGGACAGTAGCAGCATAAAGCAAAATCACGTAAATTTGAGCCTCAAGCGACAGTGCTGCTCGGAGTTCGCGTGCACGTCATCTGTCCTGTGTCACCTGCTTTAACGTGCGGGGAGGGCACTTACTCCTCTAGTCGCTTTGGCTAAAAGGAGAAGTATACGTTAACGGCAGAATTATACCTCTTCCATTTAGGGCCAGAGGCTATTTACCGTACTAGTACTATCTTTGACTAGATACAGCACACGTCATATTAATTTTGGCATGTTTAGCTGTTTTGTATTATAACCTACAGTATGAAGTTTCAAGGCAATGGCTACAAAGACGTCACCCTTATCACTAAATTGCAGGTAAAAATACATCAAAAAATGGTTCAAATGGGTCTGAGCACTATGGGACTTAACATCTGAGGTCATCAGTCCCCTAGACTTAGAACTACTTAAACCTGACTAACCTAAGGACATCACACACATCCATGCCCGAGGCAGGATTCGAACCTACGACCGTAGCGGTCGCGCGGTTCCGGACTGAAGCGCCTAGAACCGCTCCGCCAAAAAATACATCACCAAGACAGGCCATCATGAGATACCACGACACATTAGACTAAAACTGCAGGATACATTAAATGAATTCGCAATTGCGAATAGGGGCAACCATCAGCTGCAGAATGGATTGATGACAGCGAAAATTTGTGTCGGACCGGCACTCGAACCCAGTTTCCCGCTTATCGCAAGCGGTTTCCTTACTATTAGGCTATCCGTGCACGACTTACAGCACCACCCACACTTCCATATGTCGTCAACCATGCGTCTACGACCTGTACCCGTACTCCCATTATGTATATTCCCTTACAGGTCAGACGTTGTACTTGAAAGCCTCTTGCCCGGTATCGGAAGATAAATACGATATTGCAGTGCCTATGTTGTTCTGATTACGATGCAAAGTAAAACTGTCGGAGTTCGGTGTAGTCTCACCAATTACAGAGTCTAAGGAAGCAGGTTAGCTTTATGCTATATGCAAATTTCTTGTTATTGTTTCAGCGTTGGGGACTTTCTTATGAATGTGATACAAGTATGTTCTGCAGTATTCGATGTTTACATTTCTCTGTGGTTACAAAACCAAGGTAGAAATAAACATTTGGCTATTTATTTCCGAATATGTGGCGACTTCTGGGTGTGTGGTTAGGCAGGAACCTGAGGACAGCTTTAACTGCTGCGAGTGAAATCCGACTACGGATATTCTCGGTCGTTCAAGCCATCCCCAATCGACTGATTCATCGCATTGATGGGCGGCTGACTTGTGTAATACACCGCTGTAAAAAGGAATTCGTGGGAATTAAAATCCACGTTGACATATAAGTTAAGTGATCGTTTTCCAAAAAGTCTGAATATTAATGGAATGCCACTTGTTAAGTCAATAATATAAACTGAAAGCAGTAACCTTTGATTATTATTATTACTGTGTTAAATAGCTATAAATGAAGCCGGCTGAGTACGACACGATGAAAACGTTTATACTACGGAGTATCACTTTAATTAGCGGTTTCTTTTAAGATAATTTTTTGACAAAACTACATACATTACCAGTGAGCCGACGTAGCTAGCCGGCCGGAGTGGCCGAGCGGTTCTAGGCGCTACAGTCTGGAACCGCGCGTGCGCTACGGTCGCAGATTCGAATCCTACCTCGGCATGTATGTGAGTGATGTCCTTAGGTTAGTTAGGTTTAAGTAGTTCTAAGTTCTAGGGGACTGATGACCACAGCAGTTAAGTCCCATAGTGCTCAGAGCCATTTGAACCATTTGAACCGACGTAGCTGCTGCGATGAGTGCCCCATTCCTTTTAGCTAAAACACTCAGTAAATGGACAGTACTTACAACAACTTGGCGAAGTTCTTTGTGCTTTAATTGGCAGCTCTGCAACAATTACGAAACGCAGCAGCCAGCGAGAGATTTTTTTCCTTGAGAAATCGTAGTGGATGTCGTGAGACTTATACTGAACTTGAATTTCTTGACTTCAACAATTGAACGAACAACGAAATAGTCAGAAGTCAGATGAGTAGATCGCTAGTCTGTGTCACATGTGCTTGGAATTATGTTATGTCTTCATGCCTTGCGTGTCAGAATCTTTAAAATGGATAAGTTTATATTGAAATCCAAAAGGAATTCGATCGTGATGGTGACAGTGATATCGTATTGACAGCGTGTAGCAGTAAATAAATACACTACTGGCCATTAAATTTGCTAAACCAAGAATAAATGCAGATGATAAACGGGTATTCATTGGACAGATATATTATACTAGAACTAACATGTGATTACATTTTCACGCAATTTGGGTGCATAGATCCTGAGACATCAGTACCCAGAACAACCACCTCCCGCCGTAATAAAGGCCTTGATACGTCTGGGCATTGAGTCAAACAGAGCTTGAATAGCGTGTACAGGTACAGCTGCCCATGCAGCTCCAACACGATACCACAGTTCATCAAGAGTAATGACTGGCGTATTGTGACGAGCCAGTTGCTCGGCCACCATTGACCAGACGTTTTCAATTAGTGAGAGATCTGGAGAATGTGCTGGCCAGGGAAACAGTCGAACATTTTGTGTATCCAGAAAGTCCCGTACAGGACCTGCAACATGCGGTCGTGCATTATCCTGCTGAAATGTATGGTTTCGCAGGGATCGAATGAAGGGTAGAGCCACAGGTCGTAACACATGTGAAATGTAACGTCCACTGTTCAAAGTGCCGTCAATGCGAACAAGAGGTGACCGAGACGTGTAACCAATGGCACCCCACACCATCACGGCGGGTGATAGGCCAGTATGGCGATGACTAATATACGCTTCCAATGTGCGTTCACCGCGATGTCGCCAAACACGGATGCGACCACCGTGATGCTGTAAACAGAACCTGGATCCATCCGAAAAAATGACGTTTTGCCATTCGTGCACCCAGGTTCGTCGTCGAGTACATCATCGCAGGCGCTCCTGTCTGTGATGCAGCGTCAAGGGTAACTGCAGCCATGGACTACGAGCTGATTGTCCATGCTGCTACAAACGTCGTCGAACTGTCCGTGCAGATGGTTGTTGTCTTGCAAACGTCCCCATTTGTTGACTCAGGGATCGAGACGTGGCTGCACAATCCGTTACAGTCATACAGATAAGATGCCTGTCATCTCGACTGCTAGTGATACGAGGCCGTTGGGATCCAGCACGGCGTTCCGTATTACCCTCCTGAACCCACCGAATCCATATTCTGCTAACAGTCATTAGATCTTGACCAACGCGAGCAGCAATGTCGTGATACCACAAACCGCAATCGCGATAGGCTACAATCCGACCTTTATGAAAATCGGAAACGTGATGGTACGCATTTCTCCTCCTTACACGAGGCATCGCAACAACGTTTCACCAGGCAACGCCGGTCAACTGCTGTGTGTGTATGAGAAATCGGTTGGAAACTTTCCTCATGTCAGCACGTTGTAGGTGTCACCAACCTTGTGTGAATGCTCTGAAAAGCTAATCATTTGCATATCGCAGCATCTTCTTCTTGTCGGTTAAGTTTTGCGTCTGTAGCACGTCATCTTCGTGGTGTAGCAATTTTAATGGCCAGTAGTGTAAAGGCCTCCCGTCGTGTAGACCGTTTCCCGGATGCAGGTCTTTCGAGTTGACGCCACTTCGGCGACCTGTGCGTCGATGGGGATGAAATGATGATGGTTAGGACAACACAACACCCAGTCCCTGAGCGGAGAAAATCTCCGACCCACCCGGGAATCGAACCCGGCCCTTAGGATTGACATTCTGTCGTGCTGACCACTCAGCTACCGGGGGCGGACAGCGTGTAGCAGCAAAAGTGCTCCATCATCGGTAGTTTGTGACAGTGAAATCGCTGTCACTAAGGATTCCTATAATGCATTCGTTAAGTACGGCTTTAAGAATGGGTCCGTTACTCTAAAACTACTCAGATCTAATGAAAAAAGTAATCTGCATATGTGTTAAGTTAGTACAAATAGTTCTATGAAAAACTGAGCAAATATTCTGTCGTCATTTAGTCGTTCTAAAACAAAAGAAATGTAGGCTGCTGTTGTCTGTTTAAGAAAAATTTTTACTTCAGTATTGTTCTTGGTTTGCCAAGAATTGGCCTTACGTGGTCATGTTGATGTGTCTTCTAATTTTGTCAGCCTTCTGAAAGTGCATTCCGAGCATGTACCCGAACTGAAACTATGGCTTAAACAGACTACTTACACGTGGGTGTCTCGTGACTTATTAATCAAATTGTAACATTGATAAGCATGGCTCTTCAGAGAATTTTGATTCAACAAATAAAATAATACGATTTATACGAGGGCGAGTCAAATGAAAACTTTAAATATTTTAAAAAAATATTATTTATTGTGCAGAAGTGGTACAAAGCTGTACCACTTTTCAACATAATATCCCCCACGCTCAATACAAGTCCTCCAGCGCTTACAAAGTACATAAATTCCTTAAGAAAAAAATTCTTTTGGTAGTCCGCGCAACCACATGCAAGGCGTGGCGTACCTCTTCCATCAGAACGGAACTTCTTTCGTCCCATTGCGTCATTCAGTGTCACTCGGCGGTTTTCCTTCACTGTGGCTTCAACTGCTGCAATGTTCTGTGGAGTACAACTCGTTGTGCCTGACCTTGACAAGGAGCATCTTCCACTGAAGTCATACCATTTTCGAACTTCCTACTCCATTCGTAGACTTGCTGCTGTGACAAACATGCATCACCATACTGAACCTTCATTCGTCGATGAATTTCAATAGGTTTCACACCTTCACTACGCAAAAACCGAATAACAGAACGCTGTTCTTCCCTGGTGCAAGTCGCAAGTGGGGCGGCCATCTTTATACTGATACTGCGACGGTATGTGTGCATCTGCACTATGCTGGCACCTACAGGCCATTCTGCACGCTGTTTGTAGCACGCTTGCCAACTTACAGGATAACGACGCGAAATTTCGATTTGTTATTACAAATTTAAGGTTTACATTGGACTCACCCTCGTATGAATTAATGTTGGACGAGACATCGAATATAACAATTAAGGTGCGTTGTCCAAGGCGCGACAGCGGTTTGCGGCAGCGAGAGACCCCACGGCGAAATGGGCTGCCTGGTAATCATATACGGCGACGCGAGAGTTTCGTCCGCAGCCGCCACTTTTTCTCAAGGAACAGCCCAAGCGCAGCTGCGACACCAGCGCCAACGGGATGGAGAGATGCGAGGTCGAATTGAATCTGACATGGAACTACTTAGATATTTTACTACAAGAAGAAAATAACACTTTAATATTATCGTGGTTCCTCAACTGGAACAAGAAGAAGAAGAAAAAGAAGAAGAAGATTAATAATATTTTTGCGGCTCATGACAGTGAAAGTTTTCATAACGTTTTGATTAACAGGCACCATGTAAACGACACTAAATTCAGACTTTATTTTGGGCTAGTTTGCGTATATTTTGTACATTCCAGAGTAAAGGTGCAACCTGTTCAAGAAACCCACCAGTGCGGCTGAAAAACTCGCAGTGACGCTTATTTTCTTCTGTACTACGCAAATTTTGGGGTAAAATTATTAAAACAACTTCTCTCTTTGTCACAGTTCTAATAGTTTAAAAACTCGTAACGTTTTAACACATAATTCCTTATTTATTATTAAGAACGAATGTTTTCCGATGGGAATTGAGCCCCTTCCTGCTACATGCTATCACACTTTTCCTTTAAGATGAAAACAGTGAAACGTTTGGAAAAAGCTATTAATTAACACTCTTCCGTATCATTTAGGTAATAACTTCTGCATTGTACTGAATCACTATGATAAAAGCCCTTATTTCTCTCCCACCGTCAAAATGGTTCAAATGGCTCTGAGCACTATGGGACTTAACATCTATGGTCATCAGTCCCCTAGAACTTAGTACTACTTAAACCTAACTAACCTAAGGACATCACACAACACCCAGCCATCACGAGGCAGAGAAAATCCCTGACCCCGCCGGGAATCTAACCCGGGAACCCGGGCGTGGGAAGCGAGAACGCTACCGCACGACCACGAGATGCGGGCTCCCCCACCGTCGACAGGTTTACAGCAACGAAGAGAGAGAGAACGTAATATAAACGGTATTCATTAAAATAGCAAGCTGCTTTTAAGAAAGTTACAAAATGTAGCAAAAAATTAAACAACACTTTAATTTTATTTTAAAAAGAAATACATCACGTACCTAAGAACATCATTCTCAAACAATATCAGCTTGTTCTGACATTTTTAAACTTCTCATTTTTAAATTCCATATGTTTTTTTGATTCAATCAAAATAGTGAATGGGGTATTCTCAGTGGAAATAAATTTATACGACGGTTGGAACTTAAATAGTGCCAACTATTCATTCACAAACGGTATAAAAGAGATACATGTTTGCACCTGCTACTGTCCTTCAAAGTAGTCACCAGCGTTGTGTAGAACCCGTTGCCAGCGATGTGGAAGGCGTAGTGTACCTTTAGCAGAATCTGTTCTGTTGATGGTGTGAATGGAGCGGTCTACTGCCTGCAGAATCTCTGGAACAGTTCTGAAGCGAATGCCACGAAGTGGTTCCTTCATCTTCGGAACCAAACCGAAGTCACAAGGACTTAAGTCCGGGGAGTATCGTGGATGGTACAGTACTTCTCCCCATTCCCATCTACCGAACAGAGCAGCCACAGCTTGCGCTTATGTGCCCGCCCACTGTCGTGCAAAATGATGGCTGGGTTGCGCAGAAAGTGTCGCCGCTACTTTCGCAAAGCTGGTCGCAGGTGATGCTCCAAAAACGAACACTAATACTGTTCTCTGACAGTCTGCCGTGGAGGAACGTAATGCCTTAGGATAAAACCATCACAGTCGTACACGGGAATCGCCACAACTTTAGATCGCTCCATTCGCACCATCAACTGAACTGGCTCTGCTAACGGTATACGAGGGCAGTTCAATAAGTAATGCAACACATTTTTTTTCTCGGCCAATTTTGGTTGAAAAAACCGGAAATTTCTTGTGGAATATTTTCAAACATTCCCGCTTCGTCTCGCATAGTTTCATTGACTTCCGACAGGTGGCAGCGCTGTACGGAGCTGTTAAAATGGCGTCTGTAACGGATGTGCGTTGCAAACAACGGGCAGTGATCGAGTTTCTTTTGGCGGAAAACCAGGGCATCTCGGATATTCATAGGCGCTTGCAGAATGTCTACGGTGATCTGGCAGTGGACAAAAGCACGGTGAGTCGTTGGGCAAAGCGTGTGTCATCATCGCCGCAAGGTCAAGCAAGACTGTCTGATCTCCCGCGTGCGGGCCGGCCGTGCACAGCTGTGACTCCTGCAATGGCGGAGCGTGCGAACATACTCGTTCGAGATGATCGACGGATCACCATCAAACAACTCAGTGCTCAACTTGACATCTCTGTTGGTAGTGCTGTCACAATTGTTCACCAGTTGGGATATTCAAAGGTTTGTTCCCGCTGGGTCCCTCGTTGTCTAACCGAACACCATAAAGAGCAAAGGAGAATCATCCGTGCGGAATTGCTTGCTCGTCATGTGGCTGAGGGTGACAATTTCTTGTCAAAGATTGTTACAGGCGATGAAACAAAACGGCAATCAATGGAGTGGCGCCACACCCACTCCCCTACCAAGAAAAAGTTTAAAGCCATACCCTCAGCCGGTAAAGTCATGGTTACAATCTTCTGGGACGCTGAAGGGGTTATTCTGTTCGATGTCCTTCCCCATGGTCAAACGATCAGCTCTGAAGTGTATTGTGCTACTCTTCAGAAATTGAAGAAACGACTTCAGCGTGTTCGTAGGCACAAAAATCAGAACGAACTTCTCCTTCTTCATGACAACGCAAGACCTCACACAAGTCTTCGCACCCGAGAGGAGCTCACAAAACTTCAGTGGACTGTTCTTCCTCATGCACCCTACAGTCCCGATCTCGCACCGTCGGATTTCCATATGTTTGGCCCAATGAAGGACGCAATCCGTGGGAGGCACTACGCGGATGATGATGAAGTTATTGATGCAGTACGACGTTGGCTCCGACATCGACCAGTGGAATGGTACCGTGCAGGCATACAAGCCCTCATTTCAAGGTGGCGTAAGGCCGTAGCACTGAATGGAGATTACGTTGAAAAATAGTGTTGTGTAGCTAAAAGATTGGGGAATAACCTGGTGTATTTCAATGCTGAATAAAACAACCCCTGTTTCAGAAAAAAAAATGTGTTGCATTACTTATTGAACTGCCCTCGTACTACGCCTTCCACATCGCTGGCAACGGGTTCTCCACAATGCTGGTGACCACTTTGAAGGACGTAACAGGTGCAAACATGTAACTCTTTTGTATCGGTTGTGAATAAATAGTTGCCACTATTTAAGTTCCAACCCTCGTATATTCCTTCGTAGGCGCCTCTACGTATTTTATTTTCAATTCTGCGGTTGCTTTCTCCTTTTCAGTCTGTCTCTTTTTTTTTTTTTTTTTTTTTTTTTTTTTTTTTTTTTTTTTTGAACAGAAGATGCGTCTTGTGCTCAATACTCATTTTCTTCCTCTTCCTCTTACGTAAATTTGCGTCACTGGGATCAAGACCTTTGTTTATCTGCACGGAAGTTGACTGTCCATCTGAAACAGTTAATGAAGCTTGTGTCTCTCTCTGATCTCAGGCTCTCCCAGGTTAAATGATAGGGATACAACTTCTGTATAGTCTCTGGAATCAGTCACAGTGCTTGAAACAATACTGTCGGTCTTTTCTTCCGACTAGAAGAGTCAAATATTGGAGACAGATCTGCAACATAATATTTCTTGTTTTCGTTGGTCAAATGTATCAATACAGTGCTTGCAGAAAGTTTAGGGACACATCTAAATTTCGTTGAATCCACATGTGTCACCTAAGTAACAACATTCCAGTCCAGTGTTGTACATGATGTTATTAGAGATCTGAATTACGAGTTTACAGAAAAATTTCAGTGCTCTAGTTCTAGTACTTATGGAGATTTTTAACGTTTTTCCGTTTTGTAAACAGAGCTAAAAAAATCCTATTTTCCTTCTAAACTTTTTTCTTTCTCTAAAATTGCTAGTTATACTGCTATTAAATTTTAAATGCCGCTTCATTACGTCAAAGTAATCACAAGAATAATAATACAACATGGAAAAAATTCCTACTGATGTGGTTACCTCTCAGACAAGATTATTTTTAAACTACGCTGTAAGAAGTACTCCAAGCTTTCTTGAAATGATTTTATGGTACCCATACTGGTTTCAGGCCTGACCGATTGTCATGTGGTAGCGTTGACTTCTTTTACAATTGCGTCATCCTGAAAAGCCCTCCTATAATATGTAAAGGAGGACTTTTCAGGATGACACAAATGTAAAAGAAGTCAACGCTACCATCTGACAATGGACTCAGGCCCGAAACTGGTAATGGTATAATAAAATCATTTCAAGAAAACTTGTGGCTGTTGGCAGTATTTCCTACAGCGTAATTTACGAAAACAGCTGCAGTGTTCTCCAACCAAAATGGATAAAATATTAAAATGATTTTCCCCTGTGAATTCGGTGGCAAAAGTGGTCAGTTTCGTTCCGCGATAACTACCGACTGGCAACACTTAGACGAATGCATTGACCACGCATTTGTTTTCTCCGTGTCTTCTTTATAATGAATAAGCAATCAAAATGCGTCTAACTGTTGCCAATCGGGAGTTATCGTGGAACGAAATTGACTGATTCTGCCACCGAATTTAACGGGGAAAAATTTGTTTGAGAGACGACAAAATGAGTAGCTAGTATTTGTATGATTTCTATGCTGTAATGAAACAGCAGTAAAATTTTCGTAGGTGTAGAAGTAGCGGCTTTCGAGAATAGTAGCATTTTATTCAGAAAAATAGGATTTTATAGTGTTCGTATTTGTATGATTTCTACGCTGTAATAAAACAGCAGTAAAAATTTCATAGCTGTAGGAGCTGCAGTTTTCGAGAAAGAAAACATTTTAGTCAGAAAACAGGACTTATTACATCAGTTACGAAACGGTAAAACATTCCATTATTAGAGCGACAACAGTGAAAATTAACTGAAAACCCGTAATTAACATGTCTAATAACACCATGTAAAGCATTGACTGAAATGCCGTTACTTTAGGGATTCAACGAAATTTAATCCTGTTCTCAAATTTCCTGCAAGCGCTTTAACAGCACAAATTTACTTTTCTCAAAGCCAAAGAAGTGGAAAGTATTGGCAAATGGAAGTTCTATGATTAAAACCAAGAAATTTACTTATTGTCTTCCGTGTTGAACTGTACCCAGGAAAACCTAGTGATCATACAGAACCCATTTCTTTGGTTTCACTGAGACATTTGATACTGTTCCAAGCGTTATTTCTCTTCTATTTCCACGATATGAGTCCCTAACGTTTCTCCACATGTTCTTGAAAATATCTTTTAAATGCCACGAAACATAGACTTATTAAAAATAAGAGCGTACTAGCTTAACTACCTTTTTTTCAGGTTTTCAGCTACAGGAGAAACTTTCCCATCTTTAATACACTACTGGCCATTAAAATTGCCACACCAAGAAGAAATGCAGATGATAAACGGGTATTCATTGGACAAATATATTATACTAGAACTGACATGTGATTACATTTTCACGCAATTTGGGTGCACAGATCCTGAGACATCAGTACCCAGAACAACCACCTCCCGCTGTAATAAAGGCCTTGATACGCCTGGGCATTGAGTCAAACAGAGCTTGGATGGCGTGTACAGGTACAGCTGACCATACAGCTTCAACACGATACCACAGTTCTACAAGAGTAGTGACTGGCGTATTGTTACGAGCCAGTTGCTCGGCCACCATTGACCAGACGTTTTCAGTTGGTGAGAGATCTGGAGAATGTGCTGGCCAGGGCAGTAGTCGAACATCTTCTGTATCCAGAAAGGCCCATTCAGGACCTGCAACATGCGGTCGTGCACTGTCCTGCTGAAATGTAGGGTTTCGCAGGTATCGAATGAAGGGTAGAGCCACGGGTCGTAACACATGTGAAATGTAACGTCCACTGTTCAAAGTGCCGTCAATGCGAACAAGAGGTGACGAAGACGTGTAACCAATGGCACCCCGTACCATCACGCCGGGTGGTACGCCAGTATGACGATGACGAATACACGCTTCCAATATGCGTTCACCGCGTTGTCGCCAAACACGGATGCGACCATCATGATGCTGTAAACAGAACCTGGATTCATCCGAAAAAATGACGTTTTGCCATTCGTGCACCCAGGTTCGTCGTTGAGTATACCATCGCAGGCGCTCCTGTCTGTGATGCAGCATCAAGGGTAACCGCAGCCATGGTCTCCGAGCTGATAGTCCATGCTGCTGCAAACGTCGTCGAACTGTTCGTGCAGATGGTTGTAGTCTTGCAAACGTCCCCATCTGTTGACTCAGGGATCGGGGCGTGGCTCCACGATCTGTTACAGCCATGCGGATAAGATGCCTGTCATCTCGACTGCTAGTGATACGAGGCCGTTGGGATCCAGCACGGCGTTCCGTATTACCCTCCTGAAACCACCGATTCCACATTCTGCTAACAGTCATTGGATCTCGACCAACGCGAGCAGCAATGTCGCGATACGATAAACCCCACTCGCGATAGGCTACAATCCGACCTTTATCACAGTCGGAAACGTGATGGTACGCATTTCTCCTCCTTACACGAGGCATCACAACAACGTTTAAACTGCTGTGTGTGTATGAGAAATCGGTTGGAAACTTTCCTCATGCCAGCACGTTGTAGGTGTCACCACCGGCGCCAACCTTGTGTGAATGCTCTGAAAAGCTAATCATTTGCATATCACAGCATCTTCTTCCTGTCGGTTAAATTTCGCGTCTGTGGCACGTCATCTTTGTGGTGTAGCAATTTTAATGGCCAGTAGTGTGTTTTGTTTACGAATCTCTACAGAGTACATCAGCAGAAGTATGGAAGAAGTACCGTCCGCATTTGTGTACAAACTTCCTACTACCTATTTCCACTCCCTTGAACAGAAAAACTTTTGGAGCAAGTAAGGGATTTTTTCGACCAAAAGGCAGTTTTCCAACTGTGACGGTACTTGAACAAAGCGCCCTTGTGCTTGTGAAGCTTTAAATCTAAACACAGTGATACTGTGAGACTAACTCACAGAGCATTACTTTCTGTGAGTGTCTCGTTGGAGTTTTCTTTGCGTAGGCATCATACGACAACACTAGGTAGAACACTTCCGTCGCCGCACTGGTCACTGGTGCGGCGCTGTGACGGCATCCACACCAGTCGCGCGTTGCAGCCCAAACTCTAACTGCGCATGCGCGAACAGTTTGCCCCTTTCGTCGCGAGGGTTCCTGTCGCTGGCGCAAGCTGCTGTCGCACCTTGGACATGCACGTTTAGAGAACTAATGTCTGTTTTTTTTCGTACTGTTGACAAAAATTTTGCTGTTCGTGAGTTGTTTTGTATTTATTATGAGATATCATTGACGGACTCAGATTCCCTGTTTCAATTTGTGAATGATATATTATTAGGATACTCCATTTCTGTGAAAAATTGTCATGGTCAATGCTATGGCGGCGCAACAGACGTTAGCGGTTGTCTGCAGGGATTATAGTCACGAGTAAAATAAATTGAACCCAGGACTATTTACGTTCACTGCTTTTCTCATTCCTAAATTTAGTTTTCAAGACTCATTTAACAGAATTCTAGTATTAAGAGATATTCTGTCAATTGTCAAATATTTGATTTCATTCGTGGTACCCCCAAGAGGCTAGGTAAAATTCGGACATCTTAAACAATTGCTTTCAAATTCTCATGACAATGAAGCAGGTCAAGTTTTAAGACCGTTCTGTCCAATGAGATGGTGCATGCGTGTTGTGTCTCTGTTGTGAAGTTCTTTTGCCATTTATTAATGTTACGAAAGATGAAAGAAATGATGCTGGTGCAAAAGGTAAAGACTGCAAAAATTTGAAACTCTGTTTCACATCAAAATGCTAATTTTTGTAATCGAAAGTATAGAAAAACTTAATGCAGTACTTCAAAAAGTTTCATTGAATTTCCGCCTTGTTCGTAATTCTGTAGATGCTGTTTGTCTTCAATAGCAGGAGCCAGAAATACAGATACATTTTAATCACTTTGGGAACATGCTAAAGAAAAGTTTGATGCATTGCAGTTAAGAGTGCTCACTGTTTCACGCCCTAGAGAATTGCCATTAAAATTAGGAGGTGGTGACAAGCATAATTCATCAGATATTCAAGAAAAGTTGTGAATTTTATTTTTTGGGGTGGAAGATCAAAAAGTAAGCAGCTTTAAAAGCAGATATCTGCTGAAACAATGTCACATCTTGTCAAAATATAACAGTTTTAATTAGGCAAAGAAGATAGTAATTACCTTACTTCTTTCTCTCCGTCCGAACATGCAATGGAAGGCCCAACGGTACCGGCCGGCCGCCGTGTCATCCTCATCCACAGGCGTCACTGGATGCGGATATGGAGGGGCATGTGGTCAGTACACTTCTCTCCCGGCCGTATGTCAGTTTACGAGACCGGGGCCGCTACTTTTCATTCAAGTGGCTCCTCAGTTGCCCTCACAAGGGCTGAGTGCACCCCGCTCGGCAGACCGGATGGTCACCCATTCAAGTGCTACCCCAGCCCGACAGCGCTTAACTTCGGTGATCTGACGGGAACCGGTGTTACCACTGCGGCATGGCCGTTGACTTACTTATTTCCACGGCGACGATTTCGACTGTGTAATACTGACTCTTCATAGAGATAGTTTGTTGGATGTAGTAAAACAGCATAATGTTCACTAGATAACTTAGAAAGTGTAGCGCAATACTTGAGTAGGACAGAGGATGGCAAGGGTGTAGCTCTGAAGAACAAGATACCAGAATATGTAAAATCATTGCGACTTCTTTTAAAGACAGCTGTACCCACGAGTACTGCAGAACGTTCGTTTACTGCACTTCGAAGACTGAAAACTTACACCAGACCAACCGTGAACCAAGACCGGTTAAATCATGTAGCATTATTGAACATCCATTCCGATCTCTCGCAAGGGAACTGAAACTGGAACCTCTAATCAACGAATTCCTCAGCAAAACAACTGTCAGAAGCAGCACTTTCCAGTCTCCCTCTGTTCAGACGAGTGATCATGTTTTTTAAATTACTTTTGTAGCATTTACATTTACTATAATTATACGGGGGATAATTATGAGTTTCAGAGTGTAACATGGTGAACATACTCCAAGATTTTCAAAAGTCGACACCTACGCGGGTGGTTATAATTAAAGCTCAGCTACTCACGAAGGTCCATTGTGGGTTGTAATCATTGTATGGCAGTGAAACCTGTTAGATATGCCAATGCGCTAATGCAGAACCGATTTACGCCGGAAAAAAAATAGTCCCAATTTTGGCAAGCAGGTGCAAATCTGGCGTTTTACAGCATTTCGTCAACGTCTCCGGTGCTCAAATTGAACCAACTGTGTAAAATTAGGAGGTTCAAAAATGGTTCAAATGGCTCTGAGCACTATGGGACTCAACATCTGAGGTCCTCAGTCGCCTAGACTTAGAACTACTTAAACATAACTAACCTAAGGACATCACACACATCCATGCCCGAGGCAGGATTCGAACCTGCGACCGTAGCAGTCACGCGGTACCGGACTGAAGTGCGTAGAACCGCACGGCCACCGCGGCCGGCAAAATTAGGAGGTGGTGACAAGCATAATTCATCAGATATTCAAGAAAAGATGCGAATTTTACTTTTTGAGGCAGAGGATAAAAAAGTAAGTAGCTTTAAAAGCAGATATCTGCCGAAACAATGCACATCTTGTAAGAATATAACAGTTTTAATTAGGCAAAGAATATAGTAATTACCTCACTTCTTTCTACGGTGACGATTTTAAAAAATGGTTCAAATGGCTCTAAGCACTATGGGACGTAACACCTGAGATCATCAGTCCCCTAGATTTAGAACTACTTAAACCTAACCAACCTAAGGACATCTTACACATCCATGCCCGAGGCAGGATTCGAACCTGTGACTGCAGCACCAGTGCGGTTCCGGACTGAAGCGCCTGGAACCGCTCGGTCACAGCGGCAGGCGGTGACGATTTCGACTGCGGCACTTAATAATAAAACCAGCATTATGCCTTTTTCACTTGTTCAATGTTTTCTGCCCACGTTCCGTTCTTAATTCTTTATATATGGAAACAGTTCAATACGTCATTCTTCAGTTCACAGCGCCAGATTTACACTACTGGCCATTAAAATTGTTACACCACGAAGATGGCGTGCCACAGACGCGAAATTTAACCGACAGGAAGAAGATGCTGTGATATGCAAATGATTAGCTTTTCAGAGCATTCACACAAAGTGGCGACACCTACAACGTGCTGACATGAGGAAAGTTTCCAACCGATTTCTCATACACAAGCAGCAGTTGACCGGCGTTTCCAGGTGAAACGTTGTTGTGATGCCTCGTGTAAGGAGGAGAAATGCGTACCATCACGTTTCCGACTTTGATGACAGGAGCGCCTGCGATGGTGTACTCAACGACGAAGCTGGCTACACGAATGGCAAAACGTCATTTTTTCGGATGAATCCAGGTACTGTTTACAGCATCATGATGGTCGCATCCGTGTTTGACGACATCGCGGTGAACGCACATTGGAAGCGTGCATTCGTCATCGCCATACTGGCTTATCACCCGGCGTTATGGTATGGGCTGCCATTGGCTACACGTCTCGGTCACCTCTTGTTCGCATTGACGGCACCTTGAACAGTGGACGTTACATTTCAGCTGTGTTACGACCCGTGGCTCTACCCTTCATTCGATCCCTGCGAAACCCTACATTTCAGCAGGATAATGCACGACCGCATGTTGCAGATTCTGTACGGGCCTTTCTGGATACAGAAAATGTTCGACTGCTGCCCTGGCCAGCACATTCTCCAGATCTCTCACCAACTGAAAACGTCTGGTTAATGGTGGCCGAGCAATTGGCTTGTCACAATACGCCAGTCACTACTCTTGATGAACTGTGGTATCGTGTTGAAGCTGTATGGGCAGCTGTACCTGTACACGCCATCCAAGCTCTGTTTGACTCAATTCCCAGGCATATCAAGGCCGTTATTACGGCCAGAGGTGGTAGTTCTGAGTACTGATTTCTCTGGATCTATGCACCAAACTGCGTGACAAAGATAATCACATGTCAATTCTAGTGTAATATATTTGTCCAATGAATACCCGTTTATCATCTGCATTTCTTCTTGGTGTAGCAGTTTTAATGGCCAGTGGTGTAAACATGATATCCAAAACTGGAACTATCTTTTTTCTGCTTAAATCGGTTCCATATTAACGCATTAGAATATCTACCGAGTTACGCTGCCAATAAATAAGTACAGACCTCACTGGACCCCTTTAAGTAGCTGTACTTTAATCATATCCACTCGTATACTGGTATATGGCAGTTTATTTCCTTCCATATGCAAAGATCAGAAAGAGACAGATACTTCACTTGTTACAACGAATGGCACTTGCGGTTTTTATATTTCTGGCACTAACGACATGTAAAGGGAGAAGTCGGGAAACCTGTTACCTCGGTCGCGAGGAGAATAACTCTGAATAACGGTTTCCGGGGGGAGAGAGAGGGTGGCTTGCCGCACGCTCGGGAGAGGGCCCTGGGAGCGCTGGACACAACAAATTTAACGAGATCTCAGAAATGTTTGCCACGGCGTCTTTGCAACCCCTGGAACTATTATGTAGCCACAGCAGTCCTGGGAACTCTGAGGCTATTTTGCAAACGCGGAACGGAGGTGTGTCTGCAGCTAACAAACGCCGCACACAGCAAAGTTAAACCGATGTCAGAAACTTTTGTCACGACGCCTACGCGACCCCGGGATTTGTTATGGAACTATAGCGGCTTTTGGAGGTCCGGGGCCATTCTGAAAACACAGAGAGAAGTATTTTGGCAGCTGCTGAGTGTTACTTACGAATTAACTGTAAAAGCTGCGGTTGTCAGGCCTCAGTTGTAACAAGGAATTCATCTGCGTGGAGCAAGAAGAGGGGGGGGGGGGGGGGGGGCTGGTTAGCATGGAATTGAGTCTCCAATGAGAGCTCGTCGCTGTGGTTGTTTATGAGACAGCCAGTCAAAAGAGAACAGAGCCCAAGATACGTGTAACGGGTACAGGAGCTGCGAAAGCAGCAAAGGCAGTCGGTGTTGGTCCAGAGTCGGGGCTGCGAATGAAAGTGTGAAATGCTGACTGCAGCTTAAGGAGTTTGATGAAGGCGAAATATCCTCGAAACTTCCTGGCAGATTAAAACTGTGTGCTGGACCGGGACTCGAACTCGGGATCTTTGCCTTTCGCGGGCAAGCGCTCTACCAACTGAGCTATCCAAGCAGAACTCACACCCCGTCCTCACAGCTTTACTTCTGCCAGTACCTCGTCTCCTACCTCCCAAACTTCACAGAAGCTCTCCTGCGTACAACAAAATTACATTTAGATATAAAATGATGTGTTAAAGTGACAACCAAATTCACATTAACATCATTTACTGGCAGATGACAAGCTACCTGTGCCCGATAAAGTACGCAGCGTCCTGCATAACTCTATAATGTAACATTGTGATAACGTCAACAACAAACAAAAACTGTTTTTTGGCCTAATTTTCGTAGATTAATTATTGCTTAATTGCACATTTTACAGATTTGAGTAAAGAAAACCCAGAAACTGTGGCACAAAGGTGCTGAAACATTTTTGGGTCTACACGAAAAAGCAGTGGTTTTGCATAACAGGCATACCATATATCCAGTAATTTTATCTGCAAACACGGTTAATGCAAGAGCAGCAAAAGCAAATTATGAAAATGGTTTTAGTTTTATCTGTAACAGCAAAAATTACATTTCATATGCGGACACTGTCACGAAACAGCCGTATTTCACCTCCAGAATACGCACTATTCAGTGTAACAACAGGAGAGTAGGATGCCTATTCGCTACCACTTCCACACTTTTTAGGTAACGTTTCTAGAATTCTAACGTTTATTTTCTCTTTCGAAGTTTTCTCTTGGCGTAATGTTTGTCGCGTTAACTGCACCTCTTGATCGATACCACATCACTCCTCTTTTCCGAAGTATGCAAAATACCCTCAGCATATTATGAGAGACTGGTGTATGTAGTGTTAGCTCGCTTTGAATTTAATCAGCGACAGAAACTTCCAACTCAATCCTGTCAAGCGTTGCTCACTTATTCGAACGGCGATAGTCGCGACGCTGAAACTGTTCGCTTGAATCCAAAGTTCAAGGGGTCTTATGCTAACTGTAGACTAGAAAGGTCATTATCCTCTACCAGAGAAGGAAGTCAGCTCTGCGACGTTTAACTCTTTAACACGAAACCTGTCAAATGACGAATCACATGAGACGAAAATAAATTTTTAAGCTACTCGGTATTTCCGACGTAGAGTTATAAAATGTGACCCTGCCAATCGAAGTTCCAGTTCCTTCCTTCTTTTATTTCTTCATTTTCTGACGCTGTGTTCTGAGTGAAGTAATACCCATGGGCTTCAGAAAGTAAGTTACACGTTCAAATTGATGGAGCACAGCAATCAGTCGTCCTTTTCTTTCGGGTTTTATTAAGCAAATCTAGATTTAAGCTAGCGCCTAGCCATTATCAATGCTAAAAAATACAAGAACTACATAATCAGTCGATGGTATAAAAAGATACAACTTGTGGCATAACCTACATCACTTATACATAGATTACATACCACTATATCATAGTATCACTGCATCTCCTAGTACGCCAGTCGACTCTTGTTCGGGCTTCTGTCACAATTCGTTGAAAACTACTCTATATAATGAAGGTAGGCTTTGCGGAGAACACATCGCTTGACTTTTTTGTGGTAGATTGAGGTACAGCGTCACCAGTGTATCACAGTCTTACTGTCTTGGTGTAAGGGTAAATTTGTTCTATCCTGCAATGATGCCATTCCAATGACATCATTGGAGTGCACGTTGAAGGTGTGACGGTGGCACTTGAAGTCCATCCGCGCGGAGTGGCCGCTTGTTCTAAGGTATCATGTCACGGATTGTGCGGCCCCTCCCGCTGGAGGTTCGAGTCCTCCCTCGGGCATGGGTGTGCGTGTTGTTCTTAGTGTAAGTTAGTTTAAGTACTGTGTAAGTCTAGGGACCGATGAACTCAGCAGTTTGGTCCCTTAGGAATTCACAGCCACACTTGAAGTCCCATAACACCCTCCGGCGGTGGAAGTAATACCCATGGGCTTCAGAAAGTAAGTTACATGTTCAAATTGATGGAGCACAGCAATCAGTCGTCCTTTTCTTTCGGGTTTTATTAAGCAAATCTAGATTTAAGCTAGCGCCTAGCCATTATCAATGCTAAAAAATACAAGAACTACATAATCAGTCGATGGTATAAAAAGATACAACTTGTGGCATAACATGGCCCACGCAGTGGAGCCATATGTGAGGGAAGGGTGGACAACAGGTATCAAAACTACATAGGTAATGACAGTGGTGGTCGTATGATGGTCAACACATATCGAGTGATCGTATCAAGACTGACACTTCATTAGTGGCCGTAACAGGGCTATCGTTTGCCATGTTCTGAATCTGATTCCTCAAGGACGGTGAGAGGAACAGGATGCTGGTGCCAGAGCCAGGGACTCGTGGTGCCAAAGTTTTGTAAGCCAGTGACCATGTCGCACAGGGCATCCACTTTGTTATAGAGACGCCATGTCTTCTCTCGAATGGACGCCTTCAGAGTTACCATATTTGTTTCCTCGCGGAGGGTAGCTACCCTTGGCAGGGGAGGGGCATGAAGGCTCCACCGAAGCACTTTATTTTGCAGGCGCTAGAGGGTCTGCATTCAGGAAGCACTTATAATGGCCCACGCAGTGGAGCCATATGTGAGGGAAGGGTGGGCAACCATGCGGTACAGTCGGAGCTTGGTTACTAGGTTCAGTTCCCTGCCGTTGAACATTGATACAACGCTTTTATCAGCTTTGTCGTTTTTGGGTGATGTATTCTACATGTCGATGGAAGAGCAGTTTTTCATCCATCTGGACACCTCGATATTTGGTATCAGGGGACCATGGGACCCAGACGCCTGCAATAGTGATGTTGTGGTGGTGGATTGGTCGCCGTTTGGTGAAGTACACTGCCATAGTTTTGGTGGCATTGAGAGCAATCATGTTTGAACGACACCAGGTCACTGTCGTGTCCACCCACTGCTGGAGACAAGCAGTGAGCTGGTCCGTGTTGCAGCCGCTTGTATAGTGCGCTGTATCATCGGCGTAGTGAGCCAGGTGGTGGTGTGGGATGACTGGCATATCATTGACATAAATGTTAAATCGGTTGATTGTATGGTGCCCCCCATATGAACTACATAATATGTAATACTCAAAGAAAAGCAGTTATATTCTCTACTAAAAAGCTTCAAATCTTCATAGGAATAACATAAAATAAAATACAAGTAAATTATTTACGTTGCTGTCTGATTTATCGCTACATTGAACAGTAAACATAGAAGATGTAAAAAATTCCAGATTCACGCCTTGTGAGCTTTTTTTTTTCCTTTATTGTTAGTTTCGAACCCGTACAAACAGGCAGGCTGTCAGCAGCACGTTACGCCGCTCTTCAGCCATAGAGTAGATAAATAAACAACAGAAAGAATACACAAATGTGACATAACGGTGGGTAATAAAACAGTAGACATATAAAGACAAACACGGAGCCGTTCACACTCGACGATAATCAACACTACAAACTGTTGTCACGATGCGCTAACACTGAAGATGGCGATGGCACAGGTGAACGATGGAGTGTGACGGTGAACACCGAACACTAAACACGACGGCACACACGAGACACTGATGGCGATGATCTCCGGCGCGCGAATGTCCACTGAGCGTGTGCGAGTCCGGGGACCTGCCAAGAGGGGAAGAAGGGTGAGGTGGGGGAGAGGGGAGAAACAAAGATGCCTTGTGAGCCAATTGTTTTGCTATTCTTTAAAACACATAGGTAACGACAGACTGGTAAAACCTTCTTTAAAAATATTTACAAAACACAAGGAGGCACATGCTGTATGCTGCGACTAATAGAATTTATTTCATTTAAATGTTTTTATCTTTTGTACTATTTTTCTCTTTATTTTATCACTGCGACGAGGTATATGGTTCCTCTTATCTGCTGGATAGTTCATAGACGCCACCAAATGTCAGCAAGATGGATAGTTAGTGTGACTTGCCGTTCAGTTACGGATGTAGAGGGTACTAATCCCTGTGCGACTTCAGACAGATCTAAATTGTAAATATAGTAAAACCAATATGCTGAATTGCTGTTATTAACAATGTACATTCATCTAAATTAACGTACCATGGAAAAAGTTCTGTAGATTCAATGTTATAACCATTGTACTCGTACAGTATTATGTTACTGGCTGCTTCATATTGGCAAGAGAGGATGAGCTATTTTGATCCTGTACACCTCCCGTAAACTCGACCCTCCTCACCCGCTCGTCTCCCCGATCCTCACCCACCCCCGCCCACTGCCGCGCCTGTATTCCCATGTCGCACCCAGTCTCCATCTCTCAACCCTCCTTACCCTCTCCCAAGGTGGCTTCCGCCAGCTCCCCCTGCCTGATGATGTCCTCCTCCCCTGCATCTACCCCTCCTAACAACTTTGATCTTCCCCCCCGCCTCCTGTGTCCTTTCCTTTAGGCACCCTCCCTCCCCCCCTTTTCCCTTCCCTTCTCTTTCCTTTCCCCCCTCCCTCCTACCCTCTCACCCGGGCTTCCCCTCCCCCTTCCTCCCTCCCCCTCTCTCCTTTGCCCATGGCATCTCTGCTCTCCCCTCTCCCATTTCCCCTTCCTCCTCCTCCACCTCCTCTCTTGGCAGGTCCCCGGACTCGTACACGCTCAGTGAACATTCGCGCGCCGGAGATCATCACCATCAGTGTTTAACGTGTGTGCATCGTTTTGTGTTTCGTGCAGTTGCAGCTCAACTGTTCACATGTGCCATCGCCGTTCTCCGTGTTTTGTGCGCCGTGTCTCCAAGTGCTAGTGTTTTTTTCGTCCAACGTGAACGGCTTCTTGTTTCTTGTTTTTTGTATCTCCATTTTTTGCCCGCCGTTTTTTGTATTGTATATATCACCTCTCTGTTCTGTTTATTGTTCCACTTAAGGCTGAAGAGCAGCGTACTATGCTGCTGACAGCCCGCCTGTATAGGTGTTTCAAATTACAATAAAGGAAAAAAAAAACAAAATGAGCTATTTTGTCACCCTCAACCGTCACCTCACCTGGACCCCTCACCTCCTGCCCATCCAGCAGAAAGCCCATTCCCGCCTCCTGAAACTCCTGTCTGGCCGAACATGGGGATTACATCCTTCCACCATCCTCCACACCCATAAATCCTCCATCTGTACAATCCTCTGTTATGCCAGCGTCTGTATCCCTCCCTCTCTCCACCGCGACACCCTCCATATCCTTCATCAGGGCAATTTCCAGCACCTCCCCCTCCCGGATGTTGAACTTCGCCATGACATCTACCCTTCCTTCCAGCTGTAACCTGGCCTTGTTGCCTCCCCTCCCCTTTTCTTCTCCCCTCCTTCTCCAAGAGCGGATTTTCCTCCTTTCCCCCCTGAGTCCCTGCATCCCCTCCTCAACTGTGTCCCTCCCATGTCCTTCCCTCCCCAGCCCTCTTCGTCACGCCCTCATCCATCTCTCCCCTCTACCTCCCTCCCTCCCTTCTTCCCTTCTCCCTCATCTCCATACCCCTAGCAGATCCTGTGTTTTGCTCATCACCATCATCAGTGTGCTACATCAGTGTTGTGTTTGGTGCTGTTCTCCTGTGTGTCGAGAGCTGTGATTTTAATTGTGTGCTGGACTTGTATACAGTGTTACTGTCAGTGAACATAATGTGCTACGACATCCATTTTATGCTGCAGCCATACTTGTGTTCTTTTACTTGTCCCAGTATGTGGTTTTTGTGCTCAATACTTTTTAAGGTTTTTGTCCCCATTTTACAGTCACCCCCTTTTGGCCTGTTCTTGTCCATTAATTTCCCCCTTTTTTATATTTTTGTCTGCCATATTTTCTCCTTTGTAATTTTAACTGTCTTCTGTTGTATCATTATTGTCTTTTGGCTGAAGAACAGCGCATATGCTGCTGCCAGCCTTCCCCAGATGGGGAACTGAAATTCAATAAAGAAAAAAAAAAGGAGCTATTTTGTATCCCTTGGGTGAAACCCTTCACCGCTTACCAGCAAACAATTTGGTATCGCCCTAGAGCTTGGAAATAGATGCAGAACGTTGTCAGTAATGAGATATTGTGCGTTTAGAAGGAGGTTTTAATAGGAAATCTGGCGGAGAGTAGGTTATCGCTTCGTGTCAGGTATAGTACATTTGCTGACGTCCCACTAAAGGTATCTTTGGGAAGGATATTATGACTAGATGTTGCAAGTAGGTTAGCTGCTATTACAAAGAGGATAACCTGTGACTGACAAAATATTAGCCACCTTCTTAAAAAAGTACAGTAGTCGCTTTGGAGCGCTGTAGATGGCGTAAAACTTGTATCAGACGATCATGTTACCCTCCACCATTGACATAAGACATGCAGGAAGTGTTATATTTATGCCAGTTGGCTTAATGAAATCAGCGCTGTAAGATAGGTAGGGGGGAGACTTGGAAGGATGACAGAAAGGAGCTATCGTGTTTGGAGTGCCCACGACCACACCGTGCATGAAGCTGCCTGATTTGTGAGTGAATCAATGCAGACTGTCCAACGCATTGCTTTCGCTACGTTGCGACACACACTTTATTACAGAAAAAATATGGATACACTGTAATCACTCGATAGTTCATAATTCCAGTCCGTGCTGGGTCGTCGTGAATTGTAGAACACTCCAAGATCGTCCGGGGCCAAGCAAATTCGTCAATAATCCGAAGCATAGCAATCCACAACGTAGACCAGTGGAAATCTTGTAAACAGCCATGTTATGAAAGTGAAGTGTAAATGTTGTAAAGATTTTAGCGCAGCCCGGTTCGATGTGTCTTTCACCCACCCAGCAGCTGGGTTTTATCTCCAGCTTGACTTCAGCTACCAGGCCCACGTGACAGCCCACTGGCACCTCCTACCGGCTACCGGAGGTGTCTTTGATAATGGACACCGCAGGGTATCGACCTCGATATCAGATGATAGAGAGGTAGCAAAATCCCCACTTTAATCGGTGTGTAGGGACGGAAGCGTTCCGATCGGTTTCGTGATCGCCGTACTGGTAGGGGGCGAAATAGGTGGCCAGGCCAGTTGAAGGTTTGCTGTCCATCTCGATGCTGGTGTCGCTGTGTCGTCTGCTTGCAGCGGAGGTGTGGTGCTGTTTGCTGTTGCTGGAGTCACCTTCAGGGGTGGTAGTGATTGTCTCAAGAAGGAAGGCACTAAGTGTGGGTGCAGCTGGTTGGCGTCTCATATCGGCGTGGCGCCGTTGGCGTCCACTAGGAACTTTTATCGTCTCCAGGCACATCTGATAACACCAGATATCCACCCTGCAATGTGTCCACCTCGAAGCACAGTGTTTACCAAGAGTCGAATGTGGGATTTGGTCCCATAAGTGGCCTGGGTGGGACATTGGCGTTAGCATGTTGTGCTGTTAGCCAATAGTGAACTGAGTAATTGTAATTGTTGAGGAAGAGGGAACAATGTTGGAGACATTGTTCCGTTTTTTTCTGGAAGGCGATTCTTAGGACAGGATAAGGAAATAAATGGTGTACGGTCCCTTACGAGGTTAAATTTTGTGTAATAAAGAAATATATCGAATTTTTGGATACCATAGATGATAGCCAGTACTTGTTTTTCGATTTTTACATAATTGTAATGCGCTGAAGTGAACGTTTTTGATGCGTATGTAATGGGTTGTTTGTGCCCATAGTCGCTTTTGTGAGAAAGAACTGCCCGAATGTCCAGATCAGACATGCCAGTTGGCAGAATAAGGCGTTTTGATGGGTCGTCGGAATTGGAGCTGACTTCAGATAATGTTTTAACTCGTGAAAAGCCTCCTGGCACTACTGTGATCGTTTATATTTTGCATCTTTCTTGGGTTGATTATTAAGGCATCTGGACACGCGGGCGGCATTTGGCGTAAATTTTGTATAATAATTTATGACACAAGATCTTCTAAGCGCATGGATTTTTTTCTATGGCTTTCATGTGTTACTGGATGGGTTGAACTCCTTTATGAATCAATGTGTTCCTTAAGCACTCCAATCTCTTGAAAGAATTCGCCCTTTTGTAGGTTGCTCTTTAGACCATTTTGCTGTAGTGTTTTGTTTCTCTATCGTAGCGCCAATTACTAATATATCGTCCATAGAATTGATTGTGTTCGGAATATTTTGAATCAGCTGCTCCAAAGTTATTTTAAATTGCTGGTGCATTAGCTATTCCGAAAGGCAACCTATTGTGTCACTACAATCCAAATCGAGTAGTGGTCACCACGAATTGGCGGGAGTGTTCTTGTAGCGGCAAAAGTAAATAGATTTCGGATAGTCCAGTTTCAGAAAAGTGTGACCCACCTGATAGCCTTGACATGAGTCCATCTGGCCTTGGAATGGGATAGATGTCCATTTCTAATTGCGTGTTTACAGTCGATTCAGGGATCCGTTTGGCTTCCGTAACACCACCAGTGGTGTTGCCCGTTGACTGGATGTAACAACTGTGAGGATGTCTTGTTGTATCAGACAATGTGTTTCGGGCTTGAGGTCATGTCGCAATACTTATGGTGCTGGTCTAGCTGTAAAGTAGTGAGATGCTGAAGAAAACTTGAACTGAATGTGAGCTACATAATTAGTTGCACACCCTAAGGATGCTGAAAAAAGGTCTGAAAATTCGCTGCATAGTGAATCAAGTTCGTCGAAGAGTACAAGTGTTGACACAATATTAATATTGTCTACTGTTTTAAAACCAAAAGATGAAAAAGCATCTATCCCAAAAAGTTTAATATCTGACGTGATGGCACAATCGAGAAAGTAATCGGACGAGCGACTTTTTGTACTACATCGTTACTGCGCAAAGATATGTGGTGTTTGCTGTAGGCTTGTAACGTTAGTGATATCGGCTGAAGAGACGGAGAACACATATGATCATAGGTTTCTCATTTTTATTAGCAACTACTGAATTGGCATCAACAATGAATTTGATTAATTGGTTGTTGATAGTCAGCAGGAGCGAAAACGTTTGCGGTTGCACTGTGAAAGGGCTCGGCTGTGGCTGAAACGTGTTTACGCTGCTGCGGTGTTGTCGGTGCAACACGGTACCGCTTTTGCAAACTTCCGCCACGTCTCTTTGTTTACAGCACTGAGCACAGCGCGTTAGCCTATATTAGTCGTCCGCGATATTATTGCACCTGGGATTCAGGGCGCTTCGGTCGGCTTAGCGTGAGTTTTTATCGTAATATTTCACGAGAACTCGCTGAACCACTCGGTGGTGTGCGTACAATTGTCTTGAAATCATTCACATTGCAATGTGTTTTTCTTAATCTCCAATGTAATGGTTTACTGTAACGTCACCGCGTGTTTCCGATAACGGCCAGAGGAGGCCAAGTGCAATAATATCGTCATAGGATAGTAAGTGCACTGTGTGCGCACATGTTTGGCAAAAGAAGTTGAGCACCGTGGATACCGCTTCCTCCTGTAGAGGAACTACGTAAAGACAGTGAGTCAAATATACGCCGCTGCTAATTTGTTGTTTGTGTTTTGTCCCTTAATGGGCGTCGGGGGTTTGAATTCTGAGTCGGGTGGTGAAGACAAACTTGATGTGTTCTGATTCCGATCACGCTTACTTTGGCATAAATGGGAACGCCGTTACTATATAGTATATCACTTCCATAAAAATTTGCTGTTCTATTTTTGATATTTTGAGCGGTTTTATAGAAGAAATGCTGTTTCCATCAACCTAGTGTTGTTGTGAATCTGACATTTCAAAAAGTTTTTAACACTTCTTCGAGAGTGGGATTAGCCTGCCACTGTGGCCGAGCGGTTCTAGGCGCTTCAGTTCGGAACCGCGCAGCTGCTACTGTAGCAGGTTCCAATCCTGCCTCGGGCATGGATGCGTGTGACGTCCCGTCCTAAGTTTAGTTAGGTTTAAGTAGTTCTAAGTCTAGGGAACGGATGACCTCAGATGTTAAGTCCCATAGTGCTTAGAGCCATTTGAACCATTTGAGAGTGGGATTTGTTAATTTCAGTACTATGCACAAACTTTTTTATCGAGAGCATATGCAATTATTAGATCACTTACGAACGATGCAGCATAGGATTGTGTACAGTTTTGATTTTAACGCAATAATCGACACTTACTCGCCAGTCTTTTCAGATCAGCTGCTCATGTAGCCTGTGACTGATGCGACTTTTACCGACAAAGAAAAGAAAATGTGTGAGTCTAGTTGCTACAACAAGTGGTTGCTCCTCATAATGCTTACAGAGGGAACTATGGACTTCAGGCAAATCCAAATACTCAGGTTTATCGGAAAGAAGTAATATTTGTAAAAGACACAGTGTTAAGGGTTTAGTAGACAGAGATATAGAGTCAAACGTCGAAAAAAGGTTTTTAATCGCCAAAGTTTCGATCAAATTCAACTTGCAGGATGCTTAATGGATATGGAGGTAGTGAATGATTGTGTATATCTCTGATTTGTGATCAGGAACACATCAATGTATGATAAAGAAATGAAAGACTAATCGTCCGAACTCACTAAAAACAACGTAGATGCGCTTGGTAGAATCATTGGTGTTCACCTGTGTTCTTGTACGGCTGCGAGACTAGGACCATAAAAGCTAGTGACAAGATCCGGATTGATGCCTTCGAGATGTGTTGGTGGCAGAATATGTTACACTTACAGAGAGAAGAACCATTGCTTCCATTATAGAAGAACTCAGCATCACAAAAAGTTTATTTTCGCATGTCAGCCATAGATACGTACTTCCAATTCATTGGTCACATTTTGAGAAGAGAAGAGGATAATTTAGAAAACACCATCTTGCAAGACAAAATCGAAGGCAGATGACCACGAGGAAGAGCAGTCAATGGATCAAACGAAGAAGATTACCGACTTACCTCTTCACACTATGTTAAGAAGTGCAGAAGATCCCTTTGGATGGAAACGCCTAGTTGAATATTTAATAACTAAGAAATAACTGAAGAAATGAGGTCACGGCAGTCAGTTCAAAATGGCTCTGAGCACTATGGGACTTAACATCTGTGGTCATCAGTCCCCTAGAACTTAGAACCACTTAAACCTAACTAACCTAAGGACATTACACACATCCGTGCCCGAGGCAGGATTCGAACCTGCGACCGTAGCAGTCGCGCGGTTCCGGACTGAGCGCCTAGAACCGCTAGACCACCGCGGCCGGCCAACGGCAGTCAGTAATGAGTAAATCGTCTTATGATGATGAGATAGCAGGAAAGTACTCTGTTTAGCAACGTCACTTATACTACGGGCCTGGAAGTGGGGCTGCAGACGTGTGTAATACGCCTCGATCGTCGTCTTCTGGGTGAAAGCGAGCGAATGGTTGTGGTGGACGCTATTCGGGCTTCATGAGCTGATGTAGTACAAGCTGTTGCTTCTGCAGTTGTTCTAGAGTTTCCATTTGAAGTTGCAGCTGTTACTCCCACAGTTTCATGAATTCTGGGTATATGATCCGTGAACTTAGTCTGTTGTCCTTACACAAGCACGAAGTTCGAGTCCTTGTCGCCAATATTACACCTTCTATGGTGCAACACCCTCTTTCTTACACAGAAAACACGAATACAATGTATTCACTTGACAGTTCACAGTTATTCTAGTCCACGTCGGGTCATTATAAATTGCAGAACGCACCAAGAGAATTATTCATATCGTCCAGAGTCAAGTAAATCCGTCAGTAACCCGAAGCTCAGCGTCCGAAATGTGGTCCAATGGAAAACCATTAAATAGTCAGATCATGAAAGTACACTGTTGATGAGGTACAGACTTTAGCACATCACGAGTCAAAATTTGTTGCAGCCGTTCAAATGGCTCTGAGCGCTATGGGTCTTAACTTCTGAGGTCATCAGTCCCCTAGAACTTAGAACTACTTAAACCTAACTAACCTAAGGACCTCACACACATCCATGCCCGAACCTGTGACCGTAGCGGTCGCGCGGTTCCAGACGGTAGCGCTTGCAGCCGTTCAGAGGCCGGGTTTTATCTCCGGCTTGACATAAGCGGCCAGGTCCATGCGACGATCAACTGGCGTCTCTTACTGGCCGCTGGAGGAGTCGCTGATAGTGGCCATCGTAGGATATCAAACTCGCTGTCGGATGATAAAACATTACGTGTTTACAAGGGACGGTATACAACTCACAATCATGTATCATAGCGAAAGAACATTGGTTATCCTTGAGGCATTCGAAAATGATTGGCACTGCAATTTATTTGGGTTCACAGGAACCATTTCGTGAACAAACAAATACAGATGTGCACACACCTTCTTCTTCAAATCCTATGTCTATGCACTTTTCCCATCGTTCTGGCAGCAACCGTATTTGCGTAGGAAATCATTCTTTGGGGGGCATCCCGACGCCACTGGTGGATAACTGTATGATGTTCGTCATTGGTGGTGAACGCCTTGCTCGACATGACCTGTTTCATTGCTTCGAACTGGGGACAGGCGCTAGGAGCCAGATCCGCCGAATATGGAGGGTGTGGGAGCACAGTAAACCCTAGCATCGACAGAGTTGCTGTACCGATCTCTGTTAAGCGTCGTATTGGAGGGGGTCAATCCACCAGCAGTATCCCTTCTACATTTGCTTCTGCACGAATAGTCCCAGCAGTGACTTCTTGGGACGAAGGCTCCCTGCATGCTTCCATTCCACAGACTGGCGTTTCTTTCTGGAGTCTCGTGGAAGAACCATCGCTCATTAACTGAAAAATGGTTCAAATGGCTCTGAGCATTATGGGACTTAACATCTGAGGTCGTCAGTTCCCTAGAACTTAGAACTACTTGAACCTAACTAACCTGAGGACATCACACACATCCATGCCCGAGGCAGGATTCGAACCTGCTACCGTAGCGGTCTCTCGGTTCCAGACTGAAGCGCCTAGAACCGCTTGGCCACACCGGCCAACCCGGACACTGAAGAAACGCTGCTAGTTTTGCACTATACTGTTGCATCACCTGCTGGTATATCTCCACAGCCGGCCGAAGTGGCCGTGCGGTTAAAGGCGCTGCAGTCTGGAACCGCAAGAGCGCTACGGTCGCAGGTTCAAATCCTGCCTCGGACATGGATGTTTGTGATGTCCTTAGGTTAGTTAGGTTTAACTAGTTCTAAGTTCTAGGGGACTAATGACCTCAGCAGTTGAGTCCCATAGTGCTCAGAGCCATTTGAACCATTATATCTCCACAGACTTATGTTTCTACGCAATGGTGAGCAAATGGGGTACCCGATGTGCACACACCTTCTTCTTCAAATCCTCATGGAGGATGGTGTGGAGGGCCCCCTGTGATAGATCAGTTGCCTTCTCTAGTTCATCAAACGTGATTCGCCTGTGCTCCGTTATGAAGTCATTGACACGTTGGCATTGTTTGGTATTCGTGCAGTTGCTGGACGCCAAGTACTTTTGCGTTTTTCAGCAGAGTCAAAAAATGGCTCTGAGCACTATGGGACTCAACTGCTGTGGTCATAAGTCCCCTAGAACTTAGAACTACTTAAACCAAACTAACCTAAGGACAGCACACAACACCCATCAGCAGAGTCCCTGGCGCCTCTGATACCCAGCGAAACACGGATCTGCGACTTGGTGCTGTTTCCCTACATATAGCTACTGACCTCTTGTGAATGTCTGGAACAGTCATACCTTCCCCACAGAGAAACCACACTGTCCACTGCTGCCCACGCCTGTCTGCTTCCATGCTGTCTTATCGATGTACACCAGCGGACTCGCAAGCCGGAACAAGTTCTGCTGTAACGCGCCACCTATGGGAGGCAGCGACACCATCAGATGCTGCTAGGCAATAATAGTCTATTTTCACGTCTACATCGACACGTGTTTCAGACTGCTACTCTGCACGAGATGTTGTGGAAGTGCCAATCAAAAGATCCTAACTGACAGGGACTGGAGAGAAGTACCAAGCCTTGTCACTGTCAGTCAGATCAAACGTCACAGGAATTGCCGCTGTCAGGAAACGCAGGTCTATTTCAATCAGCTTCCACCAGAACATTGTGATTGGAATTTGCGTGGAATGGACAATAAAATCTGGTACCTCGCAAAAGGCCATCGCGCACAGCTTCACATAAAGCTTCATGTCTTCAGGGAGCCGAACAACACAGGAAATGGACAGTACCTGAATGGAGTTGTGTAGTGTGGTTTGATAAGTAATGATTTTGTATGTTTTCATATTATGTTAGCCATCAGGTGAACCAACGGCCGAATCATACGTTTAACACTGAGTTCGTGAAGGGTGTAGTTGAGGCCAGCGGTGGTTCTGTAATGTTTTGGCGGTGTTTTTTGTAGCGTGACTTGTGCCCATTCATTCTTGGTACTATGAACATGAACCAGGACGTTTATTTCAACATTGCTTGTGACCAGGTGTTGCCAGTTTTTCAACATCTTATTGCTGTAAACGCTCCTATCTTCCAAGACGACAACAGTTGCGGCTGCAAAAGAGCTGCACATATATCTTACTGAATTGATGAACACTCAGGGACTCTAGATGCCACACTAAGTCACCCGATATTAATCAGACGAAATAGTCTAAAATTATTTGTAATGAAGGGTGAAACAACATTCCTACAATTTTGTAGTTCTACCCAATCTAATCATCAATGGGTGGCCTCAGGTGGATATAGGGTTCCCGATGGAGCTTGAGCAATCTCTTTCTCGCTTGATTGAGGCCATTATCAAAGCAAAGACGGTGTCATCATGCTGTCTTCTGGAGGTGATTAATTTTTTGTCCGATACTTGACCTTTGTGTGGTTCAAAATGGTTCAAATGGCTCTGAGTACTATGGGACTTAACATCGGAGGTCATCAGTCCCCTAGAACTTAGAATTACTTAAACCTAACTAACCTAAGAACATCACACACATACATGCCCGAGGCAGGATTCGAACCTGCGACCGTAGTGGTCGCGCGGTTCCAGACTGAAGCGCCTAGAACCGCTCGGCCACACCGGCCGGCGTTTGTGTGGCAAGCATGTATAATGTATCCGGTCACAGCGACTATTTTCGATTATCTGTTCACTTTAGGGCCCAAGGTAACATTCTAATTCAGTTTTAGGCTAGGAGATAGATTTCATCTGTTTGTAAAACATGAATTTGACATCTGATGTATGTATGTACAATCGATTGTAGGTTAAGAGGAATAAGAAGCTGTAATTTTGCTGCGAAGGTTGGCCGTGGTATTAAGACCATATTGTATTTTTTGTTAGAAAGGAAGTTCTGCAGAACGTGTAAAAAACCGTGGCATCTTTCTTCATGTTGCAGTGTCCGGCCGCTGTGGCCGTACGGTTCTAGGCGCTTCAGTCTGGAACCGCGTGACCGCTACGGTCGCAGGTTCGAATCCTGCCTTGGGCATGGATGTGTGTGATGTCCTTAGGTTAGTTAGGTTTAAGTAGTTCTAAGTTCTAGGGGACTGATGACCTCAGATGTTAAGTCCCATAGTGCTCAGAGCCATTTGAACCATTTTAACCATGTTGCAATAAGTCGACCATCATTTTGAAAAGTTGATGTGTAGTGTACGATTTCCAGAATGAGGTTTTCACTCTGCAGTGGAGTGTGCGCGGAGATGGGACTTCCACCAGATTAAATCTGTGTGCCGGAGCGAGACTCGAACTCGGGGCGTTTGCCTTTCGAGGGCAAGCGCTTTACCGTGAGCTCCACAAGCACGACTGATGACCCCTCCATACAGATGTACTCCCTCCAGTATCTCGTCTTCTGCCTTTCAAACTTTTACAGAAGCTCTCCTGCGAAACTTGCAGAACTGGCACTCCTGGAAGAAAGGATAGTTGCGGAGACATGGCTTAGCCACAGCCTAACACTTGCCCGCGAAAAGCAAAGGCCCCGAGTTCGAGTCTCGGTCTGGCACACAGTTTTAATCTGCCACGAAGTTTCTGTGTGTTATTTCTTCGACAATATGAGATGGCCAGAGGCATATGTTAGGGTAGGATGTGCCATCAATTTGATGGCTGTGCGCGCGGCTTCTCAGATACAGGCATTGCTTTCCATTTTCGTGAGTACCACTAAACTCCAGATTTTTTTAAAAAGAAGCGAACTCCCAAGTATAAAAGAGCTTCGTGTGAAACCCAGATCGCTCTGTTCATACTCGAGAGCCAGAAAACAGTAGATACAGGCGCCCAGGTGGATCTCGTGTTCGTTGATTTCCGGAAGGCATTCGATAGATACAATTCCGCACTGCCACCTAATGAGCAAAATAATGGTGTACGGAATAACAGATCAACTGTAAGGCTGGACTGAAGAGTTTCTCGCAGACAAAACGCAGCATGTCATTTTCAACAGAGATAAGTATTTAGACGTTAAAGTAACTTCGGAATATCCCAAGGGAGTGTTATATGTCCATGGCATAATGAATAACGTGGAAAGTTCCGTGAGACTTTTCGTGGATGATGCTGTTATATTCAGAGAGATCCCGACACTAGAAAATTGTTACGAAATGCAGGAAGATCTGCTGATGATCGACGCTTGCTGCAAGGAGTGGCAACTGATCCTCAACACAAATAAATGTAACGTACTGCGAATACATAGACAAAAGATCCTTTATTGTATGATTACAAAATTTCGGAACAATCATTGAAAGAAGTTACTGCCATAAAATATCTGGGAGTATGTGTACGGAATGAATTAAAGTGGAACGACCACGTAAAACAAATGATAGGAAAGGCAGATGACAAACTGAGATTCATTGGAAGAATCCTCGGGTAATGTAGTCCGTCAACAAAGAAGTTAGCTTACAGAACCCTCGTTCGACCATTACTTGAATATTGGTCGTCAGTATCGGATCCATCCCAGATAGGACTGATAAAGGAAATAGAGAAGATCCAAAGAAGAGCAGCGAGTTTCGTACAGCTTTATTTAGTAAGCGCAAAAGCGTCACAGAGATGCCGAGCCAAATACAGTGGCAGACGCTGCGAGAGAGGTGTTCCGCATCACGGTGTGGTTTATTATTAAAGTTCTGAGTGTGTACGTTCAGAGAAGAGTCAACAAATATATTGCTTCCTACTGTGTATATCTCGTGAAAAGACTGTGAAGATAAAATTAGAGAGATTCGAGTTTACACAAAGGCTCATCCGCAATCGTTATTCCAGCTAACTATTCGCGACGGGAACAAGAAAAGGGGGAAGTGACAGTGGTACAAAAAGTACCGGAATGTAGAAGTAGACGTAGAAACGTCTGATAACTCACAAATGGGTTAATGTGTAAAATATTTGACATTAAGTATGTGAGCGAGAGAAAGATTAGAAAAGGTTTGAAATTATGTTTGGCAACGGCCTTGCCGCAATGGATACACCGCTTCCCGTGGGATCACCGCATTTAAGCGCTGTTGGGCGTGGTCGGCTCTTGGATGGGTGACCATCCAGCCGCCATGCGCTGTTGCCATTTTTCGGGGTGCCCTCAGCCTCGTGATGCCAATTGAGGAGCTATTCGACCGAATAGTAGCGGCTTCGGTCAAGAATACCATCATAACGACCGGGAGAGTGGTGTGCTGACCCCACGCCCCTCTTATCCGCATCCTCCTCTGAGGATGACACGGCGGTCGGATGGTCCAGGTAGGCCACTCGTGGCCTGAAGATGGAGTGCTTTGAAATTATGTTTAAAGTTTGCTGGAAGTCACTAAGTGCTCTCATTATCAAAATCTGGGTGAGTATAGTTTGGGTAATTTGCGCTCCGTTTTTAGAAAAAGCTAGTTTTTTACGCATCTCAATATTTATTATGTCTTATCTCCTCAACTGTGTGTCGGGCAATCATATCATTTTGCAGGTACATTCAATGATGTACCGAGTGATCAAAACGTCAGTATAAATTTGAAAACTGAATAAATCACGGAATAATGTAGATAGAGAGGTACAAATTGACACACATGCTTGGAATGACATGGGGTTTTATTAGAACCAAAAAATACAAACGTTCAAAAAATGTCCGACAGATGGCGCTTCATCTGATCAGAATAGCAATAATTAGCATAACAAAGTAAGACAAATCAAAGATGATGTTCTATACAGGAAATGCTTAATATGTCCACCATCATTCCTCAACAATAGCTGTAGTCGAGGAATAATGTTGTGAACAGCACTGTAAAACATGTCCGGAGTTATGGTAAGGCATTGGCGTCGGATGTTGTCTTTCAGCATCCCTAGAGATGTCGGTCGATCACGATACATTTGCGACTTCAGGTAACCCCAAAGCCAATAATCGCACGGACTGAGGTCTGGGGATCTGGGAGGCCAAGCATGACGAAAGTGGCGGCTGAGCACACGATCATCACCAAACGACGCGCGCATGAGATCTTTCACGCGTCTAGCAATACTATTTTTTGTTCTAATAAAACCCAATTTCATTCCAAGCATGTGTGTCAATTTTTACTTCTCTATCTACATTATTCCGTGGTTTATTAAGTTTTCAAATTTATACTGACTTTTTGATCACCCTGTATGTGGATACTGAAACTAAAATGTTTTGCGAATAGAGTTAGTAGTAAAAAAGTAATAAATTAAAACATCATGCCTGAAGCTGAAGTTCTGCTGCATTAACAGCAAATGTAGTAAGCGATAAACGGTTCTCCTTTCATGAGTTTGTGGGGGTGCCAGCGAGAAAAAATTTCGTGAAGGTTTGAAATTATGTGTAAAGTTTGTTGGAAGTCGGTAAGTGCTCGTTCTCAAATACTCGATGAACGCACTCTGGGCAAATTGCGCGCGTCAAGGCATACACACAGTTTCTAACTGTAATACTTGTCATACTGTGTTAAACCTTTAAAATAAAATTACTCCTTTTAATGCATAGACTGTGACAGCATTTTAAATGTTTAAATACTGTCAATAACCGTATGAAACATTGAAAAACAAATTTTTGTTGCCCCTGGAAACACTTAGATAGGCTACCTGCAACTGCGACCGAGCACTGTGTGCCGGGTTGGCCGTTTGTAGTAAATATAACTGGGTCGACATTCATCGCTGATATTACGTTTGACAGGATATCTTAATCGAGCTGGAGTGTTTCCGAATCAACTGTTCTGTCAGTAGTTTGTTGACTAGAAACGTGAGATCTAAACTGCGCTCCGCAGGGCACGGCGTTTGTAGGCAACGCGTGGAGGCGGTTTTTTGCAGGCTACGCCACGGTTCCGCGCAGCGCGCACGCGCGGACCGCAGCTTCCGGCGGCGCGTGAGGCGAGCGGCGACGACCACGTACCTGCGCCCTCTAAACAGCTGATTTGTATACATCCTTTGTGTTCTTCAAATGAGTACAGAATTAACATCGGCTCGCTGCCATGGCCCCTGTTGCCTCGTCGTACGCTTAGACGAAACGCGTCCCTGTTGTCTTATTACATGAAGCAGAAAATTACTGTTATTAACGTGGCGCTGCTTGTTTTAGCGGCAGTATCAACAAACCGTGATGGGGCGTTGTGGCTTCCTTTGTGCGTGCCCCTCTCGCTGTGTTTCTCAGTTTTACTTCACACGCTGTTATTGCTCCCACACTCAACGAACGTAACGCGAGCATGAAGCGGTAGACGCCGTCTGGTTGATGACTTGAAACAGATAAGAGTTTCACATCAGTTCTTTTACGAATTTAGATTAGAGTCGATACTTTTACTTCCATATACCTATAATAAGAAGACCAAGGATGCAGAATATGTCACAAACGAAAAATACTTATCACATATTTACAATCAAGAGAGAGAAATGTTGATGTCTCTTCTCCAGATCGTAATTGAAATGGTCCTGATAGATGCGGAAAAAGTAAAAAAATATTAAGGGGACCACACCGTGGTTCATGTCGAAAAAAATCGCTTTTCGCTTTTCATCATATTTCGATATATTATAGTTTTATTTAAGCACTCTGAAAATGATTTTGCTGAAAAAAAATTTTCGAGCATTTAAATAGCATTTTCCTACCACGTGTGATTATGTGCCACACCCACTTTTCTGTCACCCATTGTCAACCCACCCACTGTCGACTCTAAGCCACATGGAGATACCATTATTAGAAAAATAGAATGTTCAAAAACGTTTGGGAACAAGGCTGAGAAAACTAACTGTTGATATGAGAGGAAAAAAATTAAAAGATGGAAAATTGTTGACTGGACAGGGTCGGTTAACTAAAACTGAAATAGAAAACTTGCAGGTATACTGTGGGCAGGCAATTAGGAGAAATAAAGAAAATCTGGAGGCAATGAAGAGAGTTGTTTGGGCCGTATTCTTCCATAAGTCCTCTGCTGATGGTAATCCATGTCATAGATTGTGTCCATCAGGAGAAAATTCGTGGTGCAAATACAATAGGGCTCAGGCACCTGGCGAATCTTATTCTCAACAGCATTCTCTTCCTGTTGCTGTTATTACAACAATTAAACCTATTTTCAGAGACTTGGCTTATCTTGACCTTCTAAGGAAATGTCTGCATGAGGAGACACAGGACCCAAATGAATGTTTCAACAGCATAATTTGGAACCGCCTTTCTAAAATTGAATTTGTGGGCATGCATACAATGAAACTAGGAATTCATGATGCTGTTATGACATTAAATTGGAACGTGTTGGGTACTGAAAAAGCTTAGAATTAACCCTGGTGAAAATATGATCACTGGGCTGCAACATTGCGATAAAATGAGGATAGCCGATGCAGACAGGTCTGCATCTTAATATGGCCAAGAAAGGAAGACAAACATCCAGAAAGGTGAAAAAGAAGCTGGAAGACCTGCTAGATGCCAAAGAAGGGCCATCATATGCAGCAGGACAGTTTTAATTAACAGTAAGTAACAAATTTCAAAAGTTGTTTCTTTAAAGTCAATTTCCTGCAAAATAAAATTTTCAGTACATGTGCTCCATTATATCAGAAACTATCATAGATAAATGAATGAAATTTTCAGAGACTCTGCATAACATGAATAGCCACCTCTGCTACTACATTCATTAATATTCCCCGATTAGGAAGTACACAAAAAAATATTCTCTGCAGAAAAAACTTAATATTTTTGTTAATAAATTTAAAAAAGTATTTCTTAAAAACTATAAAATGGATAAAGTAGATTTTAGTACAGTTGACTTTATTAGCATCATGTAACATACAGTAAAAATATTAAGGTCCTGCATCAAGTAGTTTTTTCAGAAATGGATCAAATACTTGCCTAAATTAACATGGGTAAGATAGGTGGGGTGTGGTCCCCTTAAACATACACTGACGGAAAAAGTTGCAAACAAAAGATTAAAGTAGAGTAATGAAATTTCGGGAATACATTTGTCTAGGTAACATATTTAAGTTATTAACACTGCAGGATCACAGGTTAATGTAAGTGCAAGTTAAGCCATGCTGACACATTAATAACCATTGCAACCGCCAGAATGTTGTACAGGTGCCGGATGTCAGGTTGTGCGACGGAGTTCTGTGCCTGTTGCCCTTGGCCAGTCGATACAGGGACGGTTAAAGCTAGTTATGGATAACGTTGGAGTTTTCGTACAGTCATGTTCCATACGTGCTCGATTGGCGACAGATCTGCTGATCGCGCACGTCAAGGCAACATGTTGACACAATGTAGAGCATCTTGGTTTATAACAGCGGTATGTGGGTGAGCGTTACCCTGTTGGAAAACACCCCCTAGAATGCCGTTCATGAATGGCTGTATAACAGGTCGAATCACCAAATCGACGTACAAATTTCCAGTCAGGGTGTGTGGGATAATCACGAGAGTGCTCCTACTGTTATACGGAATCGCAACCCAGACTGTAACTCCAGGTGAAGGCCCAGTGTGTCCAGCACGGAGGCAGGTTGAGTGCAGGCCCTCAACTGGCCACCTTCTAACCAACACACGGCCATAACTGGCCCTGAGGCAGAACCATCTTTCATCGGAAACCACAACAGACCTCCACTGCCGGCCGCTGTGGCCGAGCGGTTCTAGGCGCTACAGTCTGGAACCGCGTGACCGCTACGGTCGCAGGTTCGAATCCTGCCTCGGGCATGGATGTGTGTGATGTCCTTAGGATAGTTCGGTTTAAGTAGTTCTAAGTTCTAGGGGACTGATGACCTCAGAAGTTAAGTCCCATAGTGCTCAGAGCCATTTGAACCGTTTTTGAGCTCCACTCCCAAGTCTTCTTCAGCAGTAACGCTGTTTCTGTGTTTATTTTTAATGTACAACTACTCAGAAAACACTATTTCACACATGTAAGTCGTAACAAACGGCTCCAAAATCCGGATTACTTGTTTCGAAAGAGAGGGGTAGAGTATTAGGTTTTTGTTCCCATCCAAAACGAAAGCAGAGGGTCTTTTTTTGGAAGTAACTTACATTGAACTGCCACTAGTCATGTCGACGAAAGTTTCTTTCGTAATTACTTCTGCTGGCACATTTCCTGAAAACGGACCTCTTATCCAGTCATATTTTTGGTAATTTTCGGAAAAGTACTTTTCGTAACTTTTTAAAGGACCTGTAAACCTTCCATGCGAGCTAGTTCATTGTCTTCAAAAAATGATGTAAAAGTTGGTAATGCAAAGAAGTTGTTGTTCAGCACTTCTGAAATAAAAAGAGTCAACTATCTTTTGAAAGGCGATATTTTGTTATCTGCTATGAAAGCTGTCGGGTCTCCTCCTTGTAGGCTCATATTCAAATTATGAAACCTGCCAAAATTATCAGCGAAACAGGCTGGTACTGTCTAGTTGACCACTGATCATCAGCAAAAAAATTCTTCGTGTAATATGTCTGTTTTTGTCGTTGAGAAACATAAAATCCTCAGACCTCAGTTCTAATGTTCTGTTTAATGTATTTCCACGAGAGGGCCATGCTACTTCAACATCTAGGAGCCTACTTATAAATTTACCTCCCATATCTTCACACAACAGCTTGAATAGCCGTGACTTTAGATCCCTTGACTTGACGAAGTTTACAATCTTTACAGCGTCTGTCAAAACAGTGTGAAGAGTTTTGGGGCTTCGAGCATATATACTGACGGAAAAAAAAAATCACAACACCAAAAAATAATTAATGTACAGTAATGAAATTTCGGGACTACATTTGTCTAGGTAGGATATATAAGTGATTAACATTGCAAGATCACGCGAGATAAGCCATTACAAATGTGAAATGCTGGTACGGTAATAACCGGTGTAACCACTAGAATGTCGAATGCGAGCATGCAAACATGCATGCATCGAGTTATACAGGTGCCGGATATCAGTTTTTGGGGTTGAGTTCCACGCCTGTTGCACTTGATTGGTCAATACAGGGACAGTTAATGCTCTTTGTGAATGACGATGGAGGTGTCGCCAGAAGGTGTCCCATATGCCCTCGATTGCAGACAGATCTGGTGATCGAGCAGACGAAGGTGATAAATCGACACTCCGTAGAGCGTGTTGTGTTACAACAGCGGTATGTGGGCGAGCGTTATACTGTTGGAGAACACCCTCCGGAATGATGTTCATGAATGACAGCATAACAGGTCGAATCACCAAACTGACGTATAAATTTGCAGTCAGGATGTGGGGGATAACCACGAGAGTGCCCCTGCTGTCTTATGAAATCGCGCCCCAGATCGTAACACCAGGTGTAGGTCCAATGTGCCTAGCACGCAGATAGGTTGCTTGTGGGCCCTCAACTAACCTCCTTCTATTCAACACACGGCTATCAGTGACACTCAGGTAGAGCCAGCTTTCATCAGAAAACACAACAAAGCTCCACCCTGTGCTCCAGTGAGCTCTCGCTTGACACCACCAAATGACGGTGGTTTCCGGTCAGTGAAATACACACTACAGGGCGTCTGGCTCGGAGCTGTCCTTGAAATAACCGATCTGTAACAGTTCATTTGTCACTGTGGTGCCAACTGCTGCTGAGATTGCTGCTGCAGATGCAGTACGATGCGCCAGAGTCTTACAGCGAACACAATGGTCCTCCCTCTTGGTAGTATTACGTGACCGACGGACCCTGGTCTTCTTGCGAGCGTACATTCCCGTGATCACGACTCCCACGAATCATGTACAGTGACTAAATTCGTGCCAAGCTTTCTGCAATATCTCAGAAGGAACATATTGCTTGTCATAGCACTATTGTACCACCCCATTCAATCTCAGTGAGGTGTTGATAACGGCATCTTTATCGCTTTGAAGGAATTCTTGACTAACATCAACTCACCACGTCAAATCTCGAAGGTAACTAACGCTCACGACCGTTACAACGTGTAGCCGACCGCGGTGGCCGTGCGGTTCTAGGCGCTTCAGTCTGGAATCGCGCATCTGCTACCGTCGCAGGTTCGAATCCTTCCTCGGGCATGGGTGTGTGATGTCCTTAGGTTAGTTAGGTTTAAGTAGTTCTAAGTTCTAGGGGACTGATGACCTCAGATGTTGAGTCCCATAGTGCTCAGAGCCATTTCGTTACAGCGTGTATTTAAAGCAAACCTGATTTTTCTCCCTCATTGTGGCGCAGCTAGCGCCACTCTTATGCGAATGGCGCAAAATATGAATAGACATCATCTTTCAGATGTAGAAACGCGTCTACCAATTTTTGTTGCAAGATCCGGGCAATCGCAGAGGGTGGGATTATTGGTAGTTGGGAGCTCCAACGTTGGGCGCCTTATGGGGGCCCTTAGGGACTTGGCTGACAAAAAGGGTAAGAAATCCAGTGTGCACTCCGTGTGCATACTGGGTGGAGTCATTCCAGATGTGGATAGGGTCGTACCGGATGCCATGAAGACCACAGGGTGCAGCCAACTGCAGGTAGTGGCTCATGTCGGTACCAATGATGTGTGTCACTTTGGACCAGAAGAGATTCTCCCTCGTTTCGAACGGCTAACAGAAGTGGTAAAGGTTGCCAGTTTTGCTTGCAAGATGAAAGCAGAGCTGACCATTTGTAGCATAGTCGACAGGATCGATTGCGGACCTCTGGTACAGAGCCGAGTGGAGGGTCTGCTTGGTGTGGGACCCTTACCAGATAGGACTGACGGGGTACATCGAAAAAGTTCAAAGAAAGGCAGCACATTTTGTATTATCGCGAAATATGGGAAAGAGTGTCACAGAAATGATACAGGATTTGGGACGGACATCATTAAAAGAAAGGCGTTTTTCGTTGCGACGGATCTTCTCACGAAATTCCAATCACCAACATTCTCCTCCGAATGCGAAACTATTTTGTTGACACCGACTTACATAGGGAGGAACGATCACCAAGATAAAATAAGGGAAATCGGAGCTCGTACGGAAGGTATAGGTGTTCATTCTTTCCGCGCGCTATACGAGATTGGAATAATAGAGAATTGTGAAGGTGGTTCGATGAACCCTCTGCCAGGCGCTTAAATGTGATTTGCAGAGTATCCATGTAGGTGTCGATGTAGATGTTTATGTCCCATAACTCCTTGGTGTTGCGATATTTTTCCGCCAGTGTATTTTCGTTCCACACATCGTCAAAGAGAAAATCAGTTTATATTGATTACATCACTATACTGAAGATGAACAGAAGTCATATTTTAAGTAACACGCACGTTATTTGATGTTATTAATAACGCATATATAATATATAGCGCTATTAGCGCCACTCTTATGTGAATGGCGCAGAATCTGAATAGACATCATCTTTCAGATGTAGAAACGCGCCTACCAACTTTTCTTTACGTCGCATGACTCCTTGGTGTTCCGGTTTTTTTCCGTCATGTATTTTCATTCCACACACCGTCAAAGAGAAAATAAGTTTGCAACTCTTATTTACATTGATTACATTACTACACTGAAGATGTGCAGAGGTCATGTTTTATGTAACACTCACGTTATTTGAAGTTATTAATAACACATATGCTGGGTGATTCTAAAGTCACTATACATTTTGTACTTAAACAAATTTTATTAACCAATATGTAATGGCACTGCAACTTGTGTTGCAATAGGACATAATTTCAGTACATTTCAATGTGACCACCTTGCATGTCTAGGCACACCCCCCAGCGCTCCACTGTAGACCGAAAAACCTGCCCAAGCATATCTGGTCTAATCTCAGCGGCTGCGGCTAGAATCCGCTGTGTCAAGTATTCAGTGCTGCAGATCTTCACCTGGTATACCTTAGACTTGATAAACCCCTATGCAAAAAAGTCTAACGGTGTTGATTCAGCAGAGCGGCACGATCAATCCATCTGCCGGGAAATGCTTGATTCAGATATTCCCGAACAACGAGGGAAAAATGGGGTGGTGCACCATCCTGTTGAAAAACAACAGTATCCATAATCCCTTCAGATATCAACTGGGGTTCGAAAAACTGTTCCAACATATCCAGTAACGGTTTGTTCTGCGAAGAAGGGCCCGTACACTGTTGACCTCGTTACCCCTAACAACATATTCACTTTTGCTGTGTCCCGTTGCCACTCCTGCAGCACACTTTGTTGTTCGTCTACCCACATCCTGCAGTTCTGTCTGTTCACATGTCCACAGGTATGAAATGTAGCTTCATCTCTGAACAAGACATTTTGCATCAAATTATCATTTTCCACAGCTTGTAGCACGTGATGACACATAGCTTGTCTAGCTGCGTAGTCCTCCGCTTGCTTCAAGCTTATGTACGACCTGGATATGGCACACACGTTTGTGCAGCTGGTAACGAAGAACTCTCCATACAGTGGTTTGAGGAATACCAAGCTCCCTACTTAGTCTCCTGGTAGATACGGAAGGGTTACGTGTGATCGTATCCTGCACATTTTGCAAGGTGTCTGGCGTTATGGCCGGCCTCCCTGGGCGTTCTTCATCTGCAACACTACCAGTACGCTGGCATTTATTGACATGGGTCTTGATAGCAAGCTTGGTGGGGCCTATTTTCCGGAATCGATGGGGCAAGTCTTTCCGCACCTGTTCATTCGTCATTCCACGAAGACGAGCAGAAACAACAGCGATTCGTTCTTCTTTGGTTGGCATTCTGTCGTAGTATCTGCAAGAAACAAATATTCCGGTACTATATCACTGAAATGTATAGTGACTTACTATATCACTGAATGTATAGTGACTTACTTTATCGCTGAAATGTATAGTAACTTACTATATCACTGAAATCTATAGTGACTTTAGACTCACCCTGTATAACGGTCGGTTCTTCTAAGAAATCCATCGGTGGAGTAGAAGTACTTGACTACCAAGAAATCCTTTAGGTTCTTCTTAAACTGAATTTTATTTGTAGTTACATTTTTATGGCTGCTGGTAAGATATTGAAAATGTGTTCCTGAATATTGGACATTTTCACAACCAAAGTAACTGATTTTAGTTCTCTATAAAGATTTTTCTCATTTCTGGCATGGATTTCATGAACTGCGCTGTTGATTTGAAAAAGAGATAATTACAAGTATTTACAGAAAGTTTCAATGGCGAATGAATGTATCTGGAAGTAGTAGTTAGCACCACAAGTTCTTTGAACAGACACTTGCCTGGCATTCGGATTTCACACATAAAATAATTCCTATTTCACGCGTTTGGACTGGGAAAAAATTTAGCTCGGCTTGATGAGTTACCCCAAATAACGGGTCTGTATGACATTATCGAATGAAAGTAGATGAGGTGTTCTAGCTTTTTTATTTTATACAATCTGTGTTTGGCTACATACGAATTGCAAATAAATATTTGTTTAAGCTGTTCAGCAGTTCAGTGGTATGTAATCCCAAGAATTTAACACAGTCAACCTCTTCTGTCTGCTTGTAGTCATATTGTAGACACAGACCGAGACGAAACCTCTTAAAAGTTCAGAGCTGCATATGGTATGTATCTTCTCAAAGTTTAGTGACAAAGAACTGACTATAAACCGTTTACTAATATCCATGAAAATTTCATTAATCAATCTTTGTAGAACTTTGCTTGATTTGTCATTTATTGAAATGTTTGTGTCATCTGCAAATAAAACAAACTTGTCATCTGGTAATGTTACCAATGAAACATCATTAATATACATGAGAAAAAGTAATGGTCCTAAGATGGAATCTTGTGAGACTCCACATGCAGTTAGATTTAATTCGCAATAATTGCACCTTTGAATAATAAGTAAGATAAATGCATATATCAGAACTGGGAGCATCTACTGGCTGCTTGTAAGCAACTGGTGCAGGTGCTGATTCGATTCTGGCGACCGACAGCATTCACCGCTGTGTAGGCGTGGCAGATCATGTATCAAACGCTTGAGACAGGGAAACGGATTGCCTTATGTGATTTATAACTGGTTTCTCGTACTTCGACGGCCGAATGCCGTGGTCGTTCGCTGTTTTCATCCGAAACACGTGTCTGACCCAGACGAAATAACAAAATTAGTGCGATGAGCACGAGTTATACGCTATTCTTTTGAGCGATCGCGACGATACCTTCATGTTTGTGCTTGTATTGTGCGTGTCTAGTCATTAGTTTCAGTTGTAGCTTTGTAATAGATTTTCATGACCGTTTTTGGGACATAATTATATGCAAGTTGCTTCTTCATTATTGTGGCACGTAATTTACTGCGACGAGTACTTGTCCACCGTAGTGTGGTGTTTCTATTTTTATGGATAATTTTGAAAATTGAAGAAACGTAGAAGCTTCAACCCGGTGTCAGTACATAGCTTATTCCTCTCGAACACCAGAAAGTGAGCCGTAGAGATCAACGCTCCATTTCGATGGGTGGATCGCCGTCAACGGTCTCACATCCTACCCAGGCTGATTTACTGTACAAACCCACAAACAGAAAGCACTGAGGAATAATAATAAGACTAAGAGCCATTATATGCACGATTATGTCACTTGCGGAATTTATCTAACCGACCAACACTCTCTTTCCAAAGGACAGCAGTTTAAATCCACACCCGGCTGCCCAGATTTAGGTTTTACGGGGATTCTTTAAATCGCTCATGGCCATTTCCAAGGTGGCTCCATCAAAGACATAACAGATGTCTTTTCTCCAATCCGAGGTTGGTCTTCGTCTGTAGTTACTTTGTCGTCGACGGAGCAAAATCTTCTTTGTTTCCTCTATGTAAATTTCCGACGTGCTTTATACTTCGAAGACGCCATTATATCTTAGAAAACTGTTGTACAATACGCCGGCCGAAGTGGCCGAGCGGTTCTAGGCGCTACAGTCTGGAACCGCGCGAACGCTACGGTCGCAGGTTCGAATCCTGCCTCGGGCATGGATGTGTGTGATGTCCGTAGATTAGTTAGGTTTAAGTAGTTCTAAGTCCTAGGGGACTGATGACCTCAGAAGTTAAGTCCCATAGTGCTCAGAGCCATTTGAACGATTTTTTTTGTTGTACAATATAATTTCCGAATAGCTACACGATCCATAAATATCTGTGGAGTGAGCATTCGCATGCCCAGTACAAGAATTCTGTCCGCAACAACTCCTGCAACTCAAGTCAAGTGATTTTCGGACGACGCATTTTAGCCCGTAAAACACTTAGCGTATTTTGAGCGTTATTACTTCGCTGCTACAGTTAGATCACCTTCAGAAGTACCTTGGAAACTTTGTATAAGCGTTTTACAGACATCCTGACGATTCGATACCAGAAATTGAGGTTAGCTTAAAGACGTGAAGAGCAATGGTTCAAATGGCTCTAAGCACTATGGGACTTAACATCTGAGGTCATCAGTCCGTCCCCTAGACGTAGAATTACTTAAACCTAACTAACCTAAGGACATCAGACACATCCATGCCCGAGGCAGGATTCGAACCTGCGACCGCAGCTGCAGCGCCGGCTGTTCCGGACTGAAGCGCCTAGAACCGCTCGGGCACAGCGGCCGGCGAAAAGCAATGGTATTACATCTTTTCATCACAGTATCTTAGCTCAGATTCCACTTTATTTACGTTTTTTTCGGTAATAGGATAAGAAGTGACAGCCAACAATATTTTTTTTGCGTTTGCTATTGCACTTATTCGTATTGTCGAATCTCTGTTCTAATTACTTACTCTACAATGACACTGTAGGCGGCGCCGAAGTGTCACGAAAAAACAACGCATTTGGAACTATGAAACTGTTACAGTAAATACGGTAAGCAATGTGCACCAACTGCTTGTTCATTATTATTTTCTGTTTTTCCTTATTTACCCTTGTGCTCTTTGTAGGCAAGTAAAATTTCTCTAACTTTTTTCGCCGTCTCATCAGAAAAGGAAGACCATACAATAAATCAAAAAAATAAAAATGCGACATCAGTGCTCGAATTTTGGAGTAATAAAATGAGTGGCAGCCAACAATACTTTTTTAGGTTTTTTTATTATACTGTTTCATACTGTCGAGACTGTTCTAATTAATTTCTTTACAATGACATTGTATAGGAAACTGTCTCATGTAGAAATACTTAAATACATACTAGAGTTTGAGAACCTGCATGAACTGGAGGAAATTAATCAGACTGCCATGTATAAATTTCATCTGCATATGAACATGCCACCAATATGTATTTACTGACTGGTAGTTTACTCGGACGCCTTGCAGATTTATCCAGCACTTGTCTCCTAAACACATGGCCATAAAACTGCAGAAATTGTCTCTACAGTACAAGACTTCAGAATACCGTGTCTCGATATTTTTCAGCGTATACTGTGCCTAACATCAATGTATAGTTCTACAGGTATACAACAAAAAACATGCCATAAAAAAGACCCCATAAATCATAAAATAATACTACTGATAGAAATGCATTAAAAAAAGAAGACCATCTACATACTAATAAGCAACATGGGAAAACTATCCAATAAAATAAAAGTCCTACAAAAAATGCAAATCAGCCTTCAGAACGACAAATAATATTAACATGAAACTACGTTCAGGGTAAGCCATACTTTCGGGAACCTGCAAAATTAACTGAAATAACTACACAAAATTATAAGGACAGTCGGGAAGAATTTTTTTTCGTTAAATGCAGAAAACACACGTGAGATGCAAACAAAAACGAATGCACCTACTTTACATACCTCAAAAATGAATAGCACGAAGTTGACGACATTGCAAACGCACTACAAATCCTGCAAAAAATCCCAAAATGTCCAATCATGAATATTTTGAGTAATTTGAAGTAAGCATACACGCCAAGGATTATCCCAATGATATACTAAATGAACAAATCAATTTCAAGCACACACAGTTTTTAAATTGTAGCGATAACGGGTAACCAAAACATCAGCGATTAGAAACACATCAATAACAGTTCCATGGACACACGGCCCACAACAACATTAGTATCTTTGAGTAAACAAGAAGCTGTAAAATTTGAGTTTCTACGATTGTCAAATAATAAAAAAACGTATTACAATATACTTGCAACAGGAACTTATCGAACAACTTTAAAACGTTACTGGAAAAAAAAAATATTACGTCCAATAACTACAGACAGTAATAATAACTTTCTCGAAGTTGACATATATCCATCTACAACGCCAGGGCGTGAGTACAACATCAAATGTAAAAAAAAAATTATAAATTATATATTATAAATAAATGCAGTTGTTTGCAGATATACTGATGAAGGCAATAAAGCCGAAATAAACTTATGTGCCAAAATAAAATATCAAGCAGCACACTATCTACCAATTCTCTGCATAGTTATACATTTGTTATAGATATCTACGAAAAGTAACTGATCCTCCTTTCACATACTTATCTTTACATCCGTAGCAACGACAGTACTGCACCGTAGCTGTTACTAAAACTCAAACAAGCAGAAACGTATATAAAACAAAACGAATACTCGTAATATTCAAGTTTCGCTATTACCGCAAAATATAGACAAGCAGCGTCGCCCCAAAATCACGTGACTAGCCCGGTTTCGTGTTGAGGACATGCGCACTTAACTACGCTCACTCCATAGATACACATGTTCTATGATATGAGTCTATGATTGTAACGTTATATATTGTACAAGTGGTATAAGAGATGTATGTAAGATGAGTTTTACACATGTATAATGATCAGTCAATGATGTAAAAATTTTCATAGTCACAAGTGAATTCAGCACCGACACTAGAGACCAAACGCGGATTTTTCTCTCTCCCCCCCTGTTTTTTTTTTTTTTCAGAATCCTACAAAGTTCGCACGCTATCATATCCAGTCTAGTGATGAGTGATGGTTAAAAATGGAACGACAATTTCTGCCCAAATCATGTAGTCTAAGATAGCCTTTAGAATCAAATGAGGTCTTGAACTACCTAAAAAAATCCAAAGGGAAATCAAAATACCCGTGTTGTGTGCAGAGCATCCGACAAGTACCGCAACCAGAATAAGAAAGTTAAATAAACAGCAGGCATTATATGAAAACCCTTTATTCGGGGAAAATTATTTAGTTGCTCTAAAGCTCCCACCTGAACACATGCCAGTTATCCACTTCTAGAAGAAAAGTTAGTTAAACAAAGGCTGTTAATTTCTGCGTCCGGAAATTGAATTATGCAGTAAAACTGAAAGTACATTTACAGTTTTTAAATTTCCGTTTCTTCGACTTGCACTGCTTAAGAATGCGACAGTTACCTGTTGTATATCAAACACTAATTTAACTTTGTTTCGGAGTTGTTTGATGTCTTCATTTCACTGGAGGTTATATTCTACTATACGTGAAGCCAGCATCTTAGACAGCGCACCTCTGGTGCGAAACTAGGAAATTTTGAATACATTCACGCCACTCGAAGCGATATCTATTACTATTCTAGGCTGATTCTCGAACCTGATCACCCAGGACGGCACGAAAAACAGGCTCCGCGCGTTGCGCGTTTTGAGCATATATACGATGACAGGTAATGTGTTAAGACATAAAGGAACAACTTCTATTGTACTTGAGGGAGCTGTAGAGGATGAACACTATAGGGGAAGACCGAGACTCATATATTCAACAAATAACTGAGGACGTTGGGTGCAAGTGCTGCTCTGAGTTGGAGAGGTTGGAACAAGAGAGGAAATCTGGCGCTCTACTTCAAATTTCTCAGACGAATGATGACTCGTATATACAGGGTATCCCTTCTAAGAGTCGTCAGGCACATTTTGTATGGTTTATCGGAAAAAATTAGCAGCTGTCCTGACCCGCGCTGATTGCTATCGCCATGCACGAACCCTAGCCAATCGCTGCTGGGGTACTAGTTATTCTTGGTGTTTTACTGTCCAAGTTGATACATATCGATAGAACAGATGTCGACTAGACTAATTTGGCTCCGTTATATCGAATGCGGACATAGAATGTGGACATAGAATTCCGCTAGGCGCTTCAGTCCGGAACCGCGCGACTGCTACGGTCGCAGGTTCGACTCCTGCCTCGGGCATGGATGTGTGTGATGTCCTTAGGTTAGTTCGGTTTAAGCAATTCTAAGTCCTAGGGGACTGATGACCTCAGATGTTAAGTCCCATAGTGCTCAGAGCCATTTTGAACAAAGGGCAGATTATTGTTACGCAGAGCCTGTGTACGACTAACTCAGAAACGGCGAAGCAGGTCCAGTGTTCACGTGCTACCGTCGTGAGCCTCTACGGAAAGAGGTAGAATGGCAGTGAAACTACCACTAGGCGCTAAATGGTTCGACCTACACGAAAAAAAGGGTTCAAATGGCTCTGAGCACTATGGGACTCAACATCTGAGGTCATAAGTCCCCTAGAACTTAGAACTACTTAAACCTAACTAACCTAAGGACATCACACACATCCATGCCCGAGGCAGGATTCGAACCTGCGACCGTAGCAGTCACGCGGTTCCGGACTGAAGTGCCTAGAACCGCACGGCCACCGCGGCCGGCCGACCTACACGACTCTTCAAAGAAAGTGGGGTGCGGAGCCTTCTCTACTCTGTAAAGTAGGATAGATCTTGACCTGTAGCATTTCTGCCAAAGGAGCACCATGCTGGTGCACACCCAAGTGTTTCGCAGCACACCGGTCAACGTATATTGCTGAACATGGAGCTGCGCAGCAGACAACCCCTACTTGTTCACATGTTAATCCAACGACATCGTCAGTTACGATTGCAGTGGGCAGGGGACTATCGGTATTCGACCGTCGATCAATGGAAAAGTGTCGGCTCTTCGGGTGAAACACATTTTTGTTACACTAGGTCGATGGTCGTCTCCACAAGCGCCGTTATCGGGGTGAACGACGGCTCGAAACGTGCAGCGCACCACGGACACAGGCTGGTGGGGGACGTATGATGCTACGGGAGACATTTTCCAGCACTTGCATGGGACCTGTGGTAGTAATCGAAGAAACGTTGACAGCTGATGCCTTCCTTGACGGTGATGTCATCATTCAGAAGTATAATTGTCCTTGTCTCGGAGCCAGGACCGTAGTACAGTTGTTTGAGGAGCAATACAGTGACCTCACGTTGATGTCTCGGTGATCAAATTCACCTGATGTAAATCCTATGGAACCCATTTGGGGCGCTCTCGGGAGCCATCACCACGTACGCAAATCAGCCGCCCGTTATTTCATCTACATCTACATCTCCATCTATATCTACGTGATTACTCTGATATTCACAAGTGCCTGGCAGAGGGTTTAATGAACCACCTTCAAGCTGTCTGTGTACCATTCTACTCTCGAACAGCGCGTGGGAAAAATGAGCACTTAAATTTTTCTGTGCGAGCCCTGATTTCTCTTATTTTATCGTAATGATCATTTCTCTCTATATAGGTGGGTGCCAGCAGAATGTTATCGCAATCGGAGGAGAAAACTGGTGATTGAAATTTCCCCGTCGCAACGAAAAACGCCTTTGTTTTAATGATTACCACTCCAATTCACGTATCATGTGTGTATCTCCCCTACTTCTCGATAATACAAAACGAGCTGCCCTTTTTTGTACTTTTTCGACGTCATCCGTCAGTCCCATGCTAATCCCACGCCGCACAGCAATACTCCAGAATAGGGCGGACAAGCGTGGTGTAAGCAGTCTCTTTACTAGACCTGTTGCACCGTCTAAGTGTTCTGCCAATGAATTGCAGTCTTTGGTTGGCTCTATCCGCAACATTATCTATGTGATGGTCCAAATTTAGGGTATTTATAATTGTAATCCTTAAGTATTTAGTTGAATTTACAGCCTTCAGATTTGTGTGACTTACCGCGTAATCGAAATTTAGCGGATTTCTTTTAGTACGAGGTGCATTCAAGTTCTAAGGCCTCCGATTTTTTTTCTAATTAACTACTCACCCGAAATCTATGAAACTGGCGTTACTTCTCGACGTAATCGCCCTGCAGACGTATACATTTTTCACAACACTGACGCCATGATTCCATGGCAGCGGCGAAGGCTTCTTTAGGAGTCTGTTTTGACCACTGGAAAATCGCTGAGGCAATAGCAGCATGGCTGGTGAATGTGCGGCCACGGAGAGTGTCTTTCATTGTTGGAAAAAGCGAAAAGTCACTAGGAGCCAGGTCAGGTGAGTAGGGAGCATGAGGAATCACTTCAAAGTTGTTATCACGAAGAAACTGTTGCGTAACGTTAGCTCGATGTGCGGGTGCGTTGTCTTGGTGAAACAGCACACGCGCAGCCCTTCCCGGACGTTTTTGTTGCAGTGCAGGAAGGAATTTGGTCTTCAAAACATTTTCGTAGGATGTACCTGTTACCGTAGTGCCCTTTGGAACGCAATGGGTAAGGATTACGCCCTCGCTGTCCCAGAAAATGGACACCATCATTTTTTCAGCACTGGCGGTTACCCGAAATTTTTTTGGTGGCAGTGAATCTGTGTGCTTCCATTGAGCTGACTGGCGCTTTGTTTCTGGATTGAAAAATGGCATCCACGTCTCATCCATTGTCACAACCGACGAAAATAAGGTCCCATTCATGCTGTCGTTGCGCGTCAACATTGCTTGGCAACATGCCACACGGGCAGCCATGTGGTCGTCCGTCAGCATTCGTGGCACCCACCTGGATGACACTTTTCGCATTTTCAGGTCGTCATGCAGGATTGTGTGCACAGAACCCACAGAAATGCCAACTCTGGAGGCGATCTGTTCAACAGTCATTCGGCGATCCCCCAAAACAATTCTCTCCACTTTCTCGATCATGTCGTCAGACTGGCTTGTGTGAGCCCGAGGTTGTTTCGGTTTGTTGTCACACGATGTTCTGCCTTCATTAAACTGTCGCACCCACGAACGCACTTTCGACACATCCATAACTCCATCACCACATGTCTCCTTCAACTGTCGATGAATTGCAATTGGTTTCACACCACGCAAATTCAGAAAACGAATGATTGCACGCTGTTCAAGTAAGGAAAACGTCGCCATTTTAAGTATTTAAAACAGTTCTCATTCTCGCCGCTGGCGGTAAAATTCCATCTGCCGTACGGTGCTGCCATCTCTGGGACGTATTGACAATGAACGCGGCCTCATTTTAAAACAATGCGCATGTTTCTATCTCTTTCCAGTCCGGAGAAAAAAATCGGAGGCCTTAGAACTTGAATGCACCTTGTACTGCACACTTTTCTTTATTCGGGCTCAATTGCCACTTTTCGCACCATACAGATATTTTATCTAAATCATTTTGCAATTCGTTTTGGTCATCTGATGTGTTTACAAGACGGTAAATGACAGCATCATCTGCAAACAATCTAAGACGGCTACTGAGATTGTCTCCTATGTCGTTAATATAGATCAAGAATAATAGAGGGGCTGTAACACTTCCTTGGGGAACGCCGGATATTATTTCTGTTTTACTCGACGACTTTCCGTCTATTATTACGAAGTGTGACCTTTCTGACAGGAAATCACGAATCCAGACGCACAACGGAGCGATATTCCATAGGCACGCAGTTTGGTTAGAAGACGCTTGCTAGGAACGGTGTCGAAAGCCTTCTGGAAATCAAAAAATATGGAATCAATTTGACATCCCCTGTCGATAGCACTCATTACTTCATGAGTATAAAGAGCTAGTTGTGTTTCACAAGAACGATATTTTCTGAATCCGTGCTGACTACGTGTCAATAAATCGTTTCCTTCGAGGTACTTCATAATGTCCGAATATAGTATATGTTCCAAAACCCTACTGCAAATCGACGTTAGTGATATTTACGCGAATGACATGAAATGAAATGAAATGTCGTGTGGCTAGGGCCTACCGTCGGGTAGACCGCTCGCCTGGTGCAGGTCTTTCGAGTTGACGCCACTTCGGCGACCTGCGCGTCGATGGGGATGAAATGATGATGATTAGGACAACACAACACCCAGTCTCTGAGCGGAGAAAATCTCCGACCCAGCCGGGAATCGAGCCCGGGCCCTTAGGATTGAAATTCTATCACGCTGACCACTCAGCTACCGGGGGCGGACACGCGAATGACATGAGCTGTGCATAGACATCTAAATGCCACATACACTATGTGATCAAAAGTATTCGGACACCCCCAAAACATTCCTTTTTCATATTAGGTGCATTGCGCTGTCATCTACTACTAGGTACTCCATATCAGCGACCTCAGTAGTCATTAGACATCGTGAGAAAGCAAAATGGGGCGCTACGGGAAACTCACGGACTTCGAACGTGGTCAGGTGATTGGGTGCCACTTGTGTCACAAGTCTGTACGCGAGATTTCCACACTCCTAAACATCCCTAGATCCACTGTTTCCAATGTGATAGTGAAGTGGAAACGTGAAAGGACACGTACAGCACAAAAGCGTACAGGCCGACATCGTCTGTTAACTGACAGAGACCGCCGACAGTTGAAGAGGGTAGTAATGTGTAATAGGCAGACATCTATCCAGACCGTCACACAGGAATTCCAAACTGCATCAGGGTCCACTGCAAGTACTATGACAGTTAGGCGGGAGGTGAGAAAATTTGGATTTCATAGTCGAGCGGCTGCTCCTAAGCCACACATCACGCCAGTAAATGCCAAACGACGCCTCGCTTGGTGTAAGGAGCGTAAACGTTGGACGATTGAACAGTGGAAAAACGTTGTGTAGAGTGACGAATCACGGTACACGATGTGGCGATACGATGGCAGGGTGTGGGTAGGGTGAATGTCCGGTGAACGTCATCTGTCAACGTGTGTAGTGCAAACAATAAAATTCGGAGGCGGTGGTGTTATGGTGTGGTCGTGTTTTTCATGGACGGGGCTTGCACGCTTTGTTGTTTTGCGTGGCACTATCTCAGCACAGGCCTATATTGATGTTTTGAGTACCTTCTTGCTTCCCACTGTTGAAGAGCAATTCGGGGATTGCAATTGCATCTTTCAACACGATCGAGCACCTGTTCATAATGCACGGCCGGTGGCGGAGTGGTTACACGACAATAACATCAATAACATCCCTGTAATGGTCTGGTCTGCACAGAGTTCTGACCTGAATCCTATAGAACAACTTTGGGATGTTTTGGAACGCCGACTTCGTGCCAGGCCCCACCGATCGACATCGATACCTCTCCTTAGTGCAGCACTCCGTGAAGAATGGACTGCTATTCCCCAAGAAACCATCCAGCACCTGATTGAAAGTATGGTTAAGGGTGGGCCAACACCATACTGAATTCCAGCATTACCGATGGAGGGCACCACGAACTCGTAAGCCATTTTCAGCCAGATGTCCGGAGACTTTTGATCACATACTGTACCTCCATAAACCTATCAACAAACTGTCAAATCGCTGAGAAGCAGAATCAGTCATGTATTTCGTTCCTAAGACGGGAAAAAGCAAGCTATTTAACAGGCGGTCATAATGTTTTGGCTCATCAGTATGTGTGTGTGTGTGTGTGTGTGTGTGTTTTGTGAGCACGGGTGGCCTGAATTGGAAATTTGTGGTAAGGACTATGGGACCAAGCTGCTGAGATCATCGGTCTCTAGACTTAAGCACTACTTAATCAAACTTAAACTAACTGATGCTACGGACAACACACACACCCACGCCCGAGGGAGGACTCGAACCTCCGACGTAGGGAGCCGCGCGAACCGTGACAAGACGCCATGGACCACACAGCTACACCGCGCGGCACGGGTGGTTTGGTAAGTCTGGTAAATTTCCATGAAGGAATGAAACATTTTTGTTGCGCCTTCATGGTTGGTGAGCTGCATTATTGGAAGGATTGTATAAAGAATTTCAACAATTTACAGCCAACAGTTCACTGTTGACAGACGCTTGAATCGGTCAACATGTCGACTGCGACTATTATTAAACATGTTCATTTGAATGGTTGGACTGCCGCACAGATAAAAACAGAATTCGATGAAGTTCACACGAAATCTGCATAATCATTGAAAACTATTAACTTTTGGGTTGTTGAATTTAAACGTGGTCGGACAAGCACCGAAGACGAAGCGTGCTCTGGAAGTCCAACTGATGTCGCCACAAAGGAAATCATTGACAAAATCCATGATATGGTAACGCAAGACCGCCGAATACAAATTCGTGAGACTGTGGACTGTCCACATCTCAGCTGAGTGGGTGCATAATATCCTACTCGGAAGATTGGCTATGAAGAAACTGTGTGCGATGTAGGTGCCGTGATTGCTTACATTCGACTAAAAGCGCATCCGGCACAACATTTCAACATACATTTAACAGCAATCCGCAATACTTTTTGCACCGATATGTGACTATTGATGAAACCTGGATCCATCATTACACACCAGAGTCGAAACAGGAATCAAAACAATGGACAAAGGCTGGTGAAATTGCACTGAAGAAGGGAATGGCCATTTTGTCAAATGGTAAGATGATGGCCACTGTTTTTGGGATGCCCAAGGAATAATTTTCATAGAGCGCTTGCAAAAAGGTAGAACTATAACGAGACCCTATTATGCTTCATTAATGGATCGTTTGAAACATGTGTTGGCTGAAAAAAGACTAAGGCTGGCACTAAAAAAAAAAGTGTTCTTTCACCAGGATAATGCACCATTCCACACATCAGCGGTAGCAATAGCGAAAGTGCATAAACTGGGCATTGAATTGGTTCCTCATACACGCTATTCCACAGACCTAGTCCCAAGTGACTTTTTACTGTTCCCTAACTTGAAACTTAGGTTTGCTGGGAAGAAATTTTCGTCAAATGAGGAAATAGTGGGAGCAGTCTACGAGTATTTTGCAGAGTTTCACAGGAGCTATTTTCCTGATGAGATAAAAAGGCCGAACGATCGCTGGACCAAGTGGATATCGCTCATAGGAGACTGTGTCGAGAAGTAAGGTGAGTTGTTAATGAGACAAACATTTTTTTCTTGATTTTTACCAGACTTATAAAACCACGTGTCCTTCCTAAGAGCATGAATCTCTCTAGTGTTTCAGCAGATATTTGCAAATCCGTTTTTGCAACGTGTAACTCCAATCAGCCGAAACAAATACTATTCATCATTTCTTTCATGTAGACAAACAAAAACTGATTTAAGTCAAAATTAGATATATGCGTGAAGCGTTCAAGAAATTCGAAAATAAAGTTCTTTATACTGACTTGACAGAAAGCGTAAGAAGTTTTGGTTTCACGTTAACTCAGTAAACGGATCGAAGCCATCTGTCCAGGCATTCTGTGACCGTAATGGCGTCGAAACGGAGGATGACAGAGAGAAGGGCTAAATACTAAACGTCTTTTCCAAAACTGTTTCACTGAGGAATAAAGAACAGTGGTCGTAGTCGCTCCTTTAAATGGATGCAAGAACATTTAAACAACACATATCGAAATATGTGACTGTGGGATAAAAACAACTGTAATTGCTCAACCGAGGAAAAGCCACTGGACCTAATGGGACACCAGTACGATTATACATAGAGCAAGTGAAAGAACCAGCTCCTCTTATAACACCAGTGTACCATAGAAGGAGCGGCGTTTTCTTAGGACTGGCAAAAAGCGCAGGTCATTCGTCTTTTCAAGAAGGGTTGTTGAACAGACGCACAAAGCTATAGGCCTATATTTAGACGTCGGTTTTTATTTTATTTATTTACACGACAAGTTCCGTAGGACCAAATTGAGGAGCAAATCTCCAAGGTCATGGAACGTGTCAGTACATGACATTACAATGTAAAAGCAGTAACAGATAAAAATAAAATGTTTATGAACCTAAAAAAAATCAAGCCGTAAGTTTAAGTAAACGCAATCAGCAATACAACATAAGAATCAGCTTAATTTTTCATGGAACCCCTCGACAGAATAGAGGGAGTGACCGATGAGGAAACCCTTCAGTTTAGATTTGAAAGCGCGTGGATTACTACTAAGACTTTTGAATTCTTGTGGTAGCTTATTGAAAATAGATGCAGCAGTATACTGCACACCTTTCTGCACAAGAGTTAAGGAAGTCCGATACAAATACAGGTTTGACTTCTGCAGAGTATTAACTGATTGAAAGCTGCTTATTCTTGGGAATAAGCTGATATTGTTAATAAGAAATGACAGTAAAGAATATATATATATATATATATATATATATATATATATATATTTTTTTTTTTTTTTTTTTTTTTTTTTTGAGAGGCCAACGTCAAAATACCCAGACTAGTGAACAGGGGTCGACAGAAGATTCGCGAACTTACGCCACTTATTACCCGAACCGCCCGTTTCTGAACCAAAAATATCCCTTGAGAATGGGAAGAGTTGCCCCAAAATATAATACCATACGACATAAGCTAATGAAAATAAGCAAAGTAGAGTAATTTTCGTGTCAAACGATCATTTACGTCAGATACTGTCCGAATAGAAAAAATGGCAGCATTAAGTCTTTGAACAAGGTCCAGAACGTGGGCTTTCTACGACAATTTACTATCTATCTGAGCACCTAGAAATTTGAACTATTCAGTTTCACTAATCATAAGCCCATTCTCTGAAATTAAAACGTCGAGTTTTGTTGAATTGTGTGTTAGAAAAAATAAAAAGAGAGTCTTACTGCGATTTAGTGTTAGTTTATTTTCTACAAGTCATAAACTTATGGAATTTTGAAACATGTTATATCCTTGCGTATTATGCCATTTCTGGATACCGGAAATCTCCTTTACAGGAATCAACAACGATTCTAAAAAAAAAAACGGTAGTGTGCAACCCAACTCCGTCCACAAGATCAAGAAAGCAGTAAACGCTGGTGGCGCCAGGTTAATGGTATGTTCCCTGACTTCCGGAAGACGTTCGATACAGTTCCGTACTGCCGCCTAAAGAACAATATACGGGCGTACTGAATATGAGATCAGCTTTATGACTAGACTGAAGAATTTCCATCAAACTGCACACAGCATGTCACTCTCAATGGAGAGAAATCGTCAGACGTAAAAGTAACTTCTGGGGTACCCCAATGGAGTGTTCTAGGACCATTATTTCTGAATATACAGGGTGCTCAAAGAAGTATCGTATACTTTGAAAGATGTTCATCAAGACAAGGAAAATAAGGCCAATAAACATGGGTCCGGAAATTCATACTTTCTGCGATAAACACGTGTTTACAGGAAGTGTTCAACGTGGCGTCCATTCATGACAATGCACCTCTCTGCCCTCCGGCTTAAGGAATGACGCACCTTTTGAAATAAACTCAGTTGTTGTTGTACCTGCTGGCACACATTAAAGACGTGATCCTGTAGTGTCTGCGCATCGCTGATTGGCGTGGCGTAGACCAATTCTTTCAAGTGTCCCCATAACCAAAAGTCTAGGGTATTGAAGCCAAGCAAGGTGTCGCCCCCCCCCCCCCCCCCCACGCCGACGAATCCAGCGACGAAAGTGTGCTGGTAGGCTATCATGCATGAACCACATTTGTATTCGTTGCTGCAGTGGCACAGCATCCAGAAAGATATGCAAGACATTAATGGGAAAGTCCAGGTAATGCGCTCCAGTTAGCCTTTAGGTCAGAATGTATGGCCCTATCAATCTGTCGCGAAGTACGCCTACCCGTAGGTTGATTGAGAACTGGTGATCATGCCCTCCTTCTTCAATTGCTTGGTGATTTAGATCTGCTAGTTATGGAAATTCACAACACCAACTCTTGTGAACCCTGCCTCATTGGTACATAAAATCTTAAATGTGAACAGAGGACCTGCAGCACACTTCTGCAATTGCCATTGACAGAACCGCCGTCTGCTATAATGATCATGTGGCTTTCGGGCCTGAACACGCTGTAGCTGACATGCGTACACCAAATGTTCACGAAGTACCCCCCCCCCCCCCCTCCCCCAGATAACAGAGCGAGAGAGGCCTTCTGCTGCTGCTAATCGTCGCACGCTGGTCTCAGGAGTTTCTTCCACCAAACATAGCACACGCTCCTCCATGTCAGGCACGAAGTCTGTGTGGGGCCTTTCACTGCCAGTCTTCCGAGGTGCAAGGCTACCTGTGTCCTTCAGACCCTGGAAAAGTCTGCCGAACAGTTTTTTGGAGGGCACTGTCCGCTGTGGGTATGTTTCAGCGTAGAGGACACCGGCTCACAGGCTACGTCAATTTGCTGAATCATAGAAGAATATCATATCCATCATTTCACTTGTCGAATAGTAAGCTTCTATTGATAACAAGTAGTGAAAGAGAGAAGATGTAAATATGCTACACATTTTGTACGTAAAAACAGCCCAGTAACAGTAAACACTTAAATAAATCCGCGTTCGGAAGAAGGTAAGACACCATGATATGTACCTAGGGTTGACAGTAATGTACAATAAGGCACAAACAGTACGAAAACTAACGTAACCTACAACACGACTCGAACCACACAACTGACTGCTGGCCACCTAATGGAAGGTAGAGTACTGTGAGTAAGACATCATAATACCCTGCCGACGCATTTGATGGAGCGCCAGTGCAACGACTGTGCTAATGTGCGCGACCAAGCGGGGCGCAGTTCTTCCTACAAACATGTTAACTGGACTTACTTTTCTAGATAACAGTGGAAGTTCCATGAGGCTTTCCACAGGTGATGCTGTTATACGAGGTGCAACAATAAAGTAATGAGACTGATGTGAAAAAAATGTTGCTTACCGTTTTAGTCAAGGTTACTATTGTCTCCTTCAAAGTAATTCCCTTCTGATTGCACACACGTTTTCCAGCGCCTCTGCCATTGATGGTAATATCCTCCAAGACCCTCGTCACAGCTTTTTGGACATCTTGTGTTGTTTCAAAATGGTGTACCTTGACAACCGTTTTGAGTCTTGGAAACAGAAAAAAGTCGTACGGAGCGATATCTGGTGAATAAGGTGGCTGTGGTAGTACTGAAATTTGTTTCGTGGTTAAAAATTACTGTACTGACAGAGCAGTATGGGATGGCGCATTATCGTGATGCAGAATCCAATTATCAGCAATGTTGACACAGACACGAAGAACTCTTTTATGAAGTCTTTATAAAATTTCTTTGTAATAATATTGGTTAACCGTTTGTCCAGGAGGCACCCACTCTTTATGAACAATTACCTTGGAATCAAAGAAGCACACAAGCATGCGTTTCACTTCTGACTTTGACATGCGAGCTTTTTTTGGTCTGGGTGATCCCTTTGAGCACTATTGCGAACTTTGGAGTTTTATCTCTGGATCGTACTGAAAAAACCAACTTTCATCACAAGAGATAACATGGCTCAACAATTCTGGGTTGATTTCCGTTGGCTCTAACAGATCGGCTGCCACATTTTTCCGTGTTTTTCGCTACTGTGGTGTGAGATTTTTGGGGACCATTTTTGCACAAATCTTTCTCATACCAAGATCTTCAGTTATTATTAGACGAACCATTTCTCCATTGATGTTCAGTTCTTCTGCAATAATTTTCATGGATAATCTTCGATTAGATCGTACGAGTTCACGCACCCTGGGCAAGTTGACATCCGTACGTGAGGTTGATGGTCGTCCACTGCGGTCTTCATCTTCGACATTCGTTCTGCCTTCACTAAACGTTTTATGCCGACGAAAAACTTGAGCTCTTGACATAACCTCCTCTCCAAAAGCCTTCTGAAGGTTGCCGTAAGTTGCTGTCACGTTTTCACCCAATTTAACACAAAAAGAAATGGCGTACCGTTGCGCAAAATTATGCGGTTCCATTTCCATGACGAGAGACACAAATATGTGTTAACTTATTACAGCAAAACTCACGACTGAGCAAGTGTATCGATGTGCCGCTTGGACTAGAAGCAGCTTATAGACCAAGGTCAAAGATATTGTGCCTACGCAAGCCTGCAGGGTTGCCACATCTTGCAAAGAAAATCAGTCTCATTACTTTATTGTCGCACCTCGCATACAGAGAAGTCGCAACGCTACAAAATTGTACTGAAATGCAGGAAGACGTGCAGAAAATCGACGCTTGGTGCAGGGATTGGCAGTTGACACTCAGTATAAACCAATGTACCGCATTGCTCATCTCATAAAGAGGCAGAAAGTTTCATTACTGTATGACTGTGGGATTCCGTAGCTGTGCGGTCTAGGGCGCCTTAGCAAGTTTCGTGCAGCTCCCCCCCGCCCCCGTCGGATGTTCTGGATGTTCGAGTCATCCCTCCGACATTCCGACATGGATGTGTGTTGTCCTTTGCGTACGTTAGATTAACTAGTGTGTAATTCTAGGGACCGATGACCTCAACAGTTTGGTCCCATAGGAACTTACCACAAATTTCCCAATTTTTGCGATTGTGTAACAGTTACTGGAAGCAGTCACTCGATCAAATATCAAGGAGTATGCGTATGAAACGATTTAAAGTGGAACGTCCACATAAAACAAATTACAGATAAGGCAGGCGCGGGACTGAGATTCATTGGCAGAATCCTCTGGGAGTTTATTCCAACTGCAAAGGAGGTAGCTTACAAAACCCTCATTCAACCAAAACCTGTATGTTGCTCGTCAGTCTGGGACCCATACTATGTAGGACAGATGTAGGAAATAGAGGAGATCCAAAGAAGAGTTGTGCGTTTCGTTTCAGGTTCATTTAATAAGCAGGAAAGAGACTTGTCCAGACACTCTGTGACCAAAATGGTACTGAAACAGAGGATGACAGACTAAAGGCCGAAATACTAAATGTCTTTTTCCAAAGCTGTTCAAAGAGGAAGACTGCACTGTAGTTCCTTCTCTAGATTGTCGTACAGATGACAAAATGGTAGCTATCGAAATAGACGACAGAGTTACAGAGAAACAATTAAAATCGCTCAAAAGAGGAAATGCCGCTGGACCTGATGGGATACCAGTTCGATTTTACACAGAGTACGCGAAGGAACTTCCCCCCTTCTTGCAGCGGTGTACCGTAGGTCTCTAGAAGAGCGTAGCGTTCCAAAGGATTGGAAAAGGGCACAGGACATCCCCGTTTTCAAGAAGGGCCGTCGAACAGATGTGCAGAACTATAGACCTATATCTCTAACGTCGATCAGTTGTACAATTTTGGAACGCGTATTATGTTCGAGTATAATGACTTTTCTGGAGACTAGAAATCTACTCTGTAGGAATCAGCATGGGTTTCGAAAAAGACGGTCGTGTGACACCCAGCTCGCGCTATTCGTCCACGAGACTCAGAGGGCCATAGACACGGGTTCTACATCTACATCTACATCTATACTCCGCGAGCCACCTTACGGTGTGTGGCGGAGGGTACTTATTGTACCACTATCTGATCCCCCCTTCCCTGTTCCATTCACGAATTGTGCGTGGGAAGAACGACTGCTTGTAAGTCTCCGTATTTGCTCTAATTTCTCGGATCTTTTCGTTGTGATCATTACGCGAGATATATGTGGGCGGTAGTAATATGTTGCCCATCTCTTCCCGGAATGTGCTCTCTCGTAATTTCGATAATAAACCTCTCCGTATTGCGTAACGCCTTTCTTGAAGTGTCCGCCACTGGAGCTTGTTCAGCATCTCCGTAACGCTCTCGCGCTGACTAAATGTCCCCATGACGAATCGCGCTGCTTTTCGCTGGATCATGTCTATCTCTTCTATTAATCCAACCTGGTAAGGGTCCCATACTGATGAGCAATACTCAAGAATCGGACGAACAAGCGTTTTGTAAGCTACTTCTTTCGTCGATGAGTCACATTTTCTTAGAATTCTTCCTATGAATCTCAACCTGGCGCCTGCTTTTCCCACTATTTGTTTTATGTGATAATTCCACTTCAGATCGCTCCGGATAGTAACTCCTAAGTATTTTACGGTCGTTACCGCTTCCAATGATTTACCACCTATGGCATAATCGTACTGGAATGGATTTCTGCCCCTATGTATGCGCATTATATTACATTTATCTACGTTTAGGGAAAGCTGCCAGCTGTCGCACCATGCATTAATCCTCTGCAGGTCCTCCTGGAGTACGTACGAGTCTTCTGATGTTGCTACTTTCTTGTAGACAACCGTGTCATCTGCAAATAGCCTCACGGAGCTACCGATGTTGTCAACTAAGTCATTTATGTATATTGTAAACAATAAAGGTCCTATCACGCTTCCCTGCGGTACTCCCGAAATTACCTCTACGTCTGCAGATTTTGAACCGTTTAGAATGACATGTTGTGTTCTTTCTTCTAGGAAATCCTGAATCCAATCACAAACCTGGTCCGATATTCCGTAAGCTCGTATTTTTTTCACTAAACGTAAGTGCGGAACCGTATCAAATGCCTTCCTGAAGTCCAGGAATACGGCATCAATCTGCTCGCCAGTGTCTACGGCACTATGAATTTCTTGGGCAAATAGGGCGAGCTGAGTTTCACATGATCTCTGTTTGCGGAATCCATGTTGGTTATGATGAAGGAGATTTGTATTATCTAAGAACGTCATAATACGAGAACACAAAACATGTTCCATTATTCTACAACAGATTGACGTAAGCGAAATAGGCCTATAATTATTCGCATCTGATTTATGACCCTTCTTGAAAATGGGAACGACCTGCGCTTTCTTCCAGTCGCTAGGTACTTTACGTTCTTCCAGCGATCTACGATAAATTGCTGATAGACAGGGGGCAAGTTCTTTAGCATAATCACTGTAGAATCTTAAGGGTATCTCGTCTGGTCCGGATGCTTTTCCGCTACTAAGTGATAGCAGTTGTTTTTCAATTCCGATATCGTTTATTTCAATATTTTCCATTTTGGCGTCCGTGCGACGGCTGAAGTCAGGGACCGTGTTACGATTTTCCGCAGTGAAACAGTTTCGGAACACTGAATTCAGTATTTCTGCATTTCTTCGGTCGTCCTCTGTTTCGGTGCCATCGTGGTCAACGAGTGACTGAATAGGGGATTTAGATCCGCTTACCGGTTTTACATATGACCAAAACTTTTTAGGGTTCTTGTTTAGATTGTTTGCCAATGTTTTATGTTCGAATTCGTTGAATGCTTCTCTCATTGCTCTCTTTACGCTCTTTTTCGCTTCGTTCAGCTTTTCCTTATCAGCTATGATTCGACTACTCTTAAACCTATGATGAAGCTTTCTTTGTTTCCGTAGTACCTTTCGTACATGATTGTTATACCACGGTGGATCTTTCCCCTCGCTTTGGACCTTAGTCGGTACGAACTGATCTAAGGCGTACTGGACGATGTTTCTGAATTTTTTCCATTTTTGTTCCACATCCTCTTCCTCAGAAATGAACGTTTGATGGTGGTCACTCAGATATTCTGCGATTTGTGCCCTATCACTCTTGTTAAGCAAATATATTTTCCTTCCTTTCTTGGCATTTATTATTACACTTGTAGTCATTGATGCAACCACTGACTTATGATCACTGATACCCTCTTCTACATTCACGGAGTCGAGTCGAAAAGTTCCGGTCTATTTGTTGCTATGAGGTCTAAAACGTTAGCTTCACGAGTTGGTTCTCTAACTATCTGCTCGAAGTAATTCTCGGACAAGGCAGTCAGGATAATGTCACAAGAGTCTCTGTCCCTGGCTCCAGTTCTGATTGTGTGACTATCCCATTCTATACCTGGTAGATTGAAGTCTCCCCCTATTACAATAGTATGATCACGAAACTTCTTCACGACGTTCTGCAGGTTCTCTCTGAGGCGCTCAACTACTACGGTTGCTGATGCAGGTGGTCTATAGAAGCATCCGACTATCATATCTGACCCACCTTTGATACTTAACTTAACCCAGATTATTTCACATTCACATTCGCTAATAACTTCATTGGATATTATTGAATTCTTTACTGCTATAAATACTCCTCCACCATTGGCGTTTATCCTATCCTTGCGGTATATATTCCATTCTGTGTCTAGGATTTCGTTACTGTTCACTTCCGGTTTTAACCAACTTTCCGTTCCTAATACTATATGCGCACTATTTCCTTCAATAAGAGATACTAATTCAGGAACCTTGCCCTGGATACTCCTGCAGTTTACCAATATTACGTTAACTTTTCCTGTTTTTGGTCTCTGAGGACGGACGTTCTTTATCAACGATGATAATGTCCTCTCTGGTAAGCCGTCAGGTATTTTATCGTTTCGCCCAAGGGGGGGTCCCTCTAACCTAAAAAACCCCCGTGTGCACGCCACACGTACTCTGCTACCCTAGTAGCTGCTTCCGGTGTGTAGTGCACGCCTGACCTGTCTAGGGGGGCCCTACAGTTCTCCACCCAATAACGGAGGTCGATGAATTTGCAACCATTATAGTCGCAGAGTCGTCTGAGCCTCTGGTTTAGACCCTCCACACGGCTCCAAACCAGAGGACCGCGATCGACTCTGGGCACTATGCTGCAGATATTAAGCTCAGCTTGCACTCCGCGTGCGATGCTGGTTGTCTTCACCAAATCAGCCAGCCGCCGGAAGGAACCAAGGATGGCCTCAGAACCCAAGCGGCAGGCGTCATTCGTTCCGACATGTGCTACTATCTGCTGCCGGTCACACCCAGTGCCTTCAATAGCTGCCGGAAGGGCCTCCTCCACATTACGGACGAGACCCCCCGGCAAGCACACCGAGTGCACACTGGCATTCTTCCCCGACCTACCCGCTATTTTCCTGAGGGGCTCCATAACCCGCCTAACGTTGGAGCTCCCTATAACTAATAGGCCCGCCCTCTGTGACTGTCGGGACCTTGCCGGAGAATCGGCCACTGGCCCAACAGGCGAGGCATCCTGTGGTGGCTCGGAAACGATGTCATCACCACTAGGAAGCACCCCGTACCTGTTGGAAAGGGGTAAGGCAGCTGCCACGCGGCCAGATCCCACCTTCGCCTTTCGGCCAGGCACGCGCGAGCCCACCACTGTCCGCCATTCACCCTGGAGTGATGGCTGACCGGTAAGATGCTCACTGCCGGAAGACGCAGCGACATCAGGGGTTCCATGTGATTCCAAGGCCACCGAAGTAGGCATAGGTCTCACCACAGTTGCCCCAACGCCACTACGAGCCGACGCCTGCGCCTCGAGCTCGATGAGCCTAACAGACAAAGCCTCCACCTGCCCCCGAAGAGTGGCCAATTCTCCTTGCGTCCGCTCACAACAACCACAGTCCCTACACATGACTATGTTTACCCTACTCTATACGGTGACAAATTCCCAAGATAATCTTCTGATGAGCTACTCTGATAATCAAGAAACACTCACTGAAATACGAGACGCGAAAACTACGCTAGGTTTTCCCAGAAAAACTATTTAAAAGCTAAGCGCAGCAAATAAGTACAAAAACGCTTTTTACAAACAGTACTCGCTGCTGCTGGTGCTCTCGCTCTGGCTGTCACAAGACAACTGCTGATTCAAGTGACTAGTGGCTAACGGCCGCGAAACAAACAAAAGACGGTTTTAGGGCGCTTTCTGTTCTAAACGATCAAGAAAACACTAAGAAATCTAACATGAAAACTACGTAAAGTTTTATCAAGAACTGTTAGTTACTATGCAGAGCAGATAAACACAAATAGAATCCCTTCCTTAGTGGAAGGTCGTAAACAAAATGCAAAATAAACGCTTTATACAAACAGTACTCGCTGCTGCTGGTGCTCTCGCTCTGGCTGTCACAAGACAACTGGTATATGCCGTGTTTCTTGACTTCCGCAAGGCGTTCGATACAGTTCCCCACAGTCGTTTAATGAACAAAGTAAGAGCATATGGACTATCAGACCAATTGTGTGATTGGATTGAAGAGTTCCAGGATAACAGAACGCAGCATGTCATTCTCAATGCAGAGAAGTCTTCCGAAGTAAGAGTGATTTCACGTGTGCTGCAGGGGAGTGTCATGGGACCGTTGCTATTCACAATATACATAAATGACCTTGTGGATGACATCGGAAGTTCACTGAGGCTTTTTGCAGATGATGCTGTGGTGTATCGAGAGGTTGTAACAATGGAAAATTGTACTGAAATGCAGGAGGATCTGCAGCGAATTGACGCATGGTGCAGGGAATGGCAATTGAATCTCAATGTAGACAAGTGTAATGTGCTGCGAATACATAGAAAGATAGATACCTTATCATTTAGCTACAAAATAGCAGGTCAGCAACCATAAATTATCTGGGAGTATGCATTAGAAGTGATTTAAAATGGAATGATCATATAAAGTTGATCGTCGGTAAAGCAGGTGCCAGACTGAGATTCATTGGAAGAATCCTAAGGAAGTGCAATCCGAAAACAAAGGAAGTAGGTTACAGTACGCTTGTTCGCCCACTGCTTGAATACTGCTCAGCAGTGTGGGATCCGTGCCAGGTGGGGTTGATAGAAGAGATAGAGGAGATCCAACGGAGATCAGCGCGCTTCGTTACAGGATCATTTAGTAATCGCGAAAGCGTTACGGAGATGATAGATGAACTCCAGTGGAAGACTCTGCAGGACGGACGCTCAGTAGCTCGGTACGGGCTTTTATTGAAGTTTCGAGAACATACCTTCACCGAAGAGTCAAGCAGTATATTGCTCCCTCCTACGTATATCTCGCGAAGAGACCATGAGGATAAAATCAGAGAGATTAGAGGCCACACAGAAGCATACCGACAATCCTTCTTTCCACGAACAATACGAGACTGCAATGGAAGGGAGAACCGATAGAGGTACTCAGGGTACCCTCCGCCACACACCGTCAGGTGGCTTGCGGAGTATGGATGTAGATGTAGATGTAGGAAAGCGTGAAGGAAATGTTCAGGTAACTCCAGTGGCAGACGCTGCAAGAGAGGCGTTCTGCAACACGATGTAGTTTATTGCTAAAATTCTGAGAGTGTACGTTCCCAGAAGTCAGCTAATTTATTACGCGAAAAGAGTATGGAAATAAAATTAGAGAGATTCACATGGAGGCTTGCCAACTGTCGTTATTCTCGCGGACCGTTCGCGACGGGAAAAGGACAGGGGGAAGTGAGAGTGGTACAAAGAGTGCCCTCCACGGCGCACCGTAAGGTGGCTTGCAGAATATAGATAAGCGGTATTCGAGCATTTAACTGCATTTTAGGGTTCTGCGCCAAGGGACAGACCAAATTAATTGGACGATGTAGCAGATCACAACTATTAACAAGAAGGAAGCCATAAGAACGATAAAATTATGTTTCCACATTGCGTCTATTGAGGGTAGCAATAGTCCTTCACTAAATTTGAGTTTTAAAACAAGAGCTTCTAACCCAAGCAACCAGCATAAAAATATTCACTCTGAAAGACAAGGACTTCGGAACCATCGCTCATCTGAAATTCACACGACTCGTTCGCTTCCCACGGGACGTTCGGCAAGCTGATGATGGATATGCGCAGAGGGAATGTAGGGTACATGGTGAGAAGTCTGCAGTGGCTGTCTTGGCTGCAGGAATAGGCTCGCACACCGTAACACGCAGCACACAGGTTTGCCTGATAAGGTGGTAAGACACAACAGGGTCTAATCCGCCCACCATATTAATTACCGTCGGTCTGGTACTCCGTCGGTATGAGTATAGTTTTCAGATTCCACACCTGACTAAGCGAACGCTGGGTTTCTATGAGGGTGAAAATCAGGTTTGCTTTAAATACTGGGCTATTACAAATGATTGAAGCGATTTCATAAATTCACTGTAGCTCCATTCATTGACATATGGTCACGACACACTACAGATACGTAGAAAAACTCATAAAGTTTTGTTCGGCTGAAGCCGCACATCAGGTTTCTGCCGCCAGAGCGCTCGAGAGCACAGTGAGGCAAAATGGCGACAGGAGCCGAGAAAGCGTATGTCGTGCTTGAAATGCACTCACATCAGTCAGACATAACAGTGCAACGACACTTCAGGACGAAGTTCAACAAAGATCCACCAACTGCTAACTCCATTCGGCGATGGTATGCACAGTTTAAAGCTTCTGGATGCCTCTGTAAGGGGAAATCAACGGGTCGGCCTGCAGTGAGCGAAGAAACGGTTGAACGCGTGCGGGCAAGTTTCACGCGTAGCCCGCGGAAGTCGACGAATAAAGCAAGCAGGGAGCTAAACGTACCACAGCCGACGGTTTGGAAAATCTTACGGAAAAGGCTAAAGCAGAAGCCTTACCGTTTACAATTGCTACAAGCCCTGACACCCGATGACGAAGTCAAACGCTTTGAATTTTCGGCGCGGTTGCAATAGCTCATGGAAGAGGATGCGTTCAGTGCGAAACTTGTTTTCAGTGATGAAGCAACATTTTTTCTTAATGGTGAAGTGAACAGACACAATGTGCGAATCTGGGCGGTAGAGAATCCTCACGCATTCATGCAGCAAATTCGCAATTCACCAAAAGTTAACGTGTTTTGTGCAATCTCACGGTTTAAAGTTTACGGCCCCTTTTTCTTCTGCGAAAAAAACGTTACAGGACACGTGTATCTGGACATGCTGGAAAATTGGCTCATGCCACAACTGGAGACCGACAGCGCCGACTTCATCTTTCAACAGGATGGTGCTCCACCGCACTTCCATCATGATGTTCGGCATTTCTTAAACAGGAGATTGGAAAACCGATGGATCGGTCGTGGTGGAGATCATGATCAGCAATTCATGTCATGGCCTCCACGCTCTCCCGACTTAACCCCATGCGATTTCTTTCTGTGGGGTTATGTGAAAGATTCAGTGTTTAAACCTCCTCTACCAAGAAACGTGCCAGAACTGCGAGCTCGCATCAACGATGCTTTCGAACTCATTTATGGGGACATGCTGCGCCGAGTGTGGGAGGAACTTGATTATCGGCTTGATGTCTGCCGAATCACTAAAGGGGCACATATCGAACATTTGTGAATGCCTAAAAAAAGTTTTTGAGTTTTTGTATGTGTGTGCAAAGCATTGTGAAAATATCTCAAATAATAAAGTTATTGCAGAGCTGTGAAATCGCTTCAATCATTTGTAATAACCCTGTACACGCTGTAACGGTCGTGAGCGTTAGTTACCTTAGAGATTCTACGTGGTGAGTTGACGTTAGTCAAAAATGCCTTTAAGGGGACAAAGACTCCATTAGGTCGTACGCATAAAAATGAGAACATTCCCCGGAGAGGATTCTCAGAGCAAAACAACACTCTCAGAGTATGTTCTCAATTTCGTATGAATAAAGAGTTCGAACCATATTCTATGACCAGGCAGTACTTCCTCCCTACCACCCCTCCTTCTTGGGTTAACTTCTCAGCAAGGACGTTAAAATCTAACCTCTTTTGTGCTCGTGTTGTTTACATTTGTCCACAGAACAGCCGAAGTGTCCAGCGGTTACGACTGTGAAGTCAAAGAGTGTGTGTGCTGTGTTCACAAGATGGAAGAGTCGGAATTTGCGTATGTTAATCTAATGAAAGATTATCCAGCTTCTATCAGCAAATCTCAAACGCCTATCGGCGGAAAAGAGAAAGCTGACGGTTTAAAACAAATTCAGCAACGATATGTGTATAGTTTTGGAGACAACATTACATGCATTCGGACATTAAAAAAGTGCATAACATGAAGGCAAGATTAAAGTATAAAACGGTTTTAAAGAAGACAAGGAACGTGAAGACAATATTAAAAAGTGGGAGGAACTTCTTTTGAAGTTTGTAGATGGGGATGAGCGCAGCCCTACCGTACATATGCTATGCCCACTCTCTCCGATTTTTATGTGCTTAATGCTTTTTAGTTATGAATTAGCAAACTATTTGTTTTTATTTTATTCTACGAAATTGAATCTATGTTTGATAAAAGTGGTCTAATATTTTTCAGTAAATCTAATTCAGTGGAGCGTGCGTGAAACTGGACAGACCCCTCACACGTTTCTGAATAACTCTGTTTGCTACATAAGCTATCTTCAAAAAACTGAGTCGTGACACACGCTAGTTTTGTTGTTCTTTCAATTTGGTTTAGGAACTTTGGCAGTAAGGGCTCCAACTTCGACCACTATGCTTTCTTCAGAGAGTTCTGGAATCAACGATTACGACGTTACATACATAAATCGAGAATCATTTTCGCAAATGTCTCCAAATGCAGCTGAAGACTCACCAGATACACTATGTGATCAAAAGTATCCGGACATCTGGCTGAAAATTACTTACATGTTCGTTAATGCTCGAATTCAATATGGATTTGGCCCACCATTAGCTTTGATGACAACTTCTACCCTCGCAGACATTCGTTCAATCAGGTGCTGGAACGTTTCTTGGGGAATGGAAGCCCATTCTTCACGGAGTGTTGCACTGAGGAGAGGTATCGATGTCGGTCGGTGAGGCCTGGCACGAAGTCGGCGATCCAAAACATCCCAAAGGTGTCTGTAGGATTCGGGTTAGGACTCTGTGCAGGCCATTCCATTACAGGGATGTTATTGATGTTATTGTTGTGAAATCACTCCACTACAGGCCGTGCATTATGAACAGGTGCCCGATCGTGTTGAAAGATACTGTTCAACAGTGGAAAGCAAGAAGGTGCTTAAAACATCAATGTAGTAGGCCTGTGCTGTGTTAGTGTGACGCAAAACAATAAGGGGTGCAGGCCCCTCCATAAAAAACACGACCACACCATAACATCACCGCCTTCGAATTTTACTGTTTGCACTACACACGCTGGTAGATGACGTTCACCGAGCAAGAGCCATACTCACACCCTGCCATCGGATCGCCACATTGTGTACCGTGGTTCGCCACTCCACACAACGTTTTTCCACTCTTCAATCGTGCAATGTTTACGCTCCTTACACCAAGCGAGGAGTCGTTTGGCATTTACCTGCGTGATATGTGGCTTATGAGCAGCCGCTCGACCATGTAATCCAAATTTTCTCACCTCCCGCCTAGTACTTGCAATGGATCCTGATGCAGTTTGGAATTCCTGTGTGGTGGTCTGGATAGATGTCTGCCTATTACACATTACGACCCTCCTCAACTGTCGGCGGTCACTGTCAGTCAACAGACGAAGTCGACCTGTACGCTTTTGTGCTGTACGTTTCCCTTCACGTTTCCAATTCACTATCACATCGGAAACAGTGGACCTAGGAATGTTTAGGAGTGTGGAAATCTCGCGTACAGACGTATGACACAAGCGACACCCAGTCACCTGACCACGTTCGAAATCCGTGAGTTCCGCGTAGCGTCCCATTCTACTCTCTCACGATGTGTAGTGACTACTGAGAACGGTGATATGGAGTACCTGGCAGTAGGTGGCAGCACAATGCACCTAATATGAAAAACGAATGATTTTGGCGGTGTCCGGATACTTTTGGTTACATAGTGTATAACGCATCCAGAAGTGACTATAGCTGCATCGTCTCCTCTGTCTGCTACAAAATGACTGCGATTAACCATGGAGACGGAGGAAACAAAAAGTTTAACAAATGCAGAACTGCAGAGACCTGGTGTGCTCTGTCAGCTGGATACTCTAAACCGAAAATGGTAAAAAGTGATGCAAAAGGAGGAGAAATAGTGCTTCACATTTCCCTACGTAACGAAGAACCGTTTTATTTTCTTTATTCTTTATTTGTTATGTAATGTTTTTAAAACAAAACTAATTTAAAATTAAATATTTATTTACATTTTACATCAACACAACTTCATGTCCTCTTAAAAAATTTCTTTTTAGTGAAACAAAAAGAGCAACATGTTATTTTGAAATGCTGCTCGTTAAACAATTTGCGCATTTATTTTCTGTAGCACCTGGCAAATACTCTTGCATTTTGAAATGTTACAGGTTTAACAATTCGTGCACTTATTTAATGAATTATATGGGAAACGCCTTCACCACATCTTTGAAACACCACAATTGCAACATAAAGAGTAACTTGTTCCAGTTTTAAATGTACAGGTTAAACAGTTTGCACAGTTATTTTCTGTAATATCTGGAAAATACCTTCACCACACCTTCGAAACTTTTTTGGTAAAGTGGAACAATAGAGTAATTTGTATAAGATTTAAATGTTTCGGGTTAAATTGTTTGTATACTTATCTACTGCAAATGCTGTTCCAGCTCGAAATGTTACTGGTTAAAAAATTTTTGATAAAAATAAAATTGATTAGGAAGGAGGAAGGACAACAATAAACAGCATTTTTAATGTGACAACAGAGCAATATTTTTTATTTTTATTAAAATCGTATTTTGTTATATCTGAAGAAGTAAATATTATTTTTGATATAAAAAATACACGAATTAAGTTTGTTTGTACAATGTTTGGAGCAAACGCCCACACACTGCAGTTAACGAATTACATTAACAATTTCCCCATCTTCTGTTTGCACCACGTACATGTACGTTTACTGCTTCCTCTTCTCCCAGTACTGCAAGATTTTTGTCATCGTCACTAGGTGCCTGAAAATCCTAGTCCCCTATTTGTTTTGCTACGTTGTGAAAAAAAGGCTATTATCACACGGAGGATTTTTTTTTGGGCAAGCCTTATTTTGTTTTGCAGCACTGGGAAACGCCATTTCAGCTCCCAAAGCACCGTTCGATTATCATCCTTCCCTTAAAGTGAAGTCTGTTGTACACCCACTCACCAGGTGTTCCAGGATCTTGGAGCGGTGTCATTAACCACGATGCAATGTCATATCCTTCTTCTTCTAAAGTTAAAGCATTACACAGGTTCTCTCGTAATACACGGTATAGATCTGAGTTTCTCCATATCCTAGCATCATGTACAGACCCAGGCCAAGAAGCATCAACGCTGTTAAACAGTTCAGTGTAATCACATGTCGTCTGCACATATATAGAAGTAAAGCCTTTTCGATTAATGTATTCGCCTCGATGTGCAGAAGGTTTCATTATCAGAATGTGCGTGCAACTGAGGGGCCCCAACGCACATGGAAACTGATATCTAGAGTGCCACTTACCATTTGCTGTTTCTAGTTCGTTTACGTTTCTCGGAAATCGGATCCACAACGGTGCTTTTCTGTTAACCTGCTGCAGAACATATGAAAATGACAGTGACACAGTTGTCTAGCATATTCTTAAGTCTTCTTCTACACCAGTCTGAAAGCCTGTATCCGCTAAATAGCGCAAAAATGTTCTGTTTCACATTCGTTGGAAAGAGCATCTTCGCTTCTTTCGTGACCTTCAGGAAGAAAGTGATTCGCCAGCCAGGTAGTGTTTTCACTGTTAAATCTATATACACTTCTACAGTTTTTTTCCTTCTGTCTTCCTTCTTGCTATCTTTTTCTGCCTTTCAAGAATCATAAATTCTACCATTTTCACTAAAATCAGTCGGTAACACTTAACCACAACACAACTTACTCAGCTCGAAGTATGCTACAGAGCTCACTTCAAAAAACAGAGAATGTTCATTGTTTGTGAAAAACTTTTTTGTTTTTATTCATACGAAACCGGAGAATATTCCTTGTTATGAGCAACTACCCCCACTCACTCTGAGAACTTTCGCGGGTGAAGTATAATCTGCGACTCACTTTACTCATACGAACCGGAGAATGTTCGAAATTCCGAGTATAAAGTATATTTGCCGTTTTATTCATACGACCCATTATCAGCACCTCACTGGGTTTGAACGAGGTCGTGTAATAGGGCTAAGAGAAGTGGGATGTTCCTTCTGTAATACTGCAGGAAGACTCTCAGGAATGTAGCCACTGTACATAATTGCTCGCCTGCCACGGTTCACGTGGCTACCCCCGTCAGAGGTTCGAGTCCTCCCTGGGGCATGGGTGGGTGTGTTGTCCTTAGCCTAAGTTAGTTTAAGTTAGATTAAGTAGTGTGTAAGCCTAGGGACCGATGACCTTAGCATTTTGGTCCCATAGGAACTTACCAGAAATTTCCAATTAATTGCTCGCAGCTGTGGTCACGAGAATGTACTGTCGCAAGAAAAAGTGGCTTCGGGCGGCCACGTGTCACTAGAGAGAAGACCATGTGTTGGCGTATGCCTCTGACACATCGTATTGCATCTGCAGCAACAATCTGAGTAGCAGTTGGCACCACAGTGACACAAACAACTGTTACAATTCGGTCATTTCAAGGACAGCTCCAAGTCGGAAGCGCTGTAGCGCGAATTACACTGACTTCATTGGTGTCTAGCGAGAGATCATTGGGGGGCAGGGTGGAGGTCCGTTGTGTTTTCTGAAGAAAGCTGGTTCTGCCTCGGTGCCAGTAATACCCGTGTGTCGGTTAGAAGATCCCCAGTTTAGGGCTTGCAGCCAATCTGTCTGGACCTACACCTGGAGTAACAGTTTTCGTATGGCAGCAGGATACCTCTCATGGTTATCCCAGGCTCCCTGACTGCAAATTTGTATCTGAGTCTGTTGTGCTGCCATTCATTAACAGCATTATAGGGGGTGTTTTCCAACAGGATAACGCTCGCCCATATATCGCTGTCGTAACCCAATACGCTATACAGCGTGTCGACATTTACCTTGGCCTGCGCGATCACCAGATCTGTCAGCATTCGAGCACATGTGGGACATCATCGGAAGACAACTCCAGCGTTATCTACACTCATGCTCATAAATTAAGGATAATTGCAGAATGTGTTGCCACACAACGTGGCACTACACAAAACTGGCGCTAATAGTATAGGCACATAGGGAACACACACGGCACAGATCTGTAAGTCCACGGTATGGTGATAAGTTGAGAAAACCGTCCCGAAACACATGTGCTACAAAGCGCCACTGCTTCCTGCGCATGTACCCCGACATCAATATGGGCTATGATCACCATGCACACGTACACTGGCCGCACAACGGGTTGGCATACTCTGGATCGGGTGGTCGAGCAGCTGCTGTGGTGTAGCCTCCCATTCTTGCACCAGTGCCTGTCGGAGCTCCTGAAGTGTCGTAGGAGTTTGAAGACGTGCAGCGATACGTCGATCGAGAGCATCCCAGACGCCCTCGAAGGGGTTTAGGTCTGGAGAACAGGCAGGCCACTCCATTCGCCTGATATCTTCTGTTTCGAGGTACTCCTCCACGATGGCAGCTCGGTGGGCCCGTGCGTTATCATCCACCAGTAGGAAGGTGGGACCCACTGCACCCCTGAAAAGGCGGACATACTGGTGCAAAATGACGTCCCGATACACCTGACCTGTAACAGTTCCTCTGTCAAAAACATGCGAGGGTGTACGTGCACCAATCATAATCCCACCCCACACAGACAAACCACGACCTCCATAAAGGTCCCTTTCAAGGACATTAAGGGGTTGGTATCTGGTTCCTGGTTCACGCCAGACGAAAACCCGACGAGAATCACTGTTCAGGCTATACCTGGACTCGTCAGTGAATGTAACCTGCGACCACTGTTCCACTGCCAATGTACTGTGTTCTTGACACCAGGCTTTACGGGCTCTCCTGTGACCAAGGGTCAGTGGAATGCACCTTGCATGTCTCCGGGCAAATAAACCAATTCTGTTCATTCATCTGTAGACTGTGTCTCTGGAGACGACTGTTCCAGTGGCTGCGGTAAGATCCCGAGCAAGGCTACCTGCAGTACTCCGTGGCCGTCTGCGGGCACTGATGATGAGATATCGGTCTTCTTGTGGTGCTGTACACTGTGAACGTCCCGTACTGTAGCGCCTGGACACGTTTCCTGTCTGCTGGAATCGTTGCCATAATGTTGAGATCACACTTTGTAGCACAAGGAAGGCCCGTGCTACGACCTGCTGTGTTTGACCTGCTGTGTTGTACCCATGGCCCATTTCAACTGAACCTTAACAGGGCCATTTGCTCAATTCATGTGGCTAACAGTCATTAATGTGTTTCTTAGATTTCCTTTTGGGATGCTAATGAACAGCAACATCACTAAATCTAAAGTAATAACTCTGTCGAAAGCATGGTTTCTGATAATTGTTTTCAATTTACAGCTCAAACTTCAGAAATTATCAATGCCCAAAATAGTATTATCCATTTTCTAACATTCCCATATCACTCTCAATTGTACACAGCTAACACATACATTTAAGGGGAATACATGAAAGAAATGAACCAAAGATCCACATAAGAGGCTTTAACCATCTCCCTTTGCACCTACAGGTCTATTCCAATCGGCAGAAAGATACTAGCAAAGCTGGTGCATGGATGAAAGCCCTGCACCTTCCAGCATGTACTGCAGCCATTATCACAAGCAGCAATGCAGAACTTATTTTGGAATCATTTTTCCCAAAATGGACACTTACAGCCAGTGACACAGTTGGCTGCAGGCCACAGACACAGGAATGCACAGGCACTGTCTAAAATCAGCTAGGCTATAGCAGCTCTCAGTTTCCATAACCATTTCTGCCATGCATGTTTTACCAAAGATTATTGGTCACAGCTACAACTTCCTGGCAACTGAATTCAGCAGCATGCCAGTCCTGGGATGGAGGTCAACATACCCTCCACCAACTACTCTGTGCAGAGGATAACCATAAAATGGAGTTGTAACTTCTTGGAGCACTCTACCAGGCTCCTACCCACATAAGCTATCACAAATTGGGCCATTTCAACCCATATGTGTCCAACATATCCAGTTTGGGGAGACAGGATGAATGCCATATTACCCAAATACAGTGCAGGCATGTTTATCAATGGTTATCCCAATTGAGTCATTTCTCTTGCCTTCAATCAGTCCAGATGTACACTTCTCATTCACCATTTGGACCACCTTGTTAAGAGATGTTGACAATTCAACTTTGGACCTCTGAGTGAGCCACAGGTCAGAAAATTCTAACTAAATTTTTTCATTCTCTTTTATGTTACAAGAAACAGTGTTTATATAAACACAGTAAGGGGTACGTTATTAACCTACAACATTCTAAAAGTTAATCATGTCTGTTAAACAGTAATTAGGTTGACAATCTGCTACATCTCAGTGCAGTAACATTATTTCAATTCATATTTAGAACTAGAAATTTGTTTCCATATACCCTGTATCCAATCCAATTCCCTCATTATGCACAATAAACAGAAGCTTCAGATATGCCAGCATGGAGCAATAAATCATAAGACACAGAATTGCAGCTTAACATGACAGACATACAGAACACACCATTCTCTGTCTCCTCCTAACACTTATTTGTTTAGGAACCTGAGGATGTTGTGTGATATGTGGTTTCTTAAAATGATAGGCTCAGAACCTACACAGATTTTTAACACTTATATACCGGTAATGCAGTTAGGGATAATATATGAAGAGAATATTTAAAATCAGCGTACAAAACTATATTTTCTCATACTCCTCCCCCCCCCCCTTTCATTACTAGTTGCCACTAATGGCTTGCTGTGAGAAGACTGCAACAGAAGTAGAAAAATAAATTGTCATCCACAAAGAAGTAGTGGACTTTATATCATTTATTGCTGTAGCAAAGACATTTATACTTTAGAAAATAGAACTTACAACGACACTACTACCATCTTCATACCAGCTGGACAGAATATTCTCAACTAGAAATGTGATCTTTGAAGACAAAGGGCCCAATGAATATCAGAGTGCCTCATTTGTGTAGCTTAGAAAGGATACTCTGCTGTCAAGTAACATCACAAACTTCCAGATGATCAAAAGATATACTTGTAGGAGAGCCCACACAGGAAAGCCTTCTGCAGGCACATTAGTAAAAGAGATGTGATATCACCTGAAATCACACCCAATGCATCAAAAGGGCATCTTTAATCTAAAATATAGACCAGATAGCGGTTGAAAATTCACTTTCTTGCTCACACGGCCAATGAGTTTGGAGTATGTGAGTGGTAACCATGGGATCCCAAGCTGAGTGTGACACTGCTTCCCCTTGTATCAGGCTCCAATACCCTATCCTATCACCCTCTCTTGGCCAACTCCCACTTTTTTTTTAACCCAAGTGATATTAGGGTTCAAGGCTTGAGGGTGCTGATCAGCTTCTAGTCTTCTACATAATTTCATAACATCAGCCATGCGTAACCAACAATCAGCTTTTTGCATAACATTATGAATTATAATTTGAGCATTTATCCTCACCCAAGGGTGACACCTTACACAGCCAACCACTGAAGATCTTTTGAAGATGAAGGCAGCCTTTCAACTTTGGTTGGCTGCCATTCAGAAGATTATGGTGGATTGAATTGGCCCAGTCACAGCCCACGTAATTGTTTCCAGAAACAATTTTCACAGTGCAGCAAAATGAGTGTTGCTTTGAAACTCCAGGGCAGATTAAAACTGTATGATGGACTGGGATTCAAACCTAGAATGAAAATTCATTCTGGATACATATACCATCTAGAGATGATAACTAGTGCATAAGTGGGGCAACCAAAATTGTCAAAGATTGACAGAAATCACAATATATTCTCAAAACCAACATGCTTTAAAAGGAAACCCCCACAAATTAAAAACCTGGAAACGTTCTGACTTCAGAAAGAGTGGATGTTAGCTGCACCACATATGCATAGATAAATTCCACCACTGGATTACACATTTGAGCATTCTTTAGAAAACTTTTAGCAGATATCTACAAAAATATGAACTCTCAAGATTAATGCGGAGAGATAAAGCAGGGAAGTTCATCAATAGTAATCAAGAAACAAAGAGGTTCTCACAGATGCATTCAACAAACTTTTAAACTATTATGAACCTTTACCCCTACATTATTTATCCTTATATAACTGTATTCAAGAGAAATTAAAGTTCACCTCAACTTTGTATATGACTGAGAAATTACACTAGGCCTAAGTGAGAATACTTGGTGTAAAAACTGAACAAGTTAGGGCTCACCTGACTGATAACGGCAAGAAGATCAAAATGAGGTAAGAGATAAGTTATAAAAGAAACTATGAGATGAGAGAAGACTGAGGAGCTGACTTCATGGAAGCTGAGAAAACACAAAGAAAACTTGCAAAAGCATGATAAGTATGTAACTGAGGTCTGTAATGCATGGAGAAGTCAAGAGAAAGTATTTAGCCAACAGGTCAAGTCAACTACCTGATGACTGTAATGCATGGAGAAGTCAAGAGAAAGTATTTAGCCAACAGGTCAAGACAACTGCCTGATGAGGATGATGAAGTGAATTAATAACTGACTACAAGAAGTAATCTCAAGGTCAGAAGGCGTAGTATTTTAAGGAGGCCACTACAGCACATACAAACCATACCTTGAATTACATTTTTGTATAGTAAGATACATAAAAATAACCTAGAATGAAAGAAGTTGCTTCAAGGTAAAACCCACACTATTTCGTCTTACAGCATTGTCATGGGATAGGCATAATACATACTTCCACATTTTAAATTATTAATCTACAACTTTAGTTCCAGTTAAAATAGAACAGACAGAAATTTCAACCTCTGCCCAACAAAGGTTAAGTAAAGTCAGTGACAATTACTTCTGAATAATTCAATATGGCTAAAAAGTGCCCAGCTATAACTTTAAATGAGGAAGAAAGTACAATGAATAAAAAGATAAACAGTGGGGACTTGTTTCAATTGACAGAATTTTGGTAGATGTTATCCTATTTAACTGAATTCATGACCTGTAAATGTATTTAACCAATAATGTCAGCACACTTGTGATCCCAAAAAAACATCCCAGACCCAGAATACAAAATGATAAGCACAGATACTTAACTTAAAATAAGTAAATAATAATCTGGTTTATGATGGACTGAAGAGTGACCAGCATTTCTTTAAACATTAAATTAAATGATAGGCAACTTCTTAAACAAGTCCCTATAAAGTGGATGGGGCTTTAGGAAATTAATATTTGACCATATTAGATGATTACACTTAACATGAGATACTTCTTACACTGCATTTCCACAAAACCTGTCAATCAATTTATTTCTGTAACTATATCTTACAAATAGTATTGTACGGCAATTATGGCAAAATTCAACTTTTAATTCTGTCATTTGAATTAAAGTCTTCATATTTTATTAACATCAAATCATTCACATTTACTGTCTGAATGGATGTCGTCCTCTACAAAATTGGAACCTCTCAGTTTTTGTCTAGTGTTAACGTCGCGTTAGGGGACCCTCAAAAAAATCACAAAGTTAATTTGTTTTACAAATTATAAGGTATGTTTTGTTATGACATACGGCCCAACTCAATGGTGTGTCTACTGTTGTTGCTGCTATTGTTCATGACAGTGTCCTTACTCTTGCTTATAATTACGTTCCATATCTGCAAAAAACATTCGTGGTGACCGTCTTACACGCGCCGTAGATATTATTTTTGTATTTTGCCACATCCAACGGTTTGCGTAACTACATACACTGGCATGAGTTGTATGAGTCAACATTCACACGTTATGTACACGAAGTAAGCGCAGCTTACACGATGGATAAGAATAGCTTCAAACAGAATGTACATCTCAGTTACATATGCAATGCTACTTGTGTACTGTTTCATACAGAAATCTAAACTTCAGCGTTGAGAGAACGCCGTTTCCCGTAACCAACACCTTTGTTTGAGTGAAAACTTACCTTTATAAATTAAGAATTGGGGTGCATTTACATTTGAACAGAAGCCGCTACAGCCGAATGCGTAAATCACAACGTTAATAAGATCATAGTTCACTTAAAAACTAATTGCACGGCAACAACCACAACCGATACGACTAGAAACAGCAGGCGTAAACACTTAAAATTTGTACGCGCCATTAGTTTGACTAGCGCTTCTAGCGGGAAAGATAGAAACTTATACAAGAGCGCCGCTTTCGAACAAGTCGCAAGTTTTCCGCAAGATAATTCTGCCAGGTTTCTTTAAACTGTGTGTTTTAATCATTATCATTCCATGTATGCAACGATTCGTATTTCTTCTATTTTTGTTACTCTGTCCTTGTTATTAAACTTCTACTTTCAGTGTTTACAAATGCACAGTAGCATTTAAACCTGAAACCACGACAATCCGAAGCAAACAGCGACGATGGAGAATCAAAGCCATCAAATTTTATAATAAGCAGTACATGGCTTTAACAGTTATCTAAAGGGCGAAGAGGAAAGATTAAACCCAAAGATGTCATTAAACGTATAGTGAGCACTAGTGGATAATCAGTTGATGAAAAGAAAGCTTTGTTTGGTTGTTTATTTTTACTGATAGAGACAAGAAAAAGAAGAAAATTACAGCTTGCGTCTTCACATATCCCATTCCCGTCGCAAAATAATGAACAAGACTGTCCCAATCGAGCCGTCAACAGCATTTTATGATTCCGTCCCATACGACGGTACGGAGAGATCTAAGAAACAATTACCCCACTATAAATTCACAATGATTCTCTTTTTGCTATCACCATGTATCAGGGAACTACATTTCACATCGAGATCTGCAGCACAACATCGGCGTAAGTGCCCCGCGTTTAACACATGTCTTTGTTAGATTGCTAGAGCGATTATTCCACCTGAATGACAAACTATAATTGTTTCTTCGCTTACAAGGTAGTAGCAAATTCTAAAAAGTTTTTCAGAGATCTGTGTCAATCTTAATATAAAACCATTATTACAAAATAATAGTTGTAAAAGCAAAGAAATAAGTTGACACACTGAATACATCTGATATATCCCACTGGCTTCAAATAGAAGGTAGTTTCCGGTATGCATCTGAGAGACCTACATATCTACAATATAAGTAATGTTTTATTTGTTATCTCGTTCTCTTAAGATGCACAAATTTTCTCAGCACTTGATAAAACTATAATATGTGCTGCTGTACCTCGTACTTACACGCGCACTCCAAGAAGACTCTCGGCTAGTTGACTGGTACTGAATATTTTAAGTTCGCGGCCTGTTTTAGCTGGCAGATAAAACAATTTGCAAAGCTTCTGACATATTAACAAATAGGATGATTTGAAAGTCATTCATGGAACATTTCTGTGACCGTTAACTCCGAGTATTTTCGTGGACATAATCGCCCTAAACATAATGTTTTCTGCTGGATAACGTTAGGAGCGTCAGCCCCCGGTAGCTGAGTGGTCTCTATGTTCGCTCACATTCATGTCTGCTGCGCCGTTCTCCTACAAGCCTCACGAGTTTGCTTCTGATGGCGCTACGACCTGCTTCGCCGAGAGCGCCGGTGCCGCTACAGGACATCCCAGCGCCCCTCTTTTATATAGGACGTTTCTATTTAGAACAAAGTTATTCCAGTGTAGCACTCACGACACCACGAATGGCCACAACTCGACGCCTATATCACGACATGCTGCAACGTCGCCCCCTAAATGTGGTCGAACTAAAATATCCTGATGTACGGTGGCGCGTGGTGTGGAAGACTGTACTGCGTGATTCCGGTGTTGTTTCCCAATGGTACGTAGTCGTTAACGGGAAGCTGGCGACGCAATAACGTCTCTACAATATCCACATGGCAGAATCTCCCAATTGTGTGGGTTGTAATACAGTAGATTCTGACGAGCACCGCCTCAGCTGTGGCGAGGCGGAGCCGGTTTGGCACCTAGTGCGGCAGATGCTGGCTTATCTCTTGCGAGTTACGCCGGAGCATATATCTGCATGCACGTTATTGTTTCCGGATGAGACATTTTACCCCAAGACTCGGACCAACTCCGTCACCTGGATACGTGGACATGCGGTCCATTACCTCTATCGTGACGGACACAAGAATTTACTTGACTTCTGGGTCTATTTGCAAAAAAGACATCACGCTATAGCCGGGCATACCAGATATCGACGATGCTTCGCAAACTACCTATTGAGTGCCTTTCACAGCCCGCCGTGTAGTTGGAATGTTCCAGGCAGTGGTAGATGAGGTCAGAACGAAGTGCAAACGATCATACATTGAGCTATCTTTATCAGTGGGCGCAGTCGCTGGGAAGCCTGACTATGAAGTGGTGGCTTTACTTTCATGTTATTTATGTTTACTATCTTAGATGGTGTCTTCATTCTGTTTTAGTTTTCCAGGCTTGACTATCTATGACTCTTCGCACATTGATATCTATATAACGAAAAAAAAAAAAACTTCCGCTCCCTACTAGAAATACCCTTCCCTTCATGGTGTTTTTGTGGGTTGTCGCACACACGTTAGTCCCGTATAGTATAGTTTCTTCACATTTTAGATGGGGGATGGTTACGTATAGCTTAGTTAGGAAGGCAACGCCTGAGGAGGTAAGAGTTCATTTTGGTTGGCAGGGACACAAGTAGTGGTGCCCTGTAGGTATGGCTATGATTTTGCTTTATTTCTTTTTGTTAGGTACCCCACAAAAAAGTCCTAGCTGTTGCACATTTACAAAAAAAAAAAAAATGGTCAGCGTGTTGGAATGTTAAGCACGGGGGCGTGGGTTCGATTCCCGGCTGGGGTGGGAGATTTTCTCCCCTCAGGGACTGGGTGTAAAAAAAAATAGAGAGAGAGAGAACGAAAAAAAGGGGTCAGCACGAGATAATGTCAATTCTAAGGGCACGCGTTCGATTCCCGACTGGGTCGGAGATTTTCTCCGCGCAGGGACTGGGTGTTGTGTTCTCCTAATCATCATCATTTCATCCCCATCGACGCGCAAGTCGCCGAAGTGGCGTCAAATCGAAAGACTTGCACCCGGCGAACGGTCTACCCGGCGGGAGGCCCTAGTCACACGACACTTACATGTAACGTTGGGAGCGACCAAAAAGAACACAACACCAGTCGAAATCATTTGATTTCTATCGATTTAGCTTCTTAGATAAGCAATCTCAACGAGAATCTTCCGTGTGCGTGTTTTAGTGCGCCCCAGTCATGGAAGATAATAGACAAATAGATAAGTCAGCATCGATGCAGTGTAAGCTAATGAAAAAGATCAGAGGCACCAGCAATAATTATGTTACCAAACTCTGACTAAACAAACCTCATCCACAACATGCATCCGTCTGCGACGCATTCCTTTAAGTTGGAATGTGCTACGTTAGTGCTTTACTATTAAGTGCATCTATCTCAGACTAAAAATGTGTTACCGCATAGTTCCAACTCCAGTAGGTCCTACACTTTCTTATTTTTCAATCATCTAAAACGACTTGAACTCTTATCAAGTCCTGTTGTTCGTGAAGTAGGCCACATTGTTCCGGGGATAGCATTCTGCATCAAGCTATACTTCTCTCAACATGATTCACGGAACTTCACGTCAAAATATTCAAGAATATGGCAGCAATCATTCAAACTGTCGGCGGAACGGAGCAATATGAAACTTCAGCGTCTTGAGTGATGTGGAAAAAAGTTTACGTGATATTTTTCGTACCACTATTCTCCAAATAAAGATACACACGGGGGAAGAAACGCATAAGTATAAACAAATAACAACGTAAATAGACGACCTATGAAGTTTTTCTTAAATGAAATTGGTTCATCTGTAAAACAGTCAGTTCCACCGAGAGAAAAAGTATACTACTTGGCTGTTGGAAAGATAAACGAGACACAATAACAAATTGGTTGTAGATATACAGGGCACCCCAGGAGAAATGGTCGAAATTCAGGGATATAACAGGAACGATCATTCCCAAGCGAACAAATTTGATAAACATGGGCTCTAAAATGCGTACCTTAAGAGGTATGAGCATTTCTCCATATTCGATATTGTGAAACAAATTTCTTCTACTGTGCGCTTCTTGCTATCCGTATCTTGGGAGGAGGCAGTATGGTCCACAACAAGAAAATATTGTCTAGTAAACATGGGCCCTAAACTGCATACCTTAAGAGGTACGACCACTTCAACATGTTCGCTGCTTCTACTGAACAAGTGCTCATGGCTATCAAGGTATCCACTTTAGAGCCTATGTTTACTGGACTTTTTTTCTTGTTTTCATCCGTACTACCACCTCTCAAAATATGGAAAGCAAACAGCTTGCAGTAGAAGAGATTTGTTCCACAGTAGTGAAGATGATGTGTTCATAGTTCTTAAGGTATGCATTTTAGAACCCGTGTTTACTAGCCTTTTTTGCTTCAAATGATCGTTCCAGTCATATCCCCGAATGTTGACCATTTCTCCTAGGACACTCTGTATATTATCTTCTAAGTATTACCATTCTGTCTATATGAATACATCTTCCAGAGAAGTAACTCGGATTTCAAATGTCTGTATGACGTTTATCCTAATCGTTCAGTTCTCTGTAGTGTGTAAAATTCACGGAATGCTCTTTGTCAAAGTCATCCACTATGAATTTTACATATCTTATTAATAATTTCAGTTATCATTACCACTCTCAATTTTTGTGAAACGAACAGATGCTAATAACGTTACACTAGTTCTGCACACACATGTGATTTTTCAGACGGAAAGGCGACTAATCGCTGTCGCCAAAGTACACCCAGTGAGTGGCGAGAAAATTGCAGAACATTCTTTTAATTTTATGGGAGATTAAGAATTAACATTATCGCTACATATCCTAGTGCTTAATTCCTGAGAAGTGAAACAAAGAAAATGCTTGTTTATACTTATATATGTATACCATGTTGTGTTTGTAGATTGGTTGAAATGTACTCCTACAATTCGGCTTTCAAATGGGACAGCAATTAAAAATTACAGGAGACTGTCATCGTTATGATTTTCGTCTGTTTTTGTTACCTATAAGCGATAATAAATATTATTATTGTTTAAATCATTATTATTACCCATTCTGAACGGAGTTCCATTAAATTGTCTTGAATGTGCAGTATCCTGGAGGGGGTAAATGCATTATTGACAATTTTTCAAATTTTTATAATGATTTTTAACGCATTTGTTGTGACGAATACAGAAAAAATTGTGAAAAAATTCCATCACCCTTTGTTTACCTACAATCACACACCGAATTTCTACTTTTAAGCTGTTTTAACATAATTACGAACAATAACCTTACAGTAAAATCTAAATAATAATTTTAAAATTTAACATTTTTAGCCTGTTAAGTTAACTTGCAAATGTAATCAATCCAAATTTAGGTTGCCACCATGACACGGTCTTTCTTGTGTTAAAAAAACTACACAGTAAAACTGGTTCACACTAGATTTGCTGCCAGTATTCTGTCTGTGTCAGTACCCTTTCCACTATTCGTCCTTCCCCCTCCACATACTATCTGCTCTCTACTGCAGTGTCAACCTATTGTCAGCGTGGATGTAACCACTCTGCTGAGCACACTTCCATTGTTTCTTGGTGGAGTGTTTATAAAGGCTTCTAGAGGTAGTTTGAACTCTCCTGATTGTTTCTGCTTTCTTTGTGGACCTTATACTCATAAAAAAGCAACATAGAAACATTTCGGATTTTGTTAAAAAGATATACTTTGCCTAGTTTCGTATGAAACTGGCCAATTATGACAAGTAATGGGCTCCTCACTAAGTGTGTTCTGAGAGTGTAGAAGTACTGAGACAATTGTTTCATGGTGAGAAGAAACCATTTCGTTTCGCAATACTAATGATTTGGAGACAACCGAAAAATCACAGTGAAGACAGTTATTTTTGCTCTTTCTGTGAGTAAGGTTTTAATTTGAAAAATAAAAAGGAAATGTTGTATCCAAACATTCCTTCAGCTATGCGCCCTGTTCCTTATGGGCTTCATTTACCCGTACCTTGTCCTCCAGCTACAGCTGAAACCATTGTTCGCAACTCCGGAGTTCTCCAGGTTGGTTGGCCTGTATTTTCGTCTTCTGGATCTCTATATCACAAAGAATAAGAGCATAGTTATCACTAATGCTCACATACTGTCTAACTGGCAGTCTGGATCGGACCGAGCTGCTGCACAGGCAACTGCATTGAGCGGTGCTACTGAGTCATGCCGCACTACGGGCGTCGTTGAAATGTGTCGCAGCGCTACTGTGATTAAGTAGAAACGAAGAGTGGCACTGGAAACGAAATACAGAATATAGAAACGAAGAGTGGCACTGGCGTAATCGTCGCGAAGAATAAACTGGAAGGAGTTGCCTCTATGTCTGTTCTTGATGGTCCTTGTATACTTGTACGTAGTAATTTTAATTTTAGTATTGTTAATCATCATACTTCCAGTCAAGGTAACCGCTGATTTAAGTTACCGTTGTAAGAACTGGCCTGTAATATTTTTGATACATTTCGTAAATTACAGCTTTCTGTCGTAAACGGATTTTTGAAATTTCCTGCGAAACGCTTCGGAAACAATAGGAAGTTAACTGAATTCGTGTTAAAACTTGTCATATACTATCTGATCAAAAGCAGAAGGTGTATTAAAAAATCATCCAATTTTTAAAAAATCATAAGTGTTCTGTTATTTGAGATACCGTGTGTACATGAGCAACGTGTTAACTATCGAGTTTTGTATGGTTCCCGCTAGGTAGCAGCAGCGTGCACTCACTTCAGTTCAAGTAAAAATGGCGTCGTGACAACAGAAAGCATTTGGTGTTCTACTTTTTGTGCAGTGCGGGTCAGTCATAACTGTTCAGCGTGACTTTCGTAGTAGGTATCGTGTGGATCCTCCTACAGCATAGAGCAGTAGACGATGGCATGAACAATTCCGAGAAACAGGTTGTTTGTGTAAAGGTTAATCACCGGGCCGTCCCTGAGTGACACAGACGCCGAACGCATCCGCCATAGTTTCACGAGGACTCCACAGAAATCCGTTCGCCGTGCAGCTCCACAGCTCAACATGCCCCCGATGTTCGTCTGGCGAGTGTTGCTTCGACGTTTACACATGAAGCCACACAAAATTCAGCTACTGCAAGCTCTTCGTGAAGGTGACAGTTGTCTTAAGGCAGTGTTGACGATGATAATGAAGGTAGTTATGAGCCCCTCAACAATGAGCCAAAAATCTTCACACAGTCGGAACTAAATGATTTTTGCCTCCTGGAACATTCTTTTCTTGGTACACGAGTAGAGAAAATGAGTTTGTACAATTTTTTTCTCTCAAGGGGGTGACATTACTTTTTGTACTAATGTTCCTGGATTGATGTGGACATTCAGTATCAAATACGAACGTAATGAATGCTGATTTTTCATTGGTTCCTCCAAAAGGAGCCTGAAAGCTGTTCTTCTTCACAAAAGGGAACCAATATGCATCTGTCCCAGGAGCACATTCAGTTCATTTGAAAAAATGTTATGAGAACCTTGAATTGGTCATTAACAAGCCTAAGTACTCTGATCATAAGTGGACCATCTGAAAGTGATCCTTATGCTACTAGGCCAACAGAGTGGCTAAACAAAATTCCCCTGCTTCCTCTGTGAATGGGACAGCCATAACTATAAACACCATTCTACATCTACATCTACATCTACATCTACATTGATACTCCGCAAGCCACCCAACGGTGTGTGGCGGAGGGCACTTTACGTGCCACTGTCATTACCTCCCTTTCCTGTTCCAGTCGCGTATGGTTCGCGGGAAGAACGACTGTCTGAAAGCCTCCGTGTGCGCTCTAATCTCTCTAATTTTACATTCGTGATCTCCTCGTGAGGTGTAAGTAGGGGGAAGCAATATATTCGATACCTCATCCAGAAACGCACCCTCTCGAAACCTGGCGAGCAAGCTACACCGCGATGCAGAGCGCCTCTCTTGCAGAGTCTGCCACTTGAGTTTATTAAACATCTCCGTAACGCTATCACGGTTACCAAATAACCCTGTGACGAAACGCGCCGCTCTTCTTTGGATCTTCTCTATCTCCTCCGTCAGACCGATCTGGTACGGATCCCACACTGATGAACAATACTCAAGTATAGGTCGAACGAGTGTTTTGTAAGCCACCTCCTTTGTTGATGGACTACATTTTCTAAGCACTCTCCCAATGAATCTCAATTATGTTAAAACAGAATGGCCAGTAAGAAAAATTTTGGTTCCTGGAGTCATGAACGTTGAGAAGAAGAATTTAGTGGATTCTAAAAACATTTTACTTCCGCCACTTCACATCACGTTGGCACTAATGAAACAATTCGTCAAAACAATGCCTAAAGAGGGAGAGTGTTTTAGAGAACTTTGTAAGCAATTCCTTGGACTCTCTGAGTCAAAACTAAAAGAAGGGGAATTTGTTGGGCCTTATATAAGAAAACTTATGAAGGATGAAAACTTTGAGTTGAGAATGGAAAACCAGGAAACCCTGAAAGGCTTTTAAATAAGTGGTAACCAGCTTTCTAGGAAATAAGAGACCCAAAGTACAAGAACATTGTTGCCGATCTGTTAACTAACAACAAATGATTGAGCTGCAACATGAGTGTTAAAGTTCATTTCCTTCATTCTCATTTGGACTATTTTCTGGAAAATCTTGGAGCTGTCAGTGAAGAACAAGGAGAACGATTCCATCAAGTCATAAAAGAAATGGAATGAAGATAACAAGGATGTTCAGATGTGAACATGATGGCTGACTACTGTTGGATATTAAAAAGAGAAAATCCTCAACTCCACAGCAGGAAAAGTACAAAGAGAAGTTTGGAAGGAAAAAGGAAACTTTTCTGTAAAGACCACTAATAGTGTTGTAAAAAGGCATTATCAACTTTTTTTACTCTGTGTTTAAGATTAATCTATGTTTAATGTGGTTTAATAACAATGTATAATACTGATATAAAAAATTACCTTTTTAGGATTTTTTCTAAGAGTTTTACCTCTTCTTATAGACAAACCTTACATGATAGAAAAAAACATCATTTCTTAAATCATCGCCAAAAACTACATAAAATCAGTTATCAAAACTAAAACAATTTTCAAACAAATTCTTTTGCAGACCTGTGTTACTAGTGGAAATTAATAAAGGATGTGTCCGCCATTCCCTTTTATGATGGCTAGAATTTTGCTGGGCACATTTTCAACATGGATAAATGTCTGTAGAGGAATGGACCACATTCTTCTTCAAGAGGCAAAACCAGAGACGGTTGTGATGTTGGTTGCTGACGTCTGCAGCGAAATTGACATGCTAGCTCATCGCATAGGTGTTCCATTGGGTTCAGATTAGGACCTTGTGCAGGCTAATCCATTTCAGGAATGTTACTGTCCACAAACCATTGTCTCACAGACGCTGTTTTATGACAGGATGCATTACCATGATGATGCAAATAATTATAGTCCCCGAACTGTTCCTCTATGGTATGCAGTACACAAATCTGTAAAATGTGTCCATATCCGTCTGCATTTAGGTTTTTATTACGCACAATAAGGGGACTACAACATAATCACAAAGTATATCCCTATACTATAACACAACCTCCTCCATACTTCACCGGTGGTACTACACGTGATGGAAAGTAACTTTCTCCAGGCATTCGCCAAGCCCAAACCTTTCCAACATATTGCCACGTTGTATACTGTCATTCATCACTCCAAATCACTAGCTTCCAGTCATCCTTTGTCCAGTGGTATCACTCTGAAAACCACCTAAATGTTTTGCCTACCGCTGACTACAGAAACATGTTGCTTATGAGGAGCTGCTTGACCACTGGACCCGATTCTTTTTAACTCACAATGTATATTCTTTATGCTAGCTGGACTGCTACTACCACTTTGGAACTCACAAATGATCCCTTCCGTTGATTTCATGCGATTTTTTACAACCACCTTGTACAATGCTTGACAATGCCTGTCCATTAGTACATGATGTCTCTCTGGTGTTGGTTTAGCTTTGATTGTTCCTACACGTCTCTACTTCACAATCACATCACCAACAGTAGATATGGGTAGCTTTAGAAGGGCTGAAATCTCCCTGATGTATTTATCACTTAGGTGACATCCAGTGACTGGTCCATATACGAAGTCTCTGAACTTTCCTGACCCACCCAATCTGTTGTTACTACTTATCTACTGACAACACAATACTCCCAGCCTCCTTTTATACTGGCGGGTCGCCTCTAATGATATCTAGTGGCCAATTTTGCATTAGACAGGAGTGTTCATATGCAGGGTGTATCAAAAAGATTCATCCAATTTGGCACATCTGTATATTTCTGAAACTAATAAACATATACAATGAATTTTGTTTTTTGATGAATGAGAAACTCAAAAAGTTTTTTTATATCTTTTCATAGGTGTTCAATACGCCTCCCTTGAGTTGCACAGCATATGTCAATGCAGTATGCAAATTGTTCCAACACTGCAGTGAGCATGTCTTGAGACACAGCTTCCACAGCTGCTGTTATGCAGTGTCTGAGTTCATTCATTGTTGTTGGTACTGGAGGCACATAAACCGAGTCCTTTATAAGCCCCCACATAAAATAATCAGATACAGTCAGATCCGGTGACCTTGGAGGCCAGTAATGTAAGGCTGAATCGATTGGTTCAGTGTGACTGATCCATCGTTCAGTTACCCTTTAATTTAAAAATTCCCACAATTCCAGGTGCCAGTGTGGCGGTGCATCATTCTGTTGGTAAATGAAGTCGTTCAAATCAGTCACCAACTGTGGGAAAAGAAAGTTCTCAAGCATATCGGGATATGAGCTTCCTGTAACAGTGCTCTTGGCAAAGAAAAATTGACCATACACCTTTTCCCATGAAACTACCAAAAACTCATTAAATTTTGGAGAGTCCCTCTCATGTTGTACAATTTTATGTGTTCGTTCCTTACCCCATATTCTCACATTATGAAGGTTCACCTTTCTACTTAAATGGAATTTTGCCTCGTCACTAAACACTAAGCCAGGAAGAAAACTGACATCCTCTGTCTTGCGAAGAACGAACTCCACACGTTGTTGTTTGTCACCTTCATGAAGAGCTTGCAGTAGCTGAATTTTGTGTGGCTTCATGTGTAAACGTCGAAGCAACACTCGCCAGACGAACATCGGGGGCATGTTGAGCTGTGGAGCTGCACGGCGAACGGATTTCTGTGGAGTCCTCGTGAAACTATGGCGGATGCGTTCGACGTCTGTGTCACTCAGGGACGGCCCGGTGATTAACCTTTACACAAACAACCTGTTTCTCGGAAATGTTCATGCCATCGTCTACTGCTCTATGCTGTAGGAGGATCCACACGATACCTACTACGAAAGTCACGCTGAACAGTTATGACTGACCCGCACTGCACAAAAAGTAGAACAACAAATGCTTTCTGTTGTCACGACGCCATTATTACTTGAACTGAAGTGAGTGCACGCTGCTGCTACCTAGCGGGAACCAGACAAAACTCGATAGTTAACACGTTGCTCATGTACACACGGTATCTCAAATAACAGAACACTTATGATTTTTTAAAAATTGGATGATTTTTTTTATACACCTTCTGCTTTTGATCAGATAGTATTGTAAGTAGCGTGAATAAAAGGACGCTATGTGCAAGAAGCATGAAGCGCCCTTTGAATGTTTCCTGATAGCTAAAAGAGCCACGCGCACTTTGAATAAGAAAATGCTACTTGACACTGAAATCAATATAAAAGATAGGGTCGCCACCAACTCTAGCCACACGACAAAGAAGAAGTAGCACTGAGTCGGAAAATTACTTAATTCATTAATAAGAAAAACTCACAAAAGAACATTCATTGTAAAGTCATTGATAAAGAATGGGATGTAGTTATTAATATGATCCAGGCATTCTTCCCGTGAATCAAATATTGAGTAAAGTAAATAGGTCGTGAACACCATGCGTAAGTGCAGCCTGCAGCAAGATTCGTGAAAACACGATCTATTCCAGAGCATTTGTTTCAGATACAAAAAGGGACACTAATCACTACACCTGTGCACATGGAAACGCTATAGGTGGGCCAACAAGGAAAACTACAAGGTAAATGGCGAAGGTAACGGCGACGTAACATCGGTACACAAGATAAGATTGAAGGCAAAATTATTTATTCCTTAAAACATTGACATAGTGCATCTATAGACTGCTGTTGCATGCTAACTATGTACAATTGCTTGTGAAATACTATACGTTTCATAACAGACTCGCGTGCCCACTCGGTCCGCGGAGACAATTTCTATGGGCCGTGGCCAAATTTTAATCACATGAGAGAAAGAAAATTCACAAATACACAAAAATTACCAAGATCCGGAAAAGATTAGAAGCATACACACACAGTTGTAGGCACATAAACATTCACACTGAACCGAGGGCACTTCAACATATGCAACTCCTTTGTGCTGCGTTCCTCTCACGGATCAAAGTCAAGACTGCATTGGGAATCAAACTGAAAGTCTACAAAAGCCTTGCATTCCCTGCTGCAACCCAGCAAGTAAATCTTTATAAGACGAAATTCGAGACCAAAAGCTAAAAGCTCCCCTCTCTATGTGACAACGCGCCACGCGGTCAGTACAACTCACCCTTCTTCGACTGGAGCACAGCTGTGTACGCTTCCCGTACCGGCGGCAGACTGCCTCCCGCTTCTGCAGCCTCTTCCACGCTCCGCGTGGACCGGAAAACCCCAGGATGCCATTTCCGCCACCAACCTAACGCAGGTGGATTTCTCCCAAGTAGCGGAAACCTCTTTGCCGACTTGACCATTACGAGAGTAGGCAATGAAAGGTGGCTACAGGACCCTTTCATCACCCCAAACGTCCCGGAGAAGACTGTGCCGCGAATTTTCTCGCCATGCTAGGAGATTCGCCAACAGTCTTCGAAACAAACACACCCTAACAAATAACAATTGCAACAGTAAACAGCAGCACAAAGGAGTTGATTAATCTCTTATATCCAAGTGAGCTTTATCCGACCTTAGTCAATAATTGTAACCTCATGCGGTCCGCAAAGCAAACAGAAGAAATTAAATTAAGCGTGATATACTACGCTAACATCATGTCATCTGACCTACTACGACCACAACCATGAGATATTATTTTAAAATTGCTTTAACCAACTATCAAAAGTTAACATAGAGACATAGGTGAACAGGTACATAATATATATAAATATATAAACAAATACGATGATGCAAAATCATTATCACGAACCAAAGCAGTATCATCTGGTGCTGACATATATAAAAACATGCAAGTGAAAGTGCAAAATACAATATTCACAACAAATACAGTGAAACAAAATCATTAATGAACCCAGTGGTATGACAGCTGGTAAATAATCACCTATGGAAAATAAGACATGAGTACAAAAACACATCCAGAAATCAACTCGTTGACACGCTGTCATTTTTCAGTTTCGCCACATGGTTGTTTCACTGGGTATTCTCTTTAGGTGCTGGGGTGGGCGTCTCTTCTAAAGGCGACTTGGAGGATAAGCTACTAGGGGACCACAACACTGAACTGGGGAGCTCGCAGCGGCGTTGATTGTAACGTCCGTTGTAACCCAGGTTGTTCATCCTAGACAGCACCCCGCGACGTTGCCTCGTGCCCGTTTCCACCCTCTGCGTCCATACTGTGGGATGGTTTGGCGTTGCAGATTTGCAGGACATCGCCACTTGTGGGCCCTGCCTCATCATCGAGAAGGCGGCTTGGCGGTCGTCGTCCGTGTGTTGTGGAGGAATGTGTTTTACCGACACACGCCCCCGTCTCCTGTCGTGTCAATGGGGAGACACGCGCTCTTCTGCGTCGCATCGAGGTCGACGTAAACTCGTGCGGGTGTCAGGCTTGAGACCCGCTTATCACCTCTTTGCACCGTCTCAGCTGATGCGTCAGTGGTGGGACCCGCGTCCCTCCGGGCAGTGGGCGTTACCTCACCGCAGCAGCCGTCTGGACTAGCGGCGCTGAGGGATCGGCGGCCTCGCCTGGTGTGCGTCATACTTTTCCTTTCGCTTGTCAGATGACTAGCGCATGGGGTGGAACGCCGGCCATCAGCTGGCGCTGCCGTGGTGACACGCCTGCGGGCTCCGGTGTGAGCCTGCGCCTGGGGGAAGACCAGCATCCCCTCCCCTCTGACGGGGAAACAGCTGTGACCGCTCGCCGCATCACTGTTTCGCCGTTGACACCAGGGTTCGGCAACGCCTGCCGGTGGACCAAGCCCTGTGCTTTCTGATGCGGAGGCTCCCTAGGCGGCCTTGCACCCACTTAAGAACTGCGCTCACAGGGATCGTTACAAAATATCATGTGTACAGATTACCACAAAATCTTCGGAGTTTCTCACTCCTGATCAATACATGGAATAGTGCCCAAAATTAACTTGACAAAAAGGGCCTTCTTAACATTACTAATAAAAAAAACAATGAAAAAAATTAAATAACCAATATTCAAACAAACAAAAGAATCCTTTTTATAAAATATAGTTCAAGCATTACATCTGCTGTCAATCATTCAGGGTAGATCTTGTACAAGGTTTGGTCAGGATTTGGATAGGATTTGGCGCCGCTGCTAGCTACAGACACGAAACTCTACCTACTCCTAACTACGCTCTCACACACAATCTACACAGCTCGTACTAGTCACCATCACCATATAGCCCGACTTCAATTCCCACATATAAACAAAATATTCCTTTCAACACCAATACCCATATCGTTGTTCATTGACTGCTCCTCCAAGGTTTGCAGAACATGTTTGCTGATCTGTGAAAAATTTCCGAGACTTCTTTTCTATGGACATTGCATAATAAAAGTTATGATTAATGAGACACAGAAGGTTCATTCAAGTCACATCTGGAATGGTAAATGTTTCAACATCTATTCATCAGACTAATGCAAAAGGTCAGTGGGCATAAAAATGGAAATAAAAATCATCCTATCCTATTAGCAAACACATAAACACTTCGTCCTATAAGTACATAAAAAAATACTGTCAAAAGAAATCCATTGTCCAGGGCCATGAGTACCCAACTTACTGCTATCATGAGATACTCATAATGATTACACACTTACTCACCACATGTCCCCAGGGGTCCTCACCTACCGTCATGTTATTTTAGCTTGGAGGTAGTCGCATTGATTCTCTATTAAATATCAAGCTGCTTGAGGTTATAAGCTGTTTCCATATACATCTTCTGGGGTTTCACATCCTGGTGCCCTCAACCGTACCTAGTAGTATGTGACGGCAAGTTACACTTTCCAAATATCTTATAAGATGGCAACTCTGAAAATCAAACACTATTAATCTCCCTTCATACACAAGTGCTTCACCTACAAGTCACCAAGTTGCTTCATTAACATCGCAGTACATTTGAAAAATCTCACTGAATCATGCTCACCTAAGGGGAATAAGAACACTAAAACTGTAATTTATCATCAAGAATTACCTTACGACCATTGACTCGCCACGCCAACACACCCGATACCTTTTTAGTCATCAAAGAACGAAAGCCATCTTACTGTAATAGGAAACACTTCATATGAGCCTCATGATCATTCACATTCAGACGTTTTGAAGCTGCACAACACTACTCCTTTCTGCTGAGAAGAAGAAATAACTACACACATATTGGGGGACCCTTTACAATTCATAGAAAATATAAACTTTAATTTCAATCACACCAGAGTGAATCAAAACATTGGAAAATATACACTGTAATTTTACGAAACAGAGGCGACTGGGTTTACCGCGGGCACACCAATACTGTGGCCCTCCCTCAACAAATCTTCCCTAATATCGTCTTCCTTTATTCAAATGCACATCAATATCATCAATAGCACCGGTCCTCATTTAGTTTGACGCCAACCGAGCCAGCCAACAGTCATTGATCCCTTTGATTAGAGGCATTTGTCGGATTGTGCCGCGGGTTTGCGGGACGAATTTCAACACCCACTGGCGGACCACCCGTACTGTTTACGGCACCCCTGTTGTTGCTTGTTCGATAATTATTCTGGGGTCGGTCACGACTACCGTTCCTGGGTCCGCTGTAATTGCGCCTAAATCTCAGTTCATTACCATATCTTCTAAACTCCCAGGGGTGTCTTTGATTTCCTCTAGGCGAATGATGACCATTGGCATAGTTCGTTCTGCCCGCGTTCCGTGAGGAGTCGCGACGCTGCCAACGCTCGCGCATTCTGTAACTCTCAGGCGACTCATTACGTCTGTATTGCCACCTGTCTCTACGGCTACGGCTTCGCTTGCGCGGCCGCTGCTCGTAGGCGCTCTGACCGTAATACTGCGTAGTGCCATTCGCATCGCACTCAAGCTCTAAAAGGAAATTGCGAAATCCCTCTACGTCATCCTTACATCGTCCTGCAAGGATAACGTGCCGCAACTGCATTGGAAACTTTCCCAGACAAATACGAATAATTTCTGCAGGTCCATAAGGATCGTCAAGATGTTCATTCGCCTGCAGCATGTGCTCGAACATCTGCACAGGGCTGGAGAATTTTGACCTATTTAACTCTGGTAGCATAATGAGTCCGTGTTTTACACGACTTTGCGCTGCCACTGACCAATATATCGACAGGAAGTGTTGACGAAACTCCCCAACAGTGTAGCAATTGCGTGCAATTGACCTCATCCGCGCCGCTGGCTCACCTTCGAGGTAGCCGCACATATACTCTATTTTGTGCGCACTGGGCCACGTAGGAGGGAGGGAGAACTCGAACTGCTGTAACCAGGCCCGCGGGTGAATCCCCGTAGCCGAGTTACGGAAGACTTCAAACTTCCTCACGGTCAGAAAATGTTTAAAGTCAAATTCGTGAGTTTCCCTTGGCGAACGTTCCTGAGGGGATCCGCGCCGTTCCCACCTGGTACGAGATCCGTGATCATGACGATGATCAAATTCGCCATAGTTCCCGGAATCATCGTCGGAATAATGGCCCTTTCGTTCATTTCTTTCAACTTCATGGGCCTTTAACCCTTTTAGGTGAAGTTCTAAACGGGTCATGCGCTCACATATTCCCTCGGTAACCCCTCTTTGTTGTATTTTTATTTCACACTGTCCACGCGGACATTTCGTTATCGACCGTATTTCGTCTGCATCCGCTGATGACGAGGTAATCGTTTCCCTATTATTGTCAGACTTACGCGCCACTGCGTCTGAGATCCTGGCTATTTCTTCTCGCATCTCTTGGTTGGCCGTGTCTTGTTTTGTTTGCGTAAGCCCTTGCTCTCGCTCGAGAGTTATTATCGCCTGGCTGAGGGTTTCTACCTGCGCGCTAAGGTGGACCGTGCACTTAGCCGCAGTGTCCTCTATTCGGGACACAAGAGCCGCGTGATCACTCTGGCATTGTTCTGCTAACGCGCAGAGATCCCTGGAGGAATTTCGTCCTACTCGGGACTCAAGAGCCGCTTGTTCACTCTGGCATTGTTCTGCTAGTATACGTATTTTCCCAGCGAACCTTTCTTCTTGCTCCATCACTTGCTTGCTAATGACTTGGTACCCCTCTTCTAAGGCGGAGATGCGTTGGTCAATGATCGCCAGTTTCTCCCCAACACCCTGTACTATTTCACTACTCAATCTTTTTACGGCCGGCCGAAGTGGCTGTGCGGTTAAAGGCGCTGCAGTCTGGAACCGCAAGACCGCTACGGTCGCAGGTTCGAATCCTGCCTCGGGCATGGATGTTTGTGATGTCCTTAGGTTAGTTAGGTTTAACTAGTTCTAAGTTCTAGGGGACTACTGACCTCAGCAGTTGAGTCCCATAGTGCTCAGAGCCATTTGAACCATTTTTGAACCAATCTTTTATTTGCTTCCTCAATATCCCTTTTATTACTGTCTAGTAATTGCCGTAGCATAGTCTGTAATGAATTTGCATCTATCGACTGATTCGAAAACACTACAGCGGGCTCAGGATGGACAACACTTGTGCTTGCGTTTTCTGCGTTTCGTTCCTGGTCGGACTCGACGTTCTGATCTCGTCCTTGTTCAGAGTTGTTGTCTGACTGGTTTTTCCGATCGCGGCTCCCTGAACAGCTACGCGTCTCCATCATAAGGATAGTTACTCCGTGCTCCAAAATACAAGAATAGTACCAAAGTCTCCTAATGGACTCACAGTCCCCACAAGGCAGCCAAGATACACGCCACAGGACAAGAGTCAACCCACACTTGTAACACAATTGAATACTAAATCACAATATCTATACAGTAATACATATACAAGATAAAACATGTAAGAAAATGCACACCTATATCATAAATTCACGTAAATTCCGTATCACAGAAAGACAATATACCAATTAGCACATCCAACCGAAAATAACTAATCCTCACTGCGCATCAGAAGATCTCTGGTTTACCGAAATCCGTGAGCAGGGTAAGCCATGTGTAAGTAGCGTGAATAAAAGGACGCTATGTGCAAGAAGCATGAAGCGCCCTTTGAATGTATCCTGATAGCTAAAAGACCCACGCGCACTTTGAATAAGAAAATGCTACTTGACACTGAAATCAATATAAAAGATAGGGTCGCCACCAACTCTAGCCACACGACAAAGAAGAAGTAGCACTGAGTCGGAAAATTACTTAATTCATTAATAAGAAAAACTCACAAAAGAACATTCATTGTAAAGTCATTGATAAAGAATGGGATGTAGTTATTAATATGATCCAGGCATTCTTCCCGTGAATCAAATATTGAGTAAAGTAAATAGGTCGTGAACACCATGCGTAAGTGCAGCCTGCAGCAAGATTCGTGAAAACACGATCTATTCCAGAGCATTTGTTTCAGATACAAAAAGGGACACTAATCACTACACCTGTGCACATGGAAACGCTATAGGTGGGCCAACAAGGAAAACTACAAGGTAAATGGCGAAGGTAACGGCGACGTAACATCGGTACACAAGATAAGATTGAAGGCAAAATTATTTATTCCTTAAAACATTGACATAGTGCATCTATAGACTGCTGTTGCATGCTAACTATGTACAATTGCTTGTGAAATACTATACGTTTCATAACAGACTCGCGTGCCCACTCGGTCCGCGGAGACAATTTCTATGGGCCGTGGCCAAATTTTAATCACATGAGAGAAAGAAAATTCACAAATACACAAAAATTACCAAGATCCGGAAAAGATTAGAAGCATACACACACAGTTGTAGGCACATAAACATTCACACTGAACCGAGGGCACTTCAACATATGCAACTCCTTTGTGCTGCGTTCCTCTCACGGATCAAAGTCAAGACTGCATTGGGAATCAAACTGAAAGTCTACAAAAGCCTTGCATTCCCTGCTGCAACCCAGCAAGTAAATCTTTATAAGACGAAATTCGAGACCAAAAGCTAAAAGCTCCCCTCTCTATGTGACAACGCGCCACGCGGTCAGTACAACTCACCCTTCTTCGACTGGAGCACAGCTGTGTACGCTTCCCGTACCGGCGGCAGACTGCCTCCCGCTTCTGCAGCCTCTTCCACGCTCCGCGTGGACCGGAAAACCCCAGGATGCCATTTCCGCCACCAACCTAACGCAGGTGGATTTCTCCCAAGTAGCGGAAACCTCTTTGCCGACTTGACCATTACGAGAGTAGGCAATGAAAGGTGGCTACAGGACCCTTTCATCACCCCAAACGTCCCGGAGAAGACTGTGCCGCGAATTTTCTCGCCATGCTAGGAGATTCGCCAACAGTCTTCGAAACAAACACACCCTAACAAGTAACAATTGCAACAGTAAACAGCAGCACAAAGGAGTTGATTAATCTCTTATATCCAAGTGAGCTTTATCCGACCTTAGTCAATAATTGTGACCTCATGCGGTCCGCAAAGCAAACAGAAGAAATTAAATTAAGCGTGATATACTACGCTAACATCATGTCATCTGACCTACTACGACCACAACCATGAGATATTATTTTAAAATTGCTTTAACCAACTATCAAAAGTTAACATAGAGACATAGGTGAACAGGTACATAATATATATAAATATATAAACAAATACGATGATGCAAAATCATTATCACGAACCAAAGCAGTATCATCTGGTGCTGACATATATAAAAACATGCAAGTGAAAGTGCAAAATACAATATTCACAACAAATACAGTGAAACAAAATCATTAATGAACCCAGTGGTATGACAGCTGGTAAATAATCACCTATGGAAAATAAGACATGAGTACAAAAACACATCCAGAAATCAACTCGTTGACACGCTGTCATTTTTCAGTTTCGCCACATGGTTGTTTCACTGGGTATTCTCTTTAGGTGCTGGGGTGGGCGTCTCTTCTAAAGGCGACTTGGAGGATAAGCTACTAGGGGACCACAACACTGAACTGGGGAGTTCGCAGCGGCGTTGATTGTAACGTCCGTTGTAACCCAGGTTGTTCATCCTAGACAGCACCTCGCGACGTTGCCTCGTGCCCGTTTCCACCCTCTGCGTCCATACTGTGGGATGGTTTGGCGTTGCAGATTTGCAGGACATCGCCACTTGTGGGCCCTGCCTCATCATCGAGAAGGCGGCTTGGCGGTCGTCGTCCGTGTGTTGTGGAGGAATGTGTTTTACCGACACACGCCCCCGTCTCCTGTCGTGTCAATGGGGAGACACGCGCTCTTCTGCGTCGCATCGAGGTCGACGTAAACTCGTGCGGGTGTCGGGCTTGAGACCCGCTTATCACCTCTTTGCACCGTCTCAGCTGATGCGTCAGTGGTGGGACCCGCGTCCCTCCGGGCAGTGGGCGTTACCTCACCACAGCAGCCGTCTGGACTAGCGGCGCTCAGGGATCGGTGGCCTCGCCTGGTGTGCGTCATACTTTCCCTTTCGCTTGTCAGATGACTAGCGCATGGGGTGGAACGCCGGCCATCAGCTGGCGCTGCCGTGGTGACACGCCTGCGGGCTCCGGTGTGAGCCTGCGCCTGGGGGAAGACCAGCATCCCCTCCCCTCTGACGGGGAAACAGCTGTGACCGCTCGCCGCATCACTGTTTCGCCGTTGACACCAGGGTTCGGCAACGCCTGCCGGTGGACCAAGCCCTGTGCTTTCTGATGCGGAGACTCCCTAGGCGGCCTTGCACCCACTTAAGAACTGCGCTCACAAGGATCGTTACAAAATATCATGTGTACAGATTACCACAAAATCTTCGGAGTTTCTCACTCCTGATCAATACATGGAATAGTGCCCAAAATTAACTTGACAAAAAGGGCCTTCTTAACATTACTAATAAAAAAAACAATGAAAAAAATTAAATAACCAATATTCAAACAAACAAAAAAATCCTTTTTATAAAATATAGTTCAAGCATTACATCTGCTGTCAATCATTCAGGGTAGATCTTGTACAAGGTTTGGTCAGGATTTGGATAGGATTTGGCGCCGCTGCTAGCTACAGACACGAAACTCTACCTACTCCTAACTACGCTCTCACACTCAATCTACACAGCTCGTACTAGTCACCATCACCATATAGCCCGACTTCAATTCCCACATATAAACAAAATATTCCTTTCAACACCAATACCCATATCGTTGTTCATTGACTGCTCCTCCAAGGTTTGCAGAACATGTTTGCTGATCTGTGAAAAATTTCCGAGACTTCTTTTCTATGGACATTGCATAATAAAAGTTTTGATTAATGAGACACAGAAGGTTCATTCAAGTCACATCTGGAATGGTAAATGTTTCAACATCTATTCATCAGACTAATGCAAAAGGTCAGTGGGCATAAAAATGGAAATAAAAATCATCCTATCCTATTAGCAAACACATAAACACTTCGTCCTATAAGTACATAAAAAAATACTGTCAAAAGAAATCCATTGTCCAGGGCCATGAGTACCCAACTTACTGCTATCATGAGATACTCATAATGATTACACACTTACTCACCACATGTCCCCAGGGGTCCTCACCTACCGTCATGTTATTTTAGCTTGGAGGTAGTCGCATTGATTCTCTATTAAATATCAAGCTGCTTGAGGTTATAAGCTGTTTCCATATACATCTTCTGGGGTTTCACATCCTGGTGCCCTCAACCGTACCTAGTAGTATGTGACGGCAAGTTACACTTTCCAAATATCTTATAAGATGGCAACTCTGAAAATCAAACACTATTAATCTCCCTTCATACACAAGTGCTTCACCTACAAGTCACCAAGTTGCTTCATTAACATCGCAGTACATTTGAAAAATCTCACTGAATCATGCTCACCTAAGGGGAATAAGAACACTAAAACTGTAATTTATCATCAAGAATTACCTTACGACCATTGACTCGCCACGCCAACACACCCGATACCTTTTTAGTCATCAAAGAACGAAAGCCATCTTACTGTAATAGGAAACACTTCATATGAGCCTCATGATCATTCACATTCAGACGTTTTGAAGCTGCACAACACTACTCCTTTCTGCTGAGAAGAAGAAATAACTACACACATATTGGGGGACCCTTTACAATTCATAGAAAATATAAACTTTAATTTCAATCACACCAGAGTGAATCAAAACATTGGAAAATATACACTGTAATTTTACGAAACAGAGGCGACTGGGTTTACCGCGGGCACACCAATACTGTGGCCCTCCCTCAACAAATCTTCCCTAATATCGTCTTCCTTTATTCAAATGCACATCAATATCATCAATAGCACCGGTCCTCATTTAGTTTGACGCCAACCGAGCCAGCCAACAGTCATTGATCCCTTTGATTAGAGGCATTTGTCGGATTGTGCCGCGGGTTTGCGGGACGAATTTCAACACCCACTGGCGGACCACCCGTACTGTTTACGGCACCCCTGTTGTTGCTTGTTCGATAATTATTCTGGGGTCGGTCACGACTACCGTTCCTGGGTCCGCTGTAATTGCGCCTAAATCTCAGTTCATTACCATATCTTCTAAACTCCCAGGGGTGTCTTTGATTTCCTCTAGGCGAATGATGACCATTGGCATAGTTCGTTCTGCCCGCGTTCCGTGAGGAGTCGCGACGCTGCCAACGCTCGCGCATTCTGTAACTCTCAGGCGACTCATTACGTCTGTATTGCCGCCTGTCTCTACGGCTACGGCTTCGCTTGCGCGGCCGCTGCTCGTAGGCGCTCTGACCGTAATTCTGCGTGGTGCCATTCGCATCGCACTCAAGCTCTAAAAGGAAATTGCGAAATCCCTCTACATCATCCTTACATCGTCCTGCAAGGATAACGTGCCGCAACTGCATTGGAAACTTTCCCAGACAAATACGAATAATTTCTGCAGGTCCATAAGGATCGACAAGATGTTCATTCGCCTGCAGCATTTGCTCGAACATCTGCACAGGGCTGGAGAATTTTGACCTATTTAACTCTGGTAGCATAATGAGTCCGTGTTTTACACGACTTTGTGCTGCCACTGACCAATATATCGACAGGAAGTGTTGACGAAACTCTCCAACAGTGTAGCAATTGCGTGCAATTGACCTCATCCGCGCCGCTGGCTCACCTTCGAGGTAGCCGCACATATACTCTATTTTGTGCGCACTGGGCCACGTCGGAGGGAGGGAGAACTCGAACTGCTGTAACCAGGCCCGCGGGTGAATCCCCGTAGCCGAGTTACGGAAGACTTCAAACTTCCTCACGGTCAGAAAATGTTTAAAGTCAAATTCGTGAGTTTCCCTTGGCGAACGTTCCTGAGGGGATCCGCGCCGTTCCCACCTGGTACGAGATCCGTGATCATGACGATGATCAAATTCGCCATAGTTCCCGGAATCATCGTCGGAATAATGGCCCTTTCGTTCATTTCTTTCAACTTCATGGGCCTTTAACCCTTTTAGGTGAAGTTCTAAACGGGTCATGCGCTCACATATTCCCTCGGTAACCCCTCTTTGTTGTATTTTTATTTCACACTGTCCACGCGGACATTTCGTTATCGACCGTATTTCGTCTGCATCCGCTGATGACGAGGTAATCGTTTCCCTATTATTGTCAGACTTACGCGCCACTGCGTCTGAGATCCTGGTTATTTCTTCTCGCATCTCTTGGTTGGCCGTGTCTTGTTTTGTTTGCGTAAGCCCTTGCTCTCGCTCGAGAGTTATTATCGCCTGGCTAAGGGTTTCTACCTGCGTGCTAAGGTGGACCGTGCACTTAGCCGCAGTGTCCTCTATTCGGGACACAAGAGCCGCGTGATCACTCTGGCATTGTTCTGCTAACGCGCAGAGATCCCTGGAGGAATTTCGTCCTACTCGGGACTCAAGAGCCGCTTGTTCACTCTGGCATTGTTCTGCTAGTATACGTATTTTCCCAGCGAACCTTTCTTCTTGCTCCATCACTTGCTTGCTAATGACTTGGTACCCCTCTTCTAAGGCGGAGATGCGTTGGTCAATGATCGCCAGTTTCTCCCCAACACCCTGTACTATTTCACTACTCAATCTTTTTACGGCCTGCCGAAGTGGCCGTGCGGTTAAAGGCGCTGCAGTCTGGAACCGCAAGACCGCTACGGTCGCAGGTTCGAATCCTGCCTCGGGCATGGATGTTTGTGATGTCCTTAGGTTAGTTAGGTTTAACTAGTTCTAAGTTCTAGGGGACTACTGACCTCAGCAGTTGAGTCCCATAGTGCTCAGAGCCATTTGAACCATTTTTGAACCAATCTTTTATTTGCTTCCTCAATATCCCTTTTATTACTGTCTAGTAATTGCCGTAGCATAGTCTGTAATGAATTTGCATCTATCGACTGATTCGAAAACACTACAGCGGGCTCAGGATGGACAACACTTGTGCTTGCGTTTTCTGCGTTTCGTTCCTGGTCGGACTCGACGTTCTGATCTCGTCCTTGTTCAGAGTTGTTGTCTGACTGGTTTTTCCGATCGCAGCTCCCTGAACAGCTACGCGTCTCCATCATAAGGATAGTTACTCCGTGCTCCAAAATACAAGAATAGTACCAAAGTCTCCTAATGGACTCACAGTCCCCACAAGGCAGCCAAGATACACGCCACAGGACAAGAGTCAACCCACACTTGTAACACAATTGAATACTAAATCACAATATCTATACAGTAATACATATACAAGATAAAACATGTAAGAAAATGCACACCTATATCATAAATTCACGTAAATTCCGTATCACAGAAAGACAATATACCAATTAGCACATCCAACCGAAAATAACTAATCCTCACTGCGCATCAGAAGATCTCTGGTTTACCGAAATCCGTGAGCAGGGTAAGCCATGTGTAAGTAGCGTGAATAAAAGGACGCTATGTGCAAGAAGCATGAAGCGCCCTTTGAATGTATCCTGATAGCTAAAAGACCCACGCGCACTTTGAATAAGAAAATGCTACTTGACACTGAAATCAATATAAAAGATAGGGTCGCCACCAACTCTAGCCACACGACAAAGAAGAAGTAGCACTGAGTCGGAAAAGTACTTAATTCATTAATTTCCAGAGCATTTGTTTCAGATACAAAAAGGGACACTAATCACTACACCTGTGCACATGGAAACGCTATAGGTGGGCCAACAAGGAAAACTACAAGGTAAATGGCGAAGGTAACGGCGACGTAACATCGGTACACAAGATAAGATTGAAGGCAAAATTATTTATTCCTTAAAACATTGACATAGTGCATCTATAGACTGCTGTTGCATGCTAACTATGTACAATTGCTTGTGAAATACTATACGTTTCATAACAGACTCGCGTGCCCACTCGGTCCGCGGAGACAATTTCTATGGGCCGTGGCCAAATTTTAATCACATGAGAGAAAGAAAATTCACAAATACACAAAAATTACCAAGATCCGGAAAAGATTAGAAGCATACACACACAGTTGTAGGCACATAAACATTCACACTGAACCGAGGGCACTTCAACATATGCAACTCCTTTGTGCTGCGTTCCTCTCACGGATCAAAGTCAAGACTGCATTGGGAATCAAACTGAAAGTCTACAAAAGCCTTGCATTCCCTGCTGCAACCCAGCAAGTAAATCTTTATAAGACGAAATTCGAGACCAAAAGCTAAAAGCTCCCCTCTCTATGTGACAACGCGCCACGCGGTCAGTACAACTCACCCTTCTTCGACTGGAGCACAGCTGTGTACGCTTCCCGTACCGGCGGCAGACTGCCTCCCGCTTCTCCAGCCTCTTCCACGCTCCGCGTGGACCGGAAAACCCCAGGATGCCATTTCCGCCACCAACCTAACGCAGGTGGATTTCTCCCAAGTAGCGGAAACCTCTTTGCCGACTTGACCATTACGAGAGTAGGCAATGAAAGGTGGCTACAGGACCCTTTCAGTATATGACAAGTTTTAACTCGAATTCAGTTAACTTCCTATTGTTTCCGAAGCGTTTCGCAGGAAATTTCAAAAATCCGTTTACGACAGAAAGCTGTAATTTACGAAATGTATCAAAAATATTACAGGTCAGTTCTTACAACGGTAACTTAAATCAGCGGTTACCTTGACTGGAAGTATGATGATTAACAATACTAAAATTAAAATTACTACGTATAAGTATACAAGGACCATCAAGAACAGACATAGAGGCAACTCCTTCCAGTTTATTCTTCGCGACGACTACGCCAATGCCACTCTTCGTTTCTATATTCTGTATTTCGTTTCCAGTGCCACTCTTCGTTTCTACTTAATCACAGTAGCGCTGCGACACATTTCAACGACGCCCGTAGTGCGGCATGACTCAGTAGCACCGCTCAATACAGTTGCCTGTGCAGCAGCTCGGTCCGATCCAGACTGCCAGTTAGACAGTATGTGAGCATTAGTGATAACTATGCTCTTATTCTTTGTGATATAGAGATCCAGAAGACGAAAATACAGGCAAACCAACCTCAGAAATACTTAAATTTTCTACTTGGACTAACTGCAACAGAAAACACGTTTATAAAATTAACGCGTCCAGCGAAGTGCATTCAGTTGGGTATCCGAAAAATTTCGCCATTTAGCTCAAAATACTGATTTCAAGTGCAGTGGCGGCTTTTGCAAATCCCGCTTGGGAGGATGCACTGATAAATATGTATCTTTCCTACTTGTAGGTGGCTTCCACGTGGCAGTCCTTACGTTACATTTGGTGACCTTGTTCCCAATATGTGCTGGATGTTTATTTATTTAGTTTTTTTTAGTATTGCTGCACACGCCATGACAAGTGCAGTTAACTGTCCTTCACCTATTGGATTTCATTTTCACTCTTTTCGCTGTAGAGATGCAGTGTTCAGTCGCACTTGTTCTTAAAGAAGTATCAAGGAAAATTTCAGAATCTACAATGATTCAGAAAAAGTGGAAGCAAGTTTGTTTACTCGAAGATTCTGAAGTAAATTTACAGTTTCACCACGCTTTATGCATTCTTCTCATGAGTACGCTACAGTGTTTTCTTATCGAAGATTGAAAGCATCTTAACATATGTGTTTAGAAATCCTACGGGAAATATTCCGCTAAATTTATCAAAATTAAATTCTTGCAACACTTGAACTGGGAGCATAAGTTCACTTGAGTCAGAATTTCATTACACATCTCTTCCACAAAATTGAAACAAACTATTCCAAATATCATAACAAATTAACATGTTCAAGCAATAGTGTGCCTGAGTGGCCGTGCGGCTCTAGACGCTACAGTCTGGAACCGAGCGACCGCTACGGTCGCAGGTTCGAATCCTGCCTCGGGCATGGATGTGTGTGATGTCCTTAGGGTAGTTAGGTTTAATTAGTTCTAAGTTCTAGGCGACTGATGACCTCAGAAGTTAAGTCGCATAGTGCTCAGAGCCATTTGAACCAAGCAATATTGTAACGAATTGCCCTATACTTCCACAATTTTATGAACCTTAGGTGTTTACACCCGACAGTCTCGCTGGAAAAACGTCTGGTACTGTGGGAGACGTTAGGTTCACCGCAGTGATACATCTTCATGACGTCACTATGACGTATCCCATGCCCAGCGATAAATATAGGTCTGAACGCACATCTGTGTGACGTCAGCAACGTGATCAACGTAGTAGGGAAGCTTTTAGCATAGATCTTTTTGGAGGAGGAAGAGATTAGTGTTTAACGTCCCGTCGACGGCTAGATTATTAGAGATGGAGCACAAGCTCGGATTAGGGAAGGATGAAGAAGGAAAGCGGCGGTGCCATTTCGAAGAAACCATCCTGGTATTTGACCGAATGTGAGTCCAATGGGCTAGCCACTGCACTACCCCGCTCGGTAAGATATTTGATAACAGTTAGAGTGAGAGCCGTTGTTTACATGACACCTCGCTTGATATAGTGCATTTAAGCTATAAAATGACGAAGTATATTTGGTGTGTCGCTACCACCACTGTGATCATTGCGAAGTATGAAGAATACGAAATTCCTTATAACACAAAGATGATGGAATCTTACAATGAAATAGCCTCAGCAATCAGCTGCATTCGAAGATGCTACACCGTGGATGATCTTAAGTTTACATATAAAAAGAAAAGATGCAGAAGGAGATGGAGATGTGAAAAGCCAAGTGTGTTCAAAGTGTACATAAGTGAAATAAATCTATTTATTTGTAATCTAAATACCGTACTCAACCTTCACAAATTCCTCCTTAGGTGGTGCTGATTGTAATGCTAAGTAGATAGGTCAGACGGGAAGAAACTTCGTAACCCGCTTTAGAGAGCATGTCAATAATTCCAGTTCAAAGTCAGCACTAAGCGAGCATTTGCACGAAACTGGTCACCTTAGCACTGACATCAGAAAGAATATGCAGATAACACATTTCGAAAACAAAGATAATACCCGTAACATTTTAGAAGAAGTCAAAAAAAGATTCCCTGGTTCTACCTTGAACGCAAAGACAGATCTGAGACATAAAGGTCTTTTAGCACCTTTTGACTGACTAAACAGATAACCCACTATTTTATTGTCACAAGTCGTTAGCTTCCCAGACTACCCTTTGTGTCTGTCCACTAATGTGGTATTGTAATTGTGAAAGAGAGAATTTGTACTACCACTCGGGCTTTATTAGTATTTTACATTTTAACTACCCATTTTCAGTATTTTTATAAAAGGGAGTAAATCTTTTTACATATTTTTTAAGTAGCTTAGCACATATACAGCCGGGCCGCACACTTCACGCCCTCTATAGTGACCGTTTCGTTCCTGTCGCCTTTGACACCATCTGTGAACATCTTCCCCATAGCAAAAAAAAAAAAAAAAAAAAGAAGCTCAAGATTTATATTTTGGTTCACATTTTTCTGTAATAATACGTAAAATGGTACACTGTGGAATTCGAGTACTATATTCCAAACTAGAATAGCTTTCGCGTGTTGCTAAAAACAATGAGGGAATCTTTAGCAGAAATAGCATTCATGATTCAAGTATGAAACAGTGCACCAAAAAATGGTTCAAATGGCTCTGAGCACTATGGGCCTTAACATCTGAGGTCATCAGTCCCCTAGACTTAGAACTACTTAAACCTAACTACCTAAGGGCATCACACACATCCATGCCCGAGGCAGGATTTGAACCTGCGACCGTAGCAAAAGCGCGGTTCCGGACTGAAGCGCCTAGAACCGCTCTGCAACTCAATGGGTCATCTTTACAGTGAGTAGCAATATATCGATTTCCTAACATTGTTCGTTTTTCTTTCGAAGAGTGTGTCCATAACATTTGGTGTCAGGTGAGGATACATACCACATTGCAGCGATATGTTATACTGTATGAAAATACATACTCAGAAATTACTGCCTATTAAACGTATCACAGCTCAACAAAGGTATTTACGAAAATGTTCTATTCGTTGTCGCGCTTCCAGAACATTGGCAACAGAACGAAGTTAGACATTTTCTGAACTAATTTGATTGTCCTCCTGTTCTCATAGAAAACACCAAGGTATCGTAGTTCGAGGCAAATCAACTGGAATTGCTAGACTGGCCTATACAGGGTGATTTTTTTCCACTGTGTTCAAACTCTGGGGATTGATCGATGAGAGGATACGGAACAAAAAGGTCTAATGAACTTACGTCCGGAAATGCATGGTTTCCATGCTAGAGACCATTTATTCAATCAAACATTGTTACAGAGACTGCTTTCTAATACTCACTGTACCATGCAGCTACAGTTACAGAATGTGTTGAAAATGGTTTCCATGTGTCTCAACGCATGGGTGTACGCGCCGTAGCATGTTCTGTCTTATACGTTCACATCGGCCAGCCTGCATCCGAACAGTGTCAAAGGCAGCATGAATACGCTGCTCCAGTGTCTCCACATCTGGGATAGGCTCTGTATACTCGATACTTTTGAGATGGATCCATAACCAGAAATCGCACGAGTTGAGACCTGGTGAACGAGCAGGCCAAGCAACTGGACCCCCTCGTTCGATCCATCGACCAGGGAAGACACGATTGAGATGCGTCCGGACGTTAACGGCGAAGTGGGCTGGAGACCAGCATGTAGCAGCCACATAACCCTTCGAATCATCAATGGCACTTCTTCCAGCAGGAGAGGCAAAGTCACACGCAAGAAACGCCGATAGTTTGGCCTGTTAGGCGACATGGAAGAAAACTGGTCCCAAAATACGGTCACCAATTATCCCGGACCGCACTTTCCGGCCGCACCGGTGCTGATGATACGCTGTCCCTTGCCATGGGGTTCTGCATACTATCCCCTACATGACTGTTATGGCAGCTGAAGATAGCACTCCACATAAAGGTGGCCTCATCTGTGAATGACAAAAATCCCGGAATTGTGGTTGCCTGATGAAGAAACCAGTGACAAAACTGCTCCTGATGTGGAAAGTCTGTCGCCAGTAAGTCTTGCAACGCTATACGCAATAAGTGTAGCAACAATTGTCATGGAGAATGTTCCACTCGGTCCTCTGGCTTACCATGTACAGGCGGGAGAACTGCCTGGTACTGACACGGCGGTCGCCTTCCGTAGTGTTAATTACAGACGGCCGGGGTGACCGAGCGGTTCTAGGCACTGCAGTCTGGAACCGCGTGACCGCTACGGTCGCAGGTTCGAATCCTGCCTCGGGCATGGCTGTGTGTGATGTCCTTAGGTTAGTTAGGTTTAATTGGTTCTAAGTTCTAGGCGACTGATGACCTCAGAAGTTAAGTCGCATAGTGCTCAGAGCCATTTGAACCATTTTTTTGAAGGGTAGAGCCACGGGTCGTAACACGTCTGAAATGTAACGTCCACTGTTCAAAGTGCCGTCAATGCGAACAAGAGGTGACCGAGACGTGTAACCAATGGCACCCCGTAACCACCACCTTGGGTGATACGCCAGTATGGCGATGACGAATACACGCTTCCAATGTGCGTTTACCGCGATGTCGCCAAACACGGAATCGACCATCATGATGCTGTAAACAGAACGTGGATTCATCCGAAAAAATGACGTTTTACCATTTGTGCACCCAGGTTCGTCGTTGAGTACACCATCGCAGGCGCTCCTGTCAAGGGTAACCGCAGCCATGGACTATCAGCTCGGAGACCGAGGATCGAGACGTGGCTGCACGATCCGTTGCAGCCATGCGGATAAGATGCCTGTCATCTCGACTGCTAGTGATACGAGGTCGTTGGGATCCAGCATGGCGGTCCGTATTACCCTCCTGAACACACCGATCCATATTCTGCTAACAGTCATTGGATCTCGACCAACGCGAGCAGCAATGTCGCGATACAACAAACCGCAATCGCGATAGGCTACCATCCGACCTTTATCAAAGTCGGAAACGTGATGGTACGCATTTCTCCTCTTTACATGAGGCATCGCAAAAACGTTTCACCAGGAAACGCCGGTGAACTGCTGTTTGTGTATGAGAAATGGGTTGGAAACATTCCTCATGTCAGCACGTTGTAGGTGTAACCACCGGCGCCAACTTTGTGTGAATGCTCTGAAAAGCTAATCATTTGCATATTACAGCATCTTCTTCCTGTCGGTTAAATTTCGCGTCTGTAGCACGTCATCTTCGTGGTGTAGCAATTTTAATGGCCAGTAGTGTGCTTCACACCTACGAGTGCCATTCTAGCGGAAGTAATGAGCCTCCTTCAACACACTGTGCCATTCCACACCATTGGCCGGACACTTGCAGCAACTAGGCAATGGAATTAACATTCCATGTGTAGGTTACCTCTACAACCACAATGCAAACTGCTGCGTTTGCAGTGGTGTCGTGACAGGGAAGTATGAAGTGATGATGAATAATGGTCTCACGTTGTATTCAGCTATGAATCGTGGTTCTGCACTACACTGGATGACCATCGCTTGTGATTATGGCGGCCAGCTGGGAACAGGTCCGATTTTTTTCTATGCTTTGTTGAGGCACATCGGTGTTACTGCTGGGGTCAAGGTATGGGGAGCCATCAGGTATGACTTCTGGTCACAGCTGTTAATGACTGAGGGAACTCTGGCGACACAATGGTAAATCACGGACATCTTGTGTCCTCATACGTTTCGTGGTTCCATTTTTAACAGGAAAATGCTCTTCTATAAATGGCACGTGCCTCTATGAACTGTCTGCGTGATGCTGAGGTAGTCCTGTGGCCAGCAAGCTTCCCAGATTTGTCCCGGTATAATAAGATGTGTGCGACCAGCTCGGACGTTAACTCCATCCCATTCCCTATACCGACGATGTCAAAGACCAGTTACAACAATTGTGGGCCAGTTAGCGTCAGGAGAGGATAGAACGGCCTTATGAAACCCTTCCCAAACAAGTCACTGTATGTGTCCAGGCCACAGGGGGCTCATCATCATACTGATAAGAGGGCTCGTATTTCATGTTCTTTCTAAATCTGATTCGATTTCTAATCAACGATATAACGTCACATACCGTTTCAACCGGTGACATTTCATTTCGGTTCTTCTTCTCCTTCTGTGTTCTTCACTTCTTTTGTAAATCTGACTAAAGAACTTGCCCCCTCCCTTCTAACAGTAGTTTATAATGGATCGTTGGAGCAACGAATTGTTCCAAGCGAATGAGAAAAGGTGCAGGTCTTTCCTGTTTTCATTAAGAATCATCAGACAGATTCACATAATTATGGGCCTATGTCGCTAACGCCAATCTGGACATCTTGAAACCTCACGTGTTACATCTCATGCTATAGTTTTGTGGTGTCGTTTTTCAGCAGGACACAGCTCGTCCACAAATGGAACGTATCTCTATAAACTTCTGGTGTGATACTGAGATAGCCCTGCTGCCAGGAAGATGCCCATCTCTATCCCCAACAGAGCATGGGTGGGACAAGCTCGGTCGTCGACTTCAGTATCATTTCTAAAAACCCTGAATACGAAGAACCAATTACAAAAATTGTGGGCGAGTTTGCCTCAGGAGGCGATATAACGGCTTATCACATTCTTCCCAACCGAATCAGTGCATGCATCCAGGCTAGGAGGTGCAACATCATACTGATAAATCGGCTGGTCATGCCAAGCCCTTTGTAAATTTGACTCAGTTTCTTATCACCGAAATAACATCACATATCCTCTCAAGATGTGAAATTTTATTTAATACGTCAAAGATCCACCTCAGTTGCGAAAAGTTACTGGTCTTTACCCAGGTTTCAGCTAGAGTAATCTAGCCTTCTTCAGAAGCGTAAAATAAACTTCTGCTTCTGAAGAAGGCTAGATTACTCTAGCTGAAACCTGGGTAAAGACCAGTAACTTTTCGCAACTGAGGCGGATCTTTGACGTATTAATTTATTACAGTTGCTGACAGGGCTGCAACATGTTAAAAATTCTTGAAGTTTTATTTTGTTTCCTCCGCCGCTTCTGGGTGCTTCACTTTTTTGTGACGCAGTGCAAATTTGACGAACGAACTTTCTTCCATTGTAGGAGTAGACCATTGGGGCAACGAAGTGTTCCAAGCGACTGAGAAAAGATGCAGATCTTTCCTGTTTTCATTAAGGGTCATCGGACAGATTCACATAATTATGGGCCTATGTCACTAACTTCAGTCTGTAGAATTATGTAACTCATTTTACAGCTACGTTTACGTGCCTCTTTGGTAAATGAAAATCTCATCTATACGAACCAACAACAATTCCAGAAATATAAATCTTGTGATCCAGAAGGCAGCAGATAATGGCTACTACTCGTAGATCGATGTCGTGTGCTTTGACTTCCGGAAGGCTTTCAGTTGAGTCCTGCCCTGTTACCTAGCGAGCAGCTTGTGGAATATTGCACAAGCTTTGTGTCTACATTCGAGAGTTCCTAGCAGAACATGTTGTTACCAACGACGCGAAATTGTCAGGCCCAAAAGTAATCTCGAGAGCACGGCAAAGAGAGTCTTGTAGAGGCGTTAGTACTCATTTTGTATATAAATGATCTTGTGGATGGCTGTCCGCGGTAGCCGAGCGGTTCTAGGCGCTTCAGTCCGGAACCGCGTGACTGCTACGGTCGCAGGTTCTAACCCTGCCTCGGGTATGGATGTGTGTGATGTCCTTAGGTTAGTTAGGTTTAAGTAGTTCTAAGTTCTAGGGGTCTGATGACCTCAGATGTTAAGTCCCATAGTGCTCAGAGTCGTTTGAACCATCTTGTGGATGACGTCAGGAGCTCCGAGCAACTGTTCACGGAAGAAGTTGTTAATAGGCTGTCGCAAAAATAAAGTATCAAAATGCAGGGATGCTTGCGAAGGATCGACACTTGATGCAGAGACTGGGACTTGACTCTCAACATAAATAAATGTAGCGTATTGCTTGAAAATAGACAGAAAGGCCTTTTATTTTCCGATTACACTATTGCCGATAAATCACTGGAAACAGTAAGAAGCGTAAAATATCTGGGAGTGATCGTCCGTAGTACCAAAAAAAGTCGTGTGACGAGGGCCTCCCGTCGGGTAGACCGCTCGCCTGGTGCAAGTCTTTCGATTTGACGCCACTTCGGCGACTTGCGCGTCGATGGGTATGAAATGATGATGATTAGGACAACACAACATCCAGTCCCTGTACGGAGAAAATCTCCGACCCAGCCGGGAATCGAACCCGGGCCCTTAGGATTGACAGTCTGTCGCGCTGACCAATTTTTTTTTTTTTTTTTTGTTGATCTCATTTTGTTCGATACTGTTTGTTCTATTTCTTCGGGGCGGACGTCCCATGACGCTTGTTGAAGTTGATCGTTGATGCATTAACTCAGTTTTTTTTATTACGGAAGGCAGCTAACCCTCTGACCGAACACTCTGAGCTACCGTGTCGGCACCCACTCAGCTACCGGGGGCGAACGTCCGTAGTACTATGGTGAAACGACCATATAAAACAAGTTGTAGCGAAAGCTGATGTCAGAATAAGATTAATTGTAGAATTCCCAAGGAAACATAATTAATCTACGGAAGAGGTTCCTTACAAAATCCTCGTTCGAACGATTCTTGAGTACTGCTCGCCAGTCTAGGAAAGTCGTGAAAACGCTCATCGAGCTCCAGTGCCGGTTGCTGTAACAGAGGCGTAGTGCTCAACGAGAGGTTAATTTACTTTGAAAAGTATCCAAGAAGTGCCAGGAAACACGTTACTCCCTAACACACATATTGCGAAAATGACCGTGGCAGAAAAATTAGAAATTATACGTTGTACCGAGGACTGCCGACAGCTAGTCTTCCCACCCAAACACATTTGTGATTGGAACAAGAAAGAATTAAATCGTAGTGGTAATAGACTAACCGTGCACTAAATTCCGAAAGGTCATTTGCGGGGGATAATTGTAGCTGTAGACAAACACTCACTCATTACACGAAAGGATTAAGGTGAGAATCGTAGGGCATGTTGTAAAAATAGTGCTGGCATCAAACTGTCCTAATTTAGGAACAATCTAAATCATTGCAGGCAAGTCGATATTTCACTTCAGATGCTGTCGAAGGCAAGACCAGATTTCTAGTGCTAAGCAAATACATAAGAAGAAATGTCTCAGAATGAGCATTTGGTAGAAGAGTTACATATGTTTTTAAACGGCAAACTTGATCTCATGCTCCCATTTTTTACTTAAGCTCCTTTGATTATCTATTATTTATATCTCCGTCATTTATTTCGGAAGCTAATACTGCAATAATCACGGCGTACATAAAAGAAACGTTCGCATTAGCAAATTCAAATCTCTTCGAGTTATGTACACTCCTGGAAATGGAAAAAAGAACACATTGACACCGGTGTGTCAGACCCACCATACTTGCTCCGGACACTGCGAGAGGGCTGTACAAGCAATGATCACACGCACGGCACAGCGGACACACCAGGAACCGCGGTGTTGGCCGTCAAATGGCGCTAGCTGCGCAGCATTTGTGCACCGCCGCCGTCAGTGTCAGCCAGTTTGCCGTGGCATACGGAGCTCCATCGCAGTCTTTAACACTGGTAGCATGCCGCGACAGCGTGGACGTGAACCGTATGTGCAGTTGACGGACTTTGAGCGAGGGCGTATAGTGGGCATGCGGGAGGCCGGGTGGACGTACCGCCGAATTGCTCAACACGTGGGGCGTGAGGTCTCCACAGTACATCGATGTTGTCGCCAGTGGTCGGCGGAAGGTGCACGTGCCCGTCGACCTGGGACCGGACCGCAGCGACGCACGGATGCACGCCAAGACCGTAGGATCCTACGCAGTGCTGTAGGGGACCGCACCGCCACTTCCCAGCCAATTAGGGACACTGTTGCTCCTGGGGTATCGGCGAGGACCATTCGCAACCGTCTCCATGAAGCTGGGCTACGGTCCCGCACACCGTTAGGCCGTCTTCCGCTCACGCCCCAACATCGTGCAGCCCGCCTCCAGTGGTGTCGCGACAGGCGTGAATGGAGGGACGAATGGAGACGTGTCGTCTTCAGCGATGAGAGTCGCTTCTGCCTTGGTGCCAATGATGGTCGTATGCGTGTTTGGCGCCGTGCAGGTGAGCGCCACAATCAGGACTGCATACGACCGAGGCACACAGGGCCAACACCCGGCATCATGGTGTGGGGAGCGATCTCCTACACTGGCCGTACACCACTGGTGATCATCGAGGGGACACTGAATAGTGCACGGTACATCCAAACCGTCATCGAACCCATCGTTCTACCATTCCTAGACCGGCAAGGGAACTTGCTGTTCCAACAGGACAATGCACGTCCGCATGTATCCCGTGCCACCCAACGTGCTCTAGAAGGTGTAAGTCAACTACCCTGGCCAGCAAGATCTCCGGATCTGTCCCCCATTGAGCATGTTTGGGACTGGATGAAGCGTCGTCTCACGCGGTCTGCACGTCCAGCACGAACGCTGGTCCAACTGAGGCGCCAGGTGGAAATGGCATGGCAAGCCGTTCCACAGGACTACATCCAGCATCTCTACGATCGTCTCCATGGGAGAATAGCAGCCTGCATTGCTGCGAAAGGTGGATATACACTGTACTAGTGCCGACATTGTGCATGCTCTGTTGCCTGTGTCTATGTGCCTGTGGTTCTGTCAGTGTGATCATGTGATGTATCTGACCCCAGGAATGTGTCAATAAAGTTTCCCCTTCCTGGGACAATGAATTCACGGTGTTCTTATTTCAATTTCCAGGAGTGTATTTAACCAAAAGATTTTCCATGCAAAAAGTACAGCCAGGTGCACCAACAGGAACAAATGTTGTACATGACTTATCATTCAAAGACACTGCATATCACTTACAATAATTTAGTAGTTGGGTACATAGCAGTTTTTTACGCTGTGGGACGCAGGAATCTGTCAGAGAATCGGTGAAAGGTTTTGTCCAATCACATAGTTGTATTTAGACCTATTTTTTGTTTTAGCACAGTTACCATAGACTGAAACGCACTTTAGGTTCTCCATTGTAGAAAAAACATGTATTCCTATCACCTCTTCGTAAAATCTTCTACGAATAAGAAACGTTTTCAGCTAGGTATGGTGTCAATTTATTTCTAAAATCACTTTATTTATATCCGTTTGATCGTTCAGAACTATGGGTTAAATTGTTAGCGATTTTTAACCCGAGCGGTGTGGCGCAACCGTTAAGCAATGGACCCCTCATCCGGAAGGAGTGTTGTTAAGATTCCTTTATGACTACCCAGAGCTACATTTTCCGTATTTGCCATAAATTTCTTAAGGGAAAAGTAGCAATAGTTCTTCCGAAAAGGCTACAGCAATTGGCGGTCTCGTCCTTGTCCAGGGCGAAATGTTCTCTATGTCTAATGAACTCGTCTTCGAGAGGGCATTGACGCCTAATATTCTTCTCTCTGTGTTCAGCGCTTTAGTAAGAATCAGTAGGGGATAGTGTAGGTAATTTTTCCGTACTGTTGTTTTCGAATGGTGGTTGGTTGTTGAGGGGACATTATAAGGCAGTAAATATACGTAGCCAGATATTAGTATTCCCAGCAGTGTAAATAATGTCCTACGTATGATTCTGAGATGGAAGCCACATATTAGCCTACTTTATTCCAAGCAATGAATAGTTTTTACCTCAGCCAAGATTGTTCCGTTGTTGTAAAATACAATTTGAAAATAAATGGACAAAATAACCTGAGTTTCTTTAATCTCCAAAGTCTGTTATTATATACCTGTAACGCAAATACCATAGAATTTAGGGGTTACAGAATACGTATAATATGTGATTTGTAGCACTTGTCAATGTGGCATAGCAAAGGGGAGTGTACATTTGGACGTTGATGTTAACCTGTAACATCAATTGTAACAATGTGATCTGGAGGACCACAGAGGAAAGAGAAAGTCATAGGGGAGTTTACATTTGAACGTCGATGTCAACTTGTAAGATTAAATCACTTGTAGCTATGTGAAGTGATCTGGAGGACCTCAGAGGAAATGATGAGTCGTGTTTAGAAACACGGCAAATAAAACGATTCGATACCTGGTGCTTCCGTAATTGAGATTACGCCAGAAAACTGGCAATTCTCTACTTACGCAATGTGCGTGGTGAGCAGTTTTATTGAGAGGAAAAACGGCGATTCAAAATGTTTCAAATTTTTCATTTCGATTTCTTTCATATGACACGCGGTACTGCCTCTTTGACAAGACAGCGGCTGAACGTGGGCTGGCATGGTAGCGACTGTTTTGCATAACATCCACGCTCCACGTGAACATCCTCCCACGGTGGTACCGCTGATAACGAACGCTGCGTTTGAGTACCGCTGAAGGAAGGGCCCCCCACTTAAGCACGTTCTGCCGGCCAATGGGAAGACTGGGGGAGCGGTCACGTAGGCCGCGCGGTACGGGTTGGTGAGAATGCGCCGGTATTCAGAACGCTCTCTTGCCTGCCAGCTCGGACCGCGACCAGATGTGTCCACTAGTTCCTCCCTTTGGGGGCGCAGTGGCTGTCAGTTTAACTGTGGCAGCCTCCTGTTGCCGTAGCGAGTTTGAGTTTGGTGTACCCTTTAGATGTAGGCTTTTGGAGAAATAAAACCTCCACCAGTTACTGGAATGAGTCTTTCCCTTCGAAGGTTTTCTCCCAACACCATCGGACGCGCCACTTTTGCTCATTTCCGATCACGACCAAGTCCAGCACGTACAAAGTGGTATCAGCTGAAATGGGATAAGCTCACCTTTACGTCCGATTGACACGTTTCCGTCTGCGGATTGTTGCCGCTTCAATCTGATGGATACGAGCTGGCAGAGCCTGTTGGCCTGGTAGTTAGTATGTAACCTGGGCCATGGTAGGAAATTTCGACATCCTGTTTGCGCCTGGATGCGCACACTGTGCACTCGCCGCGTGTCAGCGCGTGCCGAACGTACCGTTAATGCATTAGGCCGTAGACGACGTCTTTGCTGCGTGGGCGTGCTCTCCCGGACCGCGCCGCGGTTCTGCCGCAGTCTTCGCATCGGTGCGAGCGCACAGTCTGACGCACGCCACAGACCACGCCGCTCCTGCGCACTGTCCTGTTTTCTCGTCGCTCTGCCGAGGGTCCACGCAGCCTCACCGCCGCACGCAGATGTCGCTGCCGCCGCCCCGTCATCTCGACGTCCGGCGCTGCGCCGTACCGCTAGTCCGCCGACACCATCGCCTTCGCCGCTGCCTCCGCCGATACACGACGTTGATGTAAGTGTCGCTGTAATGTGTCCTTACTTCTCTCAACTGTCTGCGCTGCGAGCTTCAGCCGCGGGAACTCGTCACTGTTTAGTATAGGTTACTATCGAGACCCCTCTTATGTAACGTTGTTGATCTACACAAATCTTGGCCCTAATACGGTAACCATGCCTGATACGCGTTCGCGTACTTTGCCAGAGCGGCCAAATGGCTCTGAGCACTATGGGACTTAACATCTTAGGTCATCAGTCCCCAGAGCGGCCAGAAACGGCTTCTGCAGCCGCTGTTGCTTCAAATAATAAGATAGATCGTCTCACGCTCCAACAAACACAACTTAATCAAATGGAACTTGACAAACAAACGAGTATCGTCACATACAGATAAATATACGACATAGTAGAAAATCACATGACTATAACAATACTACAAGTAATATCTACATTAAATTTAGAGATAAGTCCGAAATAACAAGTAAAATAACGATTTTCCTGTTTGTACAAAGGAATGCAAGTAATTCTTTAGCTTTTTGGACAATTATTTTCGAACATGCAATTGTGTAATACGTAAAATGTATAAGATGCAAACTGTAAAGCAGGTGAGGCTCCTCTTCTTCTTATGACGTGGTCAACTGGAGGAAGTAATTGTAGTAACAAATAGTACTGTTAAATCTTACACACAAGCCAGATAGAGCTAATCTCACGAAATACATACATAAAATAGTAACCATAGTTGAATAGAAGATGCTACTTCAGATGAGACGGGCCCGAAATGTTTACCGAAGCCCTGCCACTTGAAATAGCCAAGTAAAGGGACCTCTTTTATTATCTAAATCTTTCCTTTCTTCTGTTATTTCTTCTTAAGAATATAGTTTAAATAATTTCCTTGCCCAAAATGTACTTCATGTATCACATTTTTCTTTAATTAGTAATGTAATTATGTAAAGGGCAAGAAAAAAATACGAGCAACAGCACTGAGAGAGCTGTAGAAAAAGATGAAGAGTTTGTCTCTGCAGCTTGTCGCTAATTTTTAATAGCAAACGACCCACCATAATAACCAAGGCGGTGAGTCACTCTATAATGTTAATAAGTAAATAAATAAATAATAACTTGACAAATTAGAGTTACAGAGAATCTCGATGAAGCTGTAAGTAAGCCCCACAGTGGAACCCGGCGCTCGTCGATACAGACAGCTGCGAGCTCCTCCAGAGCTCCTGCAGTGGATCCCATCTTATGTTGCCAGTTCTCCCCCTGTAGTTACTTCTGTACCTTCATTTTATGGAAAACTGGGTGAAAATACGAATTGACGCATGGTGCAGGGAATGGCAATTGAATCTCAATGTAGACAAGTGTAATGCGCTGCGAATACATAGAAAGAAAGATCCTTTATCATTTAGCTACAATATAGCAGGTCAGCAACTGGAAGCAGTTAATTCCATAAATTATCTGGGAGTAGGCATTAGGAGTGATTTAAAACGGAATGATCATATAAAGTTGATCGGCGGGAATGCAGATGCCAGACTGAGATTCATTGGAAGAATCCTAAGGAGACGCAATCCGAAAACAAAAGAAATAGGTTACAGTACACTTGTTCGCCCACTGCTTGAATATTGCTCACCAGTGTGGGATCCGTACCAGATAGGGTTGATAGAAGAGATAGAGAAGATCCAACGGAGAGCAGCGCGCTTCGTTACAGTATCATTTAGTAATCGCGAAAGCGTTACGGAGATGACAGGTAAACTCCAGTGGAAGACTCTGCAGGAGAGACGCTCAGTAGCTCGCTGCGGGCTTTTGTTGAAGTTTCGAGAACGTACCTTCACCGACGAGTCAAGCAGTAGATTGCTCCCTCCATACCTATATCTCGCGAAGATACCATGAGGATAAAATCGCAGAGATTAGAGCCCACACAGATGCATACCGACAATCTTTCTTTCCACGAACAATACGAGACTGGAATAGAAGGAAGAACCGATAGAGGTACTCAAAGTACCCTCCGCCACACACCGTCAGTAGATGTAGATGTAGAAATCTCATCACATTTCTCCAAAATGCCCGTGATACACGGCGGACATGTTCCTCGCCTGACAGCTTTCTTTTGAACGTAACAAAGTTAAAACTTTCTGGCGATGCACGCAGGTATGTGGAATCAGTTGATATGTTGCGTGACGCAGTCACTTTCGATGTCCTGGCCAATGGGTTAGCGAAAGCTACTCCGACGAACGAGGTGTCAGTTATTACCGAGATCGGTTATCGACACATCGACAGAAGAACGGAGAGGAGTTCGAAGCGTTCGCTGATCGCATTAGAACGGTATCTAGCGAAACTTATGCCTAAGGGAAGGATCAAACCTGTAGTTACGTGCTAATCGAAGAGACAGAAGCCAGAGCGATTGATGTGTTCATACGGGGAATTAACCCATAGATCGAGAGTGAGATAGAACTAACATCCCCCACTTCTTTGCATGAGACAGTGCGATTGGCGTTAATATTCCAAGAAGTAGGATGGCTCGTTGCGGCCCCTGCATGAAGTAATAAACTGCGCCGAGTTTTTGTCAATAACACCGTTTGTCTACATCTACATCTACATCTACATTTATACTCCGCAAGCTACCCAACGGTGTGTGGCGGAGGGCACTTTACGTGCCATTGTCATTACCTCCCTCTCCTGTTCCAGTCGCGTAAGGTTCGCGGGAAGAACGACTGCCGGAAAGCCTCCGTGCGCGCTCGAATCTCTCTAATTTTACATTCGCGATCTCCTCGGGAGGTATAGGTAGGGGGAAGCAATATATTCGATACCTCATCCAGAAACGCACCCTCTCGAAACCTGGACAGCAAGCTACACCGCGATGCAGAGCGCTTCTCTTGCAGAGTCTACCACTTGAGTTTGCTAAACATCTCCGTAACGGTATCACGCTTACCAAATAACCCTGTGACGAAACGCGCCGCTCTTCTTTGGATCTTCTCTATCTCCTCTGTCAACCCGACCTGGTACGGATCCCACACTGATGAGCAATACTCAAGTATAGGTCGAACGAGTGTTTCGTAAGCCACCTCCTTTGTTGATGGACTACATTTTCTAAGGACTCTCCCAATGAATCTCAACATGGCACCTGCCATACCAACAATTAATTTTATATGATCATCCCACTTCAAATCGTCCCGTACGCATACTTCCAGATATTTTACAGAAGTAACTGCTACCAGTGTTTGTTCCGCTATCATATAATCATACAATAAAGGATCCTTCTTTCTATGTATTCGCAATACATTACTTTTGTCTATGTTAAGGGTCAGTTGCCATTCCCTGCACCAAGTACCTATCCACTGCAGATCTTCCTGCACTTCGCTGCAATTTTCTAATGCTGGAACTTCTCTGTATACTACAGCATCATCCGCGAAAAGCCGCATGGAACTTCCGACACTATCTACTAGGTCATTTATATATATTGTGAAAAGCAATGGTCCCATAACACTCCCCTGTGGTACGCCAGAGGTTACTTTAACGTCTGTAGACGTCTCTCCATTGAGAACAACATGCTATGTTCTGTTTGCTAAAAACTCTTCAGTCCAGCCACACAGCTGGTCTGATATTTCGTAGGCTCTTACTTTGTTTATCAGGCGACAGTGCGGAACTGTATCGAACGCCTTCCGGAAGTCAAGGAAAATGGCATCTACCTGGGAGCCTGTATCTAATATTTTCTGGGTCTCATGAACAATTAAAGCGAGTTGGGTCTCTCACGATCGCTGTTTCCGGAATCCATGTTGATTCCTACAGAGTAGATTCTGGGTTTCCAGGAACGACATGATACGCGAGCAAAAAACATGTTCTAAAATTCTACAACAGATCGATGTCAGCCTATAGTTTTGCGCATCTGCTCGACGACCCTTCTTGAAAACTGGAAGTACCTGTGCTCTTTTCCAATCATTTGGAACCTTCAGTTCCTCTAGAGACTTGCGGTACACGGCTGTTAGAAGTGGCGCAAGTTCTTTCGCGTACTCTGTGTAGAATCGAATTGGTATCCCGTCAGGTCCAGTGGACTTTCCTCTGTTGAGTGATTTCAGTTGCTTTTCTATTCCTTGGACACTTATTTCGATGTCAGTCATTTTTTCGTTCGTGCGAGGATTTAGAGAAGGAACTGCAGTGCGGTCTTCCTCTGTGAAACAGCTTTGAAAAAAGGTGTTTAGTATTTCAGCTTTACGCGTGTCATCCTATGTTTCAATACCATCATCATCACAGAGTGTCTGGATATGCTTTTTCGGTCCACTTACTGATTTAACGTAAGACCAGAACTTCCTAGGATATTCTGTCAAGTCGATACATAGAATTTTACTTTAGAATTCACTGAACGCTTTACGCATAGCCCTCCTTACGCTAACTTTGACATCGTTTAGCTTCTGTTTGTCTGAGAAGTTTCCTAAGGAAAGGATCAAACCTGTAGTTATGTGCTAATCGAAGAGACAGAAGCCGGAACGATTGATGTGTTCATAAGGGGAATTAACCCACAGAATGAGAGTGAGATAAAAGTAGCTTCCCCCACTTCTCTGCATGAGACAGTGCGATTGACGTAAATATTTGAAGAAGTAGTATGACTCGTTGCGACCCCTGCATGAAGTAATGAACTGCGCGGAGTTTTTGTCAATAACACCGTTTGTCAGCGGTGTGGAAAGCCAAACAACATCGCAAAGCGTTGTCGCGCTCCTTGTTGCACAAAATACCTCACTATAGGGCATCCAAGCGATAATTATCCACAGCACAATAGACGAAGTTTGCCACAAAGGGCTTCTCCGCAACCCCGAGTGGAACAATACTCAATGGAGTGAGGGGCAGGCCCTGCCACTCACTCTCGCTCCCAGCCAGAACTATGAACCTTGTTAAGATAGGAAGGATTAATGAGGTGGGAAAGTTAATATTAGAAAGTAAACTCGGAGGAAAGAGTGTCCGTATGTTGGTACATACAGGAGCTCAAACTAGTATTTTATTTGTGTCCTAACATGGCAGACGTGTGCTCAAGCCGTCGTGGTACGATATAAATGGCTTAGGCGAGAAGGTAATAATAAAGTCTGGAACTGTTTTGGCGATCTGCAAATCAACGGGAAAAATATGGGTTTGACATAGAAGTAGTGAGGAGAGACAAACGAGATTTTGATGCCATTTTAGGGAATGATTTGCTGCACCGTTTTCAGGCGCTGATAGATTACAAGCCACGAACAATTCATTGAGGCAACCCACTGTTTTGGCAGTAAGCATGTGCCTCAGTCGCGAGGAACTCGGGGTTATGAGGCGTCTTCCTCAAGTTCCGCGAGAACCACATACATGGGCGTTAAAACCTCCCAAATCTGACAGAATCAGCGGAGGTATGGCAAAAGTTCTCTTGATTTGTGTGAAAACTAGAAAACTGCCGAGATCGAACTTTCTGGTCGATCCGCGCAGCCAGAAGGCCGTTCTTAACCGGTTGCAAATCCTTGTGAGAGATGCATAAGTAAATCAGGAATTTAAGAAAGGAAGTTTAGAGTACCAGTTTGCACTGGAAATTTCAGTCAACGAGATATCGATGTTCCACGTGGAACAATATTGGTAGGTGGAGAACAGGTTACAGATACAGAAGTTCAGTATGAAAACAGTTTAAGCAAAGTAGGAAGAAAAATTTGCCAGTGAGAAAGGTTTGTAAAATTATGCCTTTGTTAAGGAATCAGTTACGAAAGAAGTTGGCACATTTGCCTAAGTCAGATCAGAATCTTTTGTACTCAGTTCTAGAGGAATATGTGTGGCTATACGAGAAATGGCAGTATTTGCCAGCACATGAAATCGTAAAGCACGAAATTCCCACTGGAGATGTTAGACCGAGCGCTCAGAAACCGAACCGTAAAGACTACAATATCATTTACAATCGGCTGCTGAAGAAACTATTCAACAGCAGCTGGCTGCAGGGATAATTCAACACTCTACAAGCCCATGCTCGTCACTCATCGTCTTGGTCCCAAATAAATCATTAAATCGAGGAAAATCCTATCGTCTATGTGTCCATTTGAGAGCAGTAAGCAGACTCACCACCCCTAACACTTATCATCTGCCCTATATCAACGAAACGTTGGACACATTAGGGATTTATGAGCATTTCACCACCCTTGACCTGCACTCTGTGTACCACCAAATTCCGATTGCGCGACAAGATCGACGCAAAACCGCTTTTGTGATTATATGAGTTTCTCCGTATGCCTTTTAAGCTATGAAATACGCCTGCCACTTTTCGAAGGTTCGCTGACTTACTATTGAGAAGTTTGAAGCTTACTATGTGTCTTGAGTATCTGGATGATATGATAATTTTTTCAAGGGCGATTGAGGAACACGTAGGGAGATTAAGTTGTATGTTGTCTAGATTGCAAAGTGCATACCTAAGATTGAATACAAAGAAGTATTCATTTGACAAGTCACAGGTCCAGTACCTGGAAAATATTGTTAGTGCAGATGGCATTAAGCGAGACCCTAGGGGACAGAAGCTGTAGACAATTTTCCTGTCTGTGCAAACGTTAAAGGGTTGCAATCGTTTTTCGGTATAGCAAATTATTATCGCTGTTTTGTAAAGGACTGTGCTATGATAGCCAAGCCATTGACGAAGTTGTTAAAGAAGGTTGTTGAATTCGCGTCGACCGAGGAGTGTGAGATAGCTATGAACAAAATTAAAAACGATTTAACTAGTTCAACTTTGCTAATCTACCGATATTTTTAAAAACCATTTATTCTTTCCACAGACGCATTGACTACGCCATGGGCGCAATTCTTTCTTAGGAATATAATGGTGAGGAAAGGCCTATAGTTTACACCTCTAGGCCGATGAATTCAGCTGAGATTAATTATACACTGGTGTCCAAAATTAAAGCAACAAACGGAAATTTTCCAAGGTTGCGTTTATTTTGCCACAAAACAGCATAAACAGGTGATAGTAAAGTAGAAATAATGTAAAGAATACAGAGCATAAACAACTGAAACATGGATAACGGTAGACAAATATGTTCTTCGTTTTTTTCAACTTAACGGATTTGCACACACATTCCGACAACTGGTTAATGTGCTCAGTATGGGATGTGACCACTTCTGGCCTCACAACGACGTACCATGCTGTGAATGATGTCATCAGTCTCATGTTGAGGCAATAACGCCCATTCTTCCTGCAGAGCTGTTCGCAGTCTTGGAGAGTGGTTGGTGGATGCTGACGTGAAGCAATCTGTCTCCCTAGTGCATCCCAGACATGCCCTATGGGATTCAAATCTGGAGAGTGAGCAGGCCACGCCATGCGTGCTATATCTTCCGTTTCCAAGAAAGCATCAACCATCCGTGCTCTATGAGGTCGAGCGTTATCGTCTATAAGTTCGAAGCCTGGGGCCACACACCTCCCAAAAATAGCGACTGATGTCCCAAGATCTCGTCACGATACCTGGCAGCAGTTAAACCTTGCCGATTCACCTTTACAATTTCATGAAGAGGAGTTCGAGTGGTAAAGATAATCCCTGCCCACACCGATATCGGTCTCTTTGCACAATGTTAAGTCCCGAAATCGTGGTCCACGTTCCCTCCAGATGCGAATCCATCGAGAATAACTCTCCAGACTAAATTGGGACTTATCTGTGAAAACAACATTGGCCCATTGTTCGAGAGTCCAGGTGGCATGTAGATGTTCCCTTTTGTGAAGACGCGTCAGAGATTGACATAGAGCAGGTCTCCGACAATAAAGGCCACTCCGCCGAAGCCTTCTGTACACCGTTCGCCTCGATACAACACGTCCAGTGGATACTGCGAGGTCACATGCCAGTGGGGGTTCTGTTGTGCCCTTACAGCCAAATAACGGTCCTCACTTCTTATGTCACACGTGTTCGGCCCTGTCCTGGTCTTTGGTACACAGTTTCGGTCTCTATAAACTGTGGCTGCATCCAAGAAGCAACAGAACGATTCACATTAAACCATCGGGCCATATCAGTTTGAAACTGTTCTGCTTCCTTTCTTTCTATAGACCTCCACCGCAGGGTCTGATAGGCATCTTCTTTGTGTCTCACTGCACCGTCTGTCACTGTGTACACAGGGATTATGGACGTGGGGCTATTCGGCAAATACTACCTCGTTTCATGGGTGCCCTGACATCATCGTTGGCATGGTTGTCCGTTTATCGGAGCGCCATCTTCCGTGCAGAACACGATCTTACGGATATTTGGTTGGCAGTTCGTATGACTGTGTCGTGAATTAGACACAGGACAGGGAAATAGCGGCTTGTTGCTTTAATTTTGGACACCAGTGTAGTACTACCAAGAAACAACTTTTAGTCCTTATGTTTGAAGTTACTTATTTTAAACGCTACCTATATGGACGCAACTGCACTGTGGTCACTGATCACTACGCCCTTGTATGGATGTTAAGTTTAAAAGAACCCAGTACTCACGTAATTCGCTGGGGTCGAAGGTGGCAAAGTATGAATACCCAGTACGTGACAAGACCCGCTTAGGCAACAGAGTGGCAATATCTAAACAATTACAGCAGCTGCTACGGCAAAATGTCATGGTAGTTTACAGGCCTGCCATAATGGGGGACGTGCAATGAATGCTAGGATAGCCTCTCGCTTTTGGTGGAAAGACTGATGTACGGAAATTTTAGTCACATGTAGTTGGTACTCCGGAGAATTATTGACTCTCACCTTTATCTACGATAGCAATGCAAGCCAAAGCAATTAATTAAAATTCATAGCAGCACCGCACCTGCTGAAGAGGCGGATGAACTATCCACTACATCATACTGCCACTACAGGTACCACACCTGCATGGACCACCCTAGTACGTCTCCGTCACCAATATAAATTCCAGTCCACGCCTCATCCCATTGTTACACTATATGATCAAAAGTATCCGGACACCAACAAAAACATACGTTTTTCATATTAGATGCATTGTGCTGTCACCTACTGCCAGGTACTCCTTATCAGCAACCTCAGTAGTCATTAGACATCGTGAGAGAGCAGAATGGGGCGCTCTGCGGAACTCACGGACTACGAACGTGGTTCAAATTGCTCTGAGCACTATGGGACTTAACATTTGAGGTCATCAGACCCCTAGAACTTAGAACTACTTAAACCTAACTAACCTAAGGACATCACACACATCCATGTCCGAAGCAGGATTCGACCCTGCGACCGTAGCGGTCTCGCGGTTCCAGACTGTAGCGCCTTGAACCGCTCGGCCACAACGGCCAGCACTTCGAACGTGGTCAGGTGATTGGGTGTCACCTGTGTCATGCGTCTGTACGCGAGATTTCAACACTCCTAAACATCCCTAGCTCCACTGTTTCCGATGTGATAGTGAAGTGAAAACGTGAAGGGACACGTACAGCACAAAAGCGCACAGGCCGACCTCATCTGTTGACTGACAGGGGCCGCTGACAGTTGAAGAGGGTCGTAATGTGTAATAGGCAGACATCTATCCAGACTATCACACAGGAATTCCACACTGCATCAGGATCCACTGCAAGTACTATGACAGGCGGGAGGTAAGAAAACTTGGATATCATCTTCGAGGGGCTGCTCATAAGCCACACATCACGCCGATAAATGCCAAACGACGCCTTGCTTGGTGTAAGGAGCGTAAACATTGGACGATTGAACAGTGGAAAAACGTTGTGTGGAGTGACGAATCACGGTACACATTGTGGCGATCCGATTGCAGGGTGTGGGTATGGCGAATGCCCGGTGAACGTCATCTGTCGGCGTGTGCAGTGCCAACAGTAAAATCTGGAGGCGGTGGTGTTATGGTGTGGTCGTGTTTTTCGTGGAGGGGGCTTGAACCCTTTGTTGTTTTGCGTGGCACTATCACAGCACAGGCCTACATTGATGTTTAAATCACCTTCTTGCTTTCCACTCTTGTCGGCCGGAGTGGCCGAGCGGTTCGAGGCGCGACAGTCTGGAAACGCACGACCGCTACGGTCGCAGGTTCGAATCCTGCCTCGGGCATGGATGTGTGTGATGTCCTTATGTTAGTTAGGTTTAAGTAGTTCTAAGTTCTAGGGGACTGATGACCTCAGAAGTTAAGCCCCATAGTGCGCAGAGCCATTTGAACCATTTTTGAACCTTACCACCGTTGAAGAGCAATTCGGGGATAGTGATTGCATCTCTCAGCACGATCGAGTACCGGTTCATAATGCACGGCCTGTGGTGGAGTGGTTACACGACAATAACATCCCTGTAATGGACTGGCGTGCACAGAGTCATGACCTGAATCCTATAAAACACCTTTGGGATGTTTTGGAACGCCGACTTCGTGCCAGGCCCCACCGATCGACATCGATACCTCTCCTCAGTGCAGCACTCCGTGAAGAATGGGCTGCCACTCCCCAGGAAACCATCCAGCACCTGATGGAACGTATACCTGCGAGAGTGGAAGCTGTCATCAAGACTAAGGGTGGACGAACACCATGCTGAATTCCAGCATTACCGATAGAGGACCCACGAACTTGTAAGCAATTTTCAGCCAGGTGTACGGATACTTTTGATCACATAGAGTATTACCCTTCAGTATTGCCAAGGCTCTCCGTTATTGGAATAGCACCTTAGCAATGAGCGAAATGGGGTTAATCCTGCCTGTATCTCAAGCGTAGGTGACATATTAATCACATATAGTTGATATTTCTTAATATGCTTACTCCCACACATCCTAGAATACCTACATCGGACTTAGTGGCAGAAAGCACGACTCTGAAGAATTTTTACAAACTCTGAGCGTATAGCGAGCCTGCCCCCTACGCGTCAGAATTATGAAGCCTCTGCTGGACAAACATGTCGGACTTACTCAAACTTTTGAAGAAAAGAACACTGGTACAAGACGCCGGAATAACGCATTTGGGTACATGATCGTCATTTAGTGACCAATCACAGTGCGAAAGCTATTGCAAGTTTTTGACAGTTAATACTGTAATCAACCACAATGGAGATATTCTTTTGCATTTTTACATTCTGTCCTGTTATATTGTACAATATGACATTTGAATACTCAGGCAACTACTGCCAACAGGACGATAAATCGCATGTTAGACCACTTCTAGTAAACCCTATAGTGAAAAACCAATTGTTATTTTATCACTAGTGCCATATACACCCTACACTTGAAGACGAACTAGATAATCAAAAGCCACTTTTTTGTTATTTATTCGCTTAAATGCAGACGCAACTTACATATTTCGTACTGAGCCAGTCCAATGCTACTTTAAGAAGACATACTGCATATTACGATTATTACTGAGCTCTCATTATTCATCGCATTAATATGAAACTTCTCATCTACACAGGTGGGTTTGTCACCGAAGAACTACCGACGCCGTCACTGATGCAGCGCGGATGAGTTGAGCACGAGTAAATGAAGTACCAAGGCGCACGAGGATTCGCATTTGGAACAGTGGTGTGCTGATTCAGTAACATTAACGACGTTAGGAAGTTCCATAAGGAAACACATAAGAGTGCAAGCAACAGTTTAAACAGATACGAGGAAACAGTTTTTTTGTAACAAGAGTCAAGAAGCAGTGACAACATGATATGTAAAGACGAATAAGTACCCTCAGAGGTGGCAGATACTTTTAAAGTACCTTCACAAGTTCCAGAGTTTGAGAAATAAAAGATAGGAGGAAGTTGCATCAGAATTAATTATAGGATGAGTTGACTACACCCACTACTGCTCTGGCTACTAATGACATTTATTGTGTTTAGACTAAGGTTCTTGAGCCATGCCTCACTATTTGTGCATTTTTGTGTGTTAGATCTTATGTATTTTGGTGTGTAAGAGTGACAGTTTTCCACTCCCTCTGAGCTTGGCCATAGAGATAAATGCATTTTTTATCATCTGAATACAGATAATTAATGAAAGGTACTGCCGTAATGCAGCTAGATACTGCACAGCATGAGCGAACATGTGTTGATAAAAGCAGGTAGGTGCGCCAATTCTTATTTGTTCAGTTATAAACAACATTGTTAGGAAAAACCTTCCCTCTAACTTTAAAGTTACTCCTCCCGTTGTGAATGATACAGTGATTCATTGGTCCCCTTGGGAACGTTCATACCTTGTTAGGGTGTTTGATTTGAAATGGAACTTTTGCACCATGATGCGAACTGCCACATCGCCCATTGATTTGGATCACGGCAGCAATTCTAATCAGGCATGAGGTAGAGTAGATTATTTCCACAATAACTAACAGTAGAAGTAGTAGCAGAAGTAGCTAACTGCGTCAAGGGGAGTTTATGATGGTTCATTCTACTAATAACACCACAACATTGCGCTAGAGGCACCATTCGGGATAATATCAGTTTACCATAACATCACTGAGTGACAATTACGCTTGATACTGATGGAATGGTTAATTTTAGTGACACGGCATTTGCTGGAATGAACTACTGGTAATAAGGTTCCTTACGCTACTGGCGGGGCTCGGTGTGCGTGTATCCATTCTGCCAATGAAAGTCTGGTGAATAAAACCCGTAACCGCTACAGTTATTTTTTGATTCCTCAGCAGTATTTCTTACCCTAACGCCACGTTACCAACTTTATTCTGTACTTCCTTCTTCTGTCGAGGAGAGGTCAGCCCAGGTCAGTCTGGACAGAGTCGCTCCGACAGTACCAAATCCATCTCATTTTTACCATTCAACAGCAACGAGGTATTGCTCCTCCCTTGCTGCAGTATTCCGTGCTTAGTTTCACCCTGGTTTCCCGTAAGGCATCGATGTTTCGGATTGCCAGCCAAGCAGACGGCCGATGTTTTGGGCGAAACAACGCAGTGATGATCAATCAGTAGTGTTTGGACAATTCTAGGGAGAAAGCCCTTTCATATTGGCCTACACTAGGTCTCCAACACATCTTTCCCTACCTACACTTACGGCTCCCTACTTTCTAAAGACGTTACTCTTGGCGCCCTACCTTCTGATCATCACAAGTACGCATGAATGTCTGTCATAGATCCCTGCTTCTCCCATCAGTCATTTTTATTTTGATGGAAACTGAGTGACCTACCCAGTTGTTGTACACTTGTACATCTCTTGTAGACCTTACTCACCCTTGAGAGCGCCTAATAGTATTATGACCTACTCGTGCTGAGAAAGTATCCTCTCAAAACTTCAAGAATATGCACAAAGAGCAATAACGAACACGATAAAATAACAAATGAATGTCATGACCACGGGGGCAGTTTTAGTTGTTTTCTGGTTACTCCCCCTTTCCTGAGGTGAACTCTGATCTCGTCTATGCATTTGGCAGGGTGTTTGCAACTTTATCCTCTATCGCTTTCACTAGGTAGTGGCTGCGCAAATGCGTAAAGATATTCCCGGTTCCTCTGAGACTTCTTGTTACCTCTGTACCTCGGTGGGACCTCTAATTCTACTGTCAACAGCTTTCAAAAATGGTTCAAATGGCTCAAAGTACTATGGGACTTAACATCTGAGGTCATCAGTCCCCTAGAACGTATAACTACTTAAGCCTAACTAACCTAAGGACATCACAATCCTGAGGCAGGATTCGAACCTGCGACCGTAGCATTCGCGCGGTTCCGGACTGAAGCGCCTACAACCGCTCGGCCACCAAAGCCGGCTCAACAGCTTTACTAAGCTCTTGACACCGAATAAAATGCGAGCGTTCATAGCAACAAAATAACTTTAATGACAGCCGACGTTTGGGAATCCTAATACTTTTACATGCAGGAAACTAATAGACTGAAGTACCTTGGGGCTAGTAATAAGAATTTCGTACACGGTAATCCAACTCAATGAAATACCGCATACCCAGTAGGCTTTAGTGTTGCACTCTCTCTTTCTAAACTTTTGTTCGCGCCTCTGGTGTTCGTAATCTCTTATGGACATAAATACTGCTCATTGATCACTGACATGATACATTTATTCAGCACATCTGTATGAACTTAGGCTACGTCTATTATATAATTTGCAAGCGTTGAACGATCACCCTCAGTCACGAAGTACATTACCTTGTGTACCATCTTATTTCAGTTCCTCCATAGTCGGTTACTCAGCCATTGTTTCCAGGCACATGAAGCACTAGTCTGGGACTCTCAAACGAGAAAATATCGGAAAGGAGCGTAATCTTCTCTCAAGGTAATATTTGTTTTATTTAGTCATGTATGATTGTAAATACATTTTTGGGATCAAGGAAGATGCAAGCAGACCACTGCTTATGCTGTTCTTCACTCGAGTACCTATATCCCCTATGGAAACGTCGTTTTCCTGACCCATCAAGTAGCAACTATTTTTGTTATTTCACATGCGTACATCTCTAGTAGTCCTTACTTACTGAATTGCGACCTACGTGTACTACGAAAATATCTCCTCAAAACTTCAAGAATTTACCCAAGCAGCAATAACGAACGTGACGAAGTTACGGACGAATGTCATGGCCACAAGGGCAGTTTTATTTGTTTGCGGCTACACCGCCTTTTCTGAGGTGACCTCTCCTCTCGTCTATGCCCTTGCGGAGTGTTCCCAACTTTATCCTGTATCACTTTTACTACATGGTGGCTGCGCAAATGTGCGACGACATTCCCAGTTCCCAGAAGACTTCCACTTAGGTCTGTACCGCCGTGGGACCTCTAGGTCTAGAGTCGAAGTTCTTAAGAAACCGAGTCAAGTATTAGTGATCACAGGAACAAAACAACTTTAACGTCAGCCGCTACTTGTGTATCATACGACTTTTGCACGCAGCAAACTAACAAAGTGAAGTACCTTGGAGCTAGCAATAAGCATTTCGTACACGCTGTTTCGACATAATGAAACACCACTTATCGCGGAGGGGTTTACTGCTGCAATCCCTCTTTCTACATGTGTGTTCGCGTCCCTGGTGTTCTTCATCAGCTACAGACGTTACTCCTACCCATAGATCACTAACGTGACACATTGGTTTAACACACCTTCATGGCTTTTTGTTACGTCTCTTATATATGAAGGGCTTATTTCAGTAGTGGTACAATTCCATTTTTGTTCATTTTGAGATACAGAGTCCTCAAGTTAAATGAGTGCTGAAAAATCTGTAGTAGAGATACCAGAAATATTCAAGAATGCTTCTTGCTAGAGATGAGCCTTTCTTTCTGTTTGTTTGGATCATTAATTTCAGAAGCATTATAGGCAGAAAAGTGGAGGTAATGGACTTGTACCACTATTGAAATAAGCCCTTCATATTTTACAGGTTTTGAACGATAGTCCCCGGTCACTACGTTCGTTACCTTGTATACCGACGTACACTACTGGCCATTAAAATTGCTACACCAAGAAGAAATGCAGATGATAAACGGGTATTCATTGAACAAATATATTATACTAGAACTGACATGTGATTACATTTTCACGCAATTTGGGTGCATACATCCTGAGAAATAGTACCCAGAACAACCACCTCAGGCCGTAATAACGGCCTTGATACGCCTGGGCATTGAGTCAAACAGAGCTTGGATGGACCGAGCGAGGTGGCGCAGTGGTTAGCACACTGGACTCGCATTCGGGAGGACGACGGTTCAATCCCGTCTCCAGCCATCCTGATTTAGGTTTTCCGTGATTTCCCTAAATCGTTTCAGGCAAATGCCGGGATGGTTCCTTTGAAAGGGCACGGCCGATTTCCTTCCCCATCCTTCCCTAACCCGAGCTTGCGCTCCGTCTCTAATGACCTCGTTGTCGACGGGACGTTAAGAAAAAAAAAAAAAAAGCTTGGATGGCGTGTACAGGTACAGCTGCCCATGCAGCTTCAACACGATATCACAGTTCATCAACAGTAGTGACTGGCGTATTGTGACGAGCTAGTTGCTCGGCCACCATTGACCAGACATTTTCAATTGGTGAGAGATCTGGAGAATGTGCTGGCCAGGGCAGCAGTCGAACATTTTCTGTATCCAGAAAGGTCCGTACAGGACCTGCAACATGCGGTCGTGCATTATCCTGCTGAAATGTAGGGTTTCGTAGGGATCGAATGAAGGGTAGAGCCACGGGTCGTAACACATCTGAAATGTTACGTCCACAGTTCAAAGTGCCGTCAATGCGAACAAGAGGTGACCGAGACGCGTAACCAATGGCACCCCATACCATCACGCCGGGTGACACGCCAGTATGGCGATGACGAATACACGCTTCCAATGTGAGTTCACCGCGATGTCGCCAAACACGGATGCGACCATGATGACGCTGTAAACAGAACCTGGATTCATCCGAAAAAATGACGTTTTGCCATTCGTACACCCAAGTTCGTCGTTGAGTACACCATCGCAGGCGCTCCTGTCTGTGATGCAGCGTCAAGGGTAACCATAGCCATGGTCTCCGAGCTGATAGTCCATGCTGCTGCAAACATCGTCGAACTGTTCGTGCAGATGGTTGTTGTCTTTCAAACGTCACCATCTGTTGACTCAGGGATCGAGACGTGACTGCACGGTCCGTTACAGCTATGCGGATAAGATGCCTGTCATCTCGACTGCTAGTGATACGAGGCCGTTGGGATCCAGCATGGCATTCCGTATTACCCTTCTGAACCCATCGGTTCCATATTCTGTTAACAGTCATTGGACCTCGACCAACGCGAGCAGCAATGTTGCGATACGATAAACCGCAATCGCGATAGGCTACAATCCGACCTTTATCAAAGTCGGAAACGTGATGGTACGCATTTCTGCTCCTTACACGAGGCATCACAACAACGTTTCACCAGGCAGCGCCGGTCAATTGCTGTTTGTGTATGAGAAATGGGTTGGAAACTTTCCTCATGTCAGCACGTTGTAGGTGTCTCCACCGGCGCCAACCTTGTGTGCATGCTCTGAAAAGCTAATCATTTGCATATCACAGCATCTTCTTCCTGTCGGTTAAATTTCGCGTCTGTAGCACGTCTTCTTCGTGGTGTAGCAATTTTAATGGACAGTAGTGTATTTCAGTTTCTCCCTAGCTGGGTGTGCAGCCATTGATTCTAGACACAGAAAGCACTAGTCAGGGTCTCTGAAACGAGAGTGTAGTATTTGTTTTATTTACTCATTGCTGATCGTATACACACTTCCGGAATTTAGTAAGATGCAAGGGCGGATAAAACGTCACAATCTGCTACCTGTGCTATTCTTCACTCGAATAACTATTACGTTGGTGTAAAAGCTTGTAGCGTTTATTTTTTGCATGTTCTATTGGTTTATTTATCGTAGGTAATTTTTTATTTGTTGTTCACTGTTGCTGCCCGCATCTCGTGGTCGTGCGGTAGCGTTCTCGCTTCCCACGCCCGGGTTCTCGGGTTCGATTCCCGGCGGGGTCAGGGATTTTCTCTGCCTCGTGATGGCTGGTTGTTGTGTGCTGTCCTTAGGTTAGTTAGGTTTAAGTAGTTCTAAGTTCTAGGGGACTTATGACCACAGCAGGTGAGTCCCATAGTGCTCAGAGCCATTTGAACCATTTTTTTTCACTGTTGCTATTGGAGTTTACATGTTGTGATTTTGTCATTTGGTGATGGTGAGTGGAGCTGTGGATGCTGGAAAGTGGAGTGCCAAGTGGAGAAATCGGAACATTTTCGACATATTCTTCTGTTAGAGTTCAACAGAAGGATGACAACAGCGGAGGCAGCCAGAAATATTTGCTCCCTGTATGACGATGACGTCACTGGACAGAGCAGGGCAAGAAAATGGTTTTCTCATTTTAAGGTGGAAGATCTTCGGGATCTGATGAAGATCATTTAAGGGCATTAATCCACAACGAACCACGTCAGTGAACAAGAGAATTGGCAAATGTGATGAAACGCACTTATTCCACCATCGTATGACATTTACATGCAATGAGGAACGTTCAAAAATCGGGTCTGTGGGTAACACATGCTCTAAGTAAAAATCACAAAAATCAGCGGATGGCCATATGTGCTCTCTGCTTGCTCGTCATCGACTGGCTCGTAAACAACGCCAATCATTCCTATCCCGTATCGTTACTGGTGACAAAAAATGGTGTCTTTGTGCTACCATAAGGACCAGAAAGGAATGGTTGAGCTCAAACAAAGTAGCAACTCTCCGTACAAAGACCTTTGTGTATCCACAAAAGATAAAGCTATGCATCTGATGGAACTACGACAGTATGGTGTACTACAAATTGCTTCCCCGAGGTTGACATTTTGTGTGTCAACAACTGAGACATCTTCCAGTCGTAATCCAAGACAACGACTAGGACGACTGAGTGAAGTGATGCTACTTCATGATAACGCCCATCTGCATTCTGCTAGACTGACAAAAAACACTAGACGGGAGTTGGATTGGGAAGTCGTTCCGCAACCACCTTACTCATCTGATCTTGCACCCTCAGATTTTCACTTTTCCCGCTCTAAATAGAACAGTATTCAAGGAACATTCTTTAAATTGAAAAACCTCTCCGAACATGACTCGACGAGTTCTTCGCCTCAAAATCGCGTGATTTCTACAGTCGCGGTATCGAAAAGTTAAAGCAGCGTTGGTAGACTGTTGTAAATAGTGAAGGAGAATATACAATGGATGACTAAAGTCTCTGTTATGTATATCTGTTGTGTTTATTTAACTTATCGAAAAACGCTGCCAACTTATGCATCAACCCAATATATTCCGCACGGAGATGTTGCTTTCCTGATCTATTTGACAACAACTACTTTTATTATTCCGCACCTGTACGTCTCTTGTAGGCGCTACTCACTCTTGAGAGCACGTAATAGAATTGTGACCTGCACGTACTAGTAAAATATCGCCTCAAAACTTCAATAATTTATAGAAAGAGCAACAATGAACACGATAAAGTAACAGATGAATGTAATGGGCACGAGGGCAATTGTATTTGTTTTGCGGCCACTCCGCCTTTCCTGTGGCGGCCCTTCATCTCGTCTATGCCTTGCGGAGTGTTCCCAACTTTCTCCTGTACCACTTTCATTAGGTGATGTCTGTGCATTTGCGTCACGATCCTCTGACACTTCCAGTTAACTCTACACATCGATGGGATCTCTGGTTCTACTGTCGACAGTTTAATTTAGCTCTTGAGAAACCGAGGAAGTGCGAGCGTTCACAACAACAAAACAACTTTAAGGACAGCCGTTGCTTGGATATCTACGACTTTTACACGCAGCGAAGTAAATTACCCTGGCTCTAGTAATAAGACAGTGGCTGCGTGTGGGTGTCCCTAACTGACATACAAATTACGACCAGAGAGAAGCTCTGAAGCATATCAGACTTATGAAGGTGCTCATCAAATATATTGCTGAATTTATTTAATCCCAATGCAACGCGTCTTGAGACGGCTTAGCTTTACGTAAATTTAAATAAGAGGCTGAGTGTTATTTCCCCTCTAAAATAATGACGCGTAGAACTGCAGTAGACCTGTGTAGTTCAACGGAGAAATTCTGACCTAGAGTGGTACAATCAGATTTACTGTCTCAAAAATCAGAAAGAAATTCGAATGTGAACTATATGAGTTTTATAAGGACCGTGGGTTATTGACAAATTTGCGTTCAAACATAGATAGAGGCACTGGCAAAATCCAATAGGGGCTTATCTGAGCAAATCAACATCAGGCAGCTATAGGTAATCGAAACTGGCCTTTCAGAGATCTAACACTTTACCACCCTATTTTCAATGAAAGGGAAGTGGTTGTAAGTGTCTTCACCATAGCCGCCAACGACAGCTCTTTCCGCCATTCTCTACGGCAGTCGTAATCGTGGGGTTACGTAAGAGGGAACCTTCCGATCACAGGGTCAGCGAGATGTCTGCACATGAAACTCTCAGGTGTGGGATGCCAACAAGCTATGATAATTATAGGGCTTTTATGAGGTACCGCAGTGACACATTCCCCGTCGAAACGGACACCTGCTTACCTGAAGCTCCAACAGACAGTGCTGTAGGCCGTAGCATTTGCCCTCAACCTCTCTCTCAAAACAAGCCACTTTGGAGAACAGCGTTTGTCCTTGTAAAACGTTGTCCGGTACGTCCGATAGCTGCCGATTGCTATCAGAAGGCGAGCCGCAAGCGAAGGTCTTAATAGACGCCTGTCGTAAGGCCGGTAACCTCCCCAGCCTCCAGTCTGTTCACCACTGGCCAGCGCAGCTATTTATTGTGTAGGCTGGCCACATTTTTAGAAATGTGTCAGCTTGCTCCCCTCGACGACCACGCCCATAGCTGGCAGCTGACACCTGCACAACAGTCGCAAGGCGGAAGAAGAAATGATTAGAAAAAAGAATGATATCCGTCACCCACACAAATTATTTCCCTTACATACGGTACAGAGCACGCGATTACTGATTCTCACAGCCAAGTATGTCCAACACATATTAAAGGCAATTTGCATATATGGAGAATCAAAAGTAATAAGGGAAGATGGACTGGCGTGATTAGTGTGATTGCCATGTGTGGAAAGGCCAGAAGGCCTCCCATCTTACGGTTACCCCACACTCACATTAATTTTTTACACTGTATGTGCGTCACTTAGGAAAAAAATGGGTCAAAGAAAAATCTGAATAACATAATGCGTCAAGGCAAACATGATGGAATAAAAAGCCCCAAAAAATTTTAAGCTTTGCCAGCTCTCTGTCAATATATTTAGCTTAACGGACAACACAGATCTATCCTCTGGCTCACCCACAGACATCCACACATCCTCTGACACATATGCACGAATACTGGGCACCAGGCCCAGGGCCAGTTGTAGGCCATAAATGGATATTATTGGTTTTAGCGATCCGTACAATTTCACACAAAGAATACAACAGTGGAGAAACCCTGATGTGTGCCCAGTGCAACCACGGATGTTAACGATGCAAAAAAGGCCATCTCTCATCAAGATCGTACATCCAGCTGAATGAATTTACCACACTCATTCGACGACCCAGTACAAAAACTACAGATTCTATGGAGATGACCTAAACTCCAAATAGCATCATTCATAATGAAATTTTCACTCTGCAGTGGCGACTGTGTTCATATGAAACTTCCTGGCAGATTAAAACTGTGTGGCGGATGGAGACTCAAACTCACGACCTTTGCCTTTTGCAGGCAAGTGCTCTACCAACTGAGCTAATCGAATACAACTGTCGATCAGCCCTCACAGCTTTACTTCCATCAGTACCTCATATCGTTGGAAGGTGAGGGACGAGCTGCTCTTGGTACAGTCGGACGCTAAAATCTATATACACCCTAAAAATAACACTTGAAGTCAAAATCAATCAAGAAAATATTATGTATTCACTTTCTGTAACTTAAACAGACATGTTAGGAAGTGAAAAAAATATATATTGTATAATGAATAATAATTCCATATACTGACATCTTGAGCATGTAAATGGAACAGCGGTCAGGTACAAAAGTAAACATACCGTATGATGTTCTTCAAAAAAATGGTTCAAATGGCTCTGAGCACTATGGGACTTAACTTCTGAGGTCATCAGTCCCCTAGAACTTAGAACTACTTAAACCTAACCAACATAAGGACATCACACACATCCACGCCCGAGGCAGGATTCGAACCTGCGACCGCAGCGGTCTCGCGGTTCCAGACTGTAGCGCCTAGAACCAGTCGGCCACTTCGTATGATGTTCTTCACTTTCAGGCCCAATTTAATATTTTGTATTGCCACCTTCCACTTCGATCACAGCTTCCAAACGTCGAGGCATAGATTCCACCAATTTTTTTGTGTACGCAGGTGTAAAGTTATTCCACTATTTCACTGAGACTGCTTTTAAATCATCTTTGCTTTTGATGTTGTATTTTTTTTTTATCCTACACTTTAGTTCTCCCCAAAGATGTTCAATTAGATGTCTGGTGACTGGGGAGACGTATACAATTGTTTTGGTACATTGCAAAGTAGCCGTTCTTTGACGACAATGGCCGTATGCTTGGGGTCATTATCTTGCTGAAACACCCAATCTGTTCTTAGTCCCAGTTTCTCCGCAGATTCTCCTTTAAGATGGTGAGATACTTCCATTTATCCATAATACCTTCAATAAATACTAAATTCCAAACTCCAGCTCCAGACGTGCATCCCACACAAGAATATTTCCACCACCATACTTCACTGATGGGACAAGATTTCTTTTCTTCCAACTTTCATTCCTTTTTCGCCACAACTTTTTCTATCCATCACACAGGAAGATGTTAAACTTGCTCTCATCTTTGAAAAATATTGTATTCCAGAATGTGGGATCTTTACTTCGGTGCAGAGTTGCAAATTCTAGGGGCTTGTGTTCATTTACCCTGCTTATGAACGGTTTCTTCCTTGCTGTTCTACTTTCAAATCCATGATTATTCAGCAGTCTTCGTACTGTTATGGGATGAACATTATTTCCACTGTGATTCTTGAGTTTCTCCATACACCCCAACATCAAATTCACTATGGAGACTGAAATGGAGGGTAAATTACCTTTCCTTGACGTCTTAGTCAAGAGAAGGGCTGACGGCACCCTAGGTCATGGGGTGTATCGGAAGACAACGCACACTGATCTGTATTTGCACGCAGACAGCTGCCACCACCCTTCACAGAGGAATGGGGTACTTAAAACTCTAGTACATAGGGCGCGCACTATCTCTGACGCAGAGAGTCTACCCCAGGAATTGGAACATCTGAGAACTGTATTTCGAAAAAATGGGTACTCAGAGTGGCAGATTCAACGTGCTCTCCGCCCAACCATTGCAGCACAACCTGTTGAGATGGATGAAGTCACGAGGGAGGTGGTAGGCACTGCATTTATTCCATACACAGGCGCACTCTCGGGGAAAATCGCCCGCATTCTGAAGAAACACCGGGTCGGAACTGTGTTTTGTCCTCCAAATAAAACTCGTGCACTGGTGGGGAGCGCCAAAGATAACCTCGGTTTGAGGAAGGCCGGCGTGTACCAGATTCCGTGTCAATGTGGCAAATCGTATATTGGTCAGACGATGCGTACCGTCGAGGATCGATGCCGTGAACACCAGAGGCACACTCGACTGATGTATCCGAGCAAGTCGGCGGTCGCTGAACATTGTTTGTCGGAAAATGACGCCATGGAGTATGACCGCACGAGGATTCTGGTACAGACGTCGAGATACTGGGACAGCGTTGTTAGAGAGGCCATGGAAATTCGCACCAATGACGACCTCATAAACCGTGACTGTGGTTATAATCTTAGCAAGGCTTGGGAACCAGCGATTGGGTTAATCAAGAGTAAATCGAGAAAACGTATAGTTGTGACGACCACGGCGGACAGAGCCATCACACCGACGTCATCTCAGGCGCCGTCTCAATCTGTTCCACCGCGCGACCGTGGCGCGGGGCGCGGACGGCGCAGGGAGCGCCCCGCGGGCGGAGGGTATTTAAATCGGCCGCCGCCGCGACCGAACCCAGTTACCTCTGAGCAGCCATAGGGTACGGATCTCCGTGCCGGCACGTTCACAGGAGCTCAGTCCGTCAGTTCACCTGATGATGGCGACATGTATGATCGCCGAAATATTGTGCCCGTTGGACACTATAGACCGGCAGCACACCCGTGGATATTTTGATTATTATTTCCACTAGTATTTGCGACATATCATGCCAACACCGTAGCTGTAATTCTGGGATCCGCAATTCACTTTTATAATGATGTGTCGGCGCTCGCTGTTAGATAATTTTGGTGTTAGCCGACATCTAGCTTTGTTTCCTACACTTCCTCGATCCCTGCAATTTGGTATTACGGTTTGGACACTTGCATGGCTCCTTCTAACAATTTCCCCAATTTTCCTCAGTGAAAAGCCCTTTTTACTAAGCCCAATAATATTTTTCCTCACCTCCACTGGTATTTCGGTTGTTTTTGAATCCATGTTACGCGATCAAATTATGTATTGCAATACACGTCTATTATATCAACAAACCACACCACTTGCACTGTGTCAACTGCAATGTCTCTCTTGCAACTAACGACAGACTCGAAGTGTATGTTGACTTCTGTACCGCAGTAAACAAACACTGTTGTATCTATCACGCTTGCAGTGCACAATACCAGTCTGAAGACCTTGGTTTATGTTATTGTGGACGTGGACGCAGGCACAAGGTTGCACGTCTGCCTCTATGCATCCAGGCTGTACGCAACATGCTACGAAATGAAGGTTTACGTAGACTTTAGTGTCCGACTGTAGGTGGCCGTGAGTTGTGTGTGCTTGGGTAGCTTAGTTGGTGGAGCATTTGCCCGCAAAAGGCGAAGGTCCCGAATTCGGGTCTCGGTCCGGCACACAGTTTTAATCTGTCAGGAAGTGTAACATCATTCATGCTTAGAACACGTAATAAGCAACCTTTTTTCACACTCACGTACGTGTTAAGGACAGAACGATAGTTATGAAATACAGCTCTGTTGAAAACATGACAATTCAATGTAACAATTGTAATCAAAATTTAACATATCAGATAAGGTCGACAATATACATTTACGTTAATGGTAGGTAATGTGAGGATCAAGAAATAAGATACTAAATTTTGCAGTAGTGATGGACTATCACTGTCCTGAGGGGTTTGAACCCTAAATAAGAAATTACATTTCAATAAACTCCAATAAATACTAGAACAATTTAATGAAGATAATAAATAAGAGTTTGATAAATAAGAAGGGATACGTCAAAGAACGTACCAAAACTGCGAAAATAAATACAGTAATGACTCTATCAAGTTAATGTTAAATCTGACGTAGGCGTTCTCTTGGACGTATTTGAAAATGTTATGCGAGTGACTGTTGTAAACAAACTTAATGTAAAGGAAAATCAATATTTAGATACTAATGTATTATCACAAAAAATAATTATGAATCAGAATTTGAAATCAACTAAAATACAGGAAAGTGAGTATAGCGACATGTTAAACCAGAACTTATGGATGGCATACGGTCCTTCACCATAAAAATTACAGAGGAAGTTACTAAAAAAATGTAAATGCTGTACACATAATACGGGGTGTTCAAAAAGTCTCTCCGCAGTGCCATATGATTGTTAGCCGAGCGTGCCGTATGATTGTTCGCCTGCCTGGGTTACTTCCATTCAAGTGGGGAACACTTTCAACATTTAATGTGAAAATTTGTAAATAAAAATGAATATTCAATAAATTAATAACCTGTATTTTACTGAGTTTCATTTCGGTATATTCACTGCGGCATACGGCACGCGCGACTAACAATGATACAGCACTGCGGAGAGTATTTTTGAACACCCCGGATATTTGACAAGAATGAAAGCATAAAATATGTAGCTTCTACCAAGATAAGGTGGGGTCGTGGAATATGTACCTTTGTGTCCCTAACCTTATGTTTGTAAAAAGAAAATAGTCTGCACGCACTATCCTAACATTAATCACATTCCTCACACGCAATGTCTCCTTTTGTGTTGCAAGTTCAAAGGATGTGACGAAGGTATGGTAAGAGATGAGATGGTGCAGAGGATGGGCAGTTACATGGGCCCTAGCTGCAAGGGAGCATGTGGGTGTGTTGCAGCTGTAGCGTGTGTAGGCTTCTAACATTCTGCGTGGTGTCTGTTTGTTCTAAGTCGTGTCTCCCTACCACTTTCGCGCAACGACGCTCTGAGCGTGTTTTTTAGGGAATTGACTAGTTTGAACCTGGGACCTGTTGCTGGTAAGGAGACGCCAGACCACACATGACATGTAGAGTTCAGAAGAGTTCAGTGAGACTAGCGATGATATAATCAAATACTTAATGATTTCAGCGTCAGCTCCACTGCACTCCCTGTAAAAGAATCTTAATACTAACTAAATTTAGTGGAAGGGGTTCAAGGCTTTCCTATTTTTAGTTAGGTGGTAAAATAACGTCGAAAAAGCAGTTAAGTTTACCATTGGAAATTTTATTCTACTCACAAAACATTGTTCATAAATTGCACTATTGATAAAAGGTAATATTTTAATACAGGATGATAAAAAGCAACTGCATTCAACAAAAATGTGAACGAATATTCCCTGAATGGGTTTCCAAGTTCTACAATGGATCGAAGGATGACCTATGCCATATCACATCTATAATCTAGGTTTAAATAAAGTTTCACAAAAGAGAAAACTATCAAAATGGTCTACAGTGACCCTCAATTATCTTTAATTACTTATCTAACTTGTCGTAAATTACAGTGGCTGATGTGGCTTCTCAATAATTATATAACAGAAAAATCATCGCGTTTCAGATTTTAACTTCTAGTAGCAAATGTGAACACCATG